>NC_082667.1:58588551-58903730 GCF_025265405.1 Mesoplodon densirostris
TTCCAGATGGATATTTAGTTGTTTCAACATAATATTTTGAAGAAACTTTTTTTCCTCATTTGCTTGTTTTGGTGCTTTTGTTGAAAATCAAGTGACTCTGAGTCTGTTTCTGGTCTCTTGTGTCAGTTCCATTGATCTATTTGTCCCTCAGAATGCTGGTACCACACACTCTTTTGGTTGCTATAGCTTTATAGTAAGTCTTGAAAGCAGAAAGTATAAGTTCTCCAAATTATTCCTTCTCCAAAAGAGTTTAAACTAACTCCTCAGCTTATTAGATATTATTTTTCTATTGTTAGATAATAATTTCCACCTAATAAACATTATTAGATATTATTATTAGGTATATAGCTACAGACCCTGGAATTCAAAAAGACTATGTCTTCTTTGTTGTGCTTGTTACTTACTTCAGAGATATTTCTTCCATGTCGGTATGATAAAAGAGGCTTGATATTTGTCATTTTGAGCTTTCAACATCCAAATATTCTTCTTACTTTGTTAACTTTGCCTAAAATGTCATATCCCCTTTCCCTAATTCCTATTTATTCTTCAGTTCCAAGCTATGCTATAAAATGAAACCATTTACACTTGCTTAAAAAATAAAATATTTAGGAATATATTTAAGATTTATAAGACCTCTACACTGAAAACTATATAACATTGCTGAGAGAAATTAAAGAAACCCTTAAAAATAAAGAGATACACCATTTTCATGGATTGGAAAACTCAATATTGTTAAAATGTCAGTTATCCCCAAATCGATGTAGAGATTTAACACAATTCCAATTCCAATCTCAGTAGGCTTTTTTTTTTCTTGGTAGAAAGTCACAAGCTTATTCTAAAATTTACATGGAAATGCAAAGGAAAATTCAATGAACATTGAAAAATAAGGACAAAGTTGGAGAATTTAGGCTACCTGATTTCAAGACTTACTATGCATAGCTATTCCTTCCCCTAGGATACCTTCCATGGCCTTTCCAGTCTGGGTTAAGTGCCTCTCTTCTACACTCCCTCAGTATTCTGAACTACAGTCATCAAAGCACTTACCACAGTGCATTTCAATGATGTGTTATTTGTCTGTGCTCCCCACCTTAGATTTCATAAGGGCATGGACAAGGATCTGTCTGGTTTACCACTGAATCTGCACCACCTAGAAGGGTTCCCACACACTACAGACATGCAAGTATTTGCTGCATTAAGTTGAACTTCAATAATTTTTGTAAAAAAAAAGTTAATATTTTAAAAGAAAACTCATAAAGGTCATCTTTTGCCTGAGAACTATTTACACAGGTGGCCAGGACTTGTTTATCTGACTTGGTTTTAAAAGATATTAATATCACCATGACAGAATTAAATAGATTAAGATCATGCAATTCAATTCATAAAAAATTAGATCAACCCTTTGGAAATCAAATGTCCTAAACATTTATAGTATATTGCCCAGTAATTGTACTCCCAAGAAGTTAGATGTATGGAATAACGCAGAAGGCAAAAACAGCTTTATGCACAAAAATGTTCATTGTTATTGTTATTTATTAAAGAAAAATGGAGATAAGCTAAAAGTCATACAAAATGAGATTCATTTAAAAAATAACATGGTAGATCAACTTGATGTAATATTTTACAGCCAAAAGATGATTATCAAAGTAATATAATATTTCTTAAAATGGCAGACTAGGGTTTTTTTTTAAATTAATCTTCCTGCTATAACTAAATAACAAAGCTCAATTAATAGTTTTTCACCTTCTTTTAAATCACGGAAGAAACGTGACAAGCCAACAAGAAATTACTAGGCCAAAAGTGAAGGGAAAAGGTCATCCCAGGGAGGTAACTGGAAATGTGGTTTTTTCCCTGAAAGCATTTGTCAATCCTTAAAATTTTGTACCTTAAATTAAAAACCCTTTCGGGCAAGAAAGGCAGAAAGTAAAGCCCAGGGTCTGCAAAAGATTGAGAGTCTCATAAAAGAAACTTCTCACAATATGTTGGAACTTTACACCCAGAGTGAGGATAAACTAGGAGAGAAATATCTTATACAGAATTACACCTTATGTAGGGTCATAAGAGCACCAGAGAATTATAAGCCTTAAAGTAGCTGAACTCCAAGGAACTTAGCAGAAGCAAATGCAAATCCTTTCTAGATGTCATATCCCCTTTCCTTGCAAGTCTAAATTTATTCTCACAAATAATTGGTCAAATATAATGTCCAACACAAACACAAGGATCACAAAGAAACTAGAGTCTATGAGCAAGAACTAGCAAAAACAATAGACAAGAGAAACAGATCCACAAAGATTTCAGGTATTGAACAACTATGCTGATTATAGATAAGGAAAAGACAAGTTTGAAGATCTCTACAGAGAACAGAAACCATAAAAAGTGCTATAATAAAGTTGCAAAAGAATCTAAAAGAATTCTAGAAATAAAAAATACAGTAACTGAAATTAAAACCCCAAAGGTGTTGGTGAACACATCCAGGTACTAGGATGGTGATGGTGGCACACCCTGGGAGGGAATGGAAGCTCCACGCCACCCCCTCTCCCCATACTTTGGCCTATGTATCTCTTCCATTTGGCTGTTCCTGAGCTGGAGGAGGAGAAGGCCATGTGAAGACAGGTGCAGAGGTTGGAGTAATGTAGCCATAAGCTAAGGAACACTTAGAGCCACCAGAAGCTGAAAGTGGCAAGGAAGCATTCTCCCCTAGAGCCTTCAGAGAGAGCATCGCCTTACTGACACTTCAATTCGGACTTCTGGCTTTCAAACTCTAAGATAATAAATTTCTGTTGTTTCAAGCCAAACACAAACACACACACACACACACACACACACACACACACACACACACACACACACACACACACACACATCCCAAAGGTCAAATCTCTGCTCTGAAAAGATGGCTCTTGGCCTTGACTACACATTTGAAACACCTGGGAGAGCTTAAAGCAAAAAACAAGCAAGCAAAAAACCACTAATTACCATGCTCCAACCCAGATCAGTTGAATTAGAATCTTAGGGAGTAAGACCCAGGAGTTGGTTCCTTAAAATGCTATGCATCCAGGGTTGGGATCCATTACTCTGGATCAGGAATGGGCAAACGGTGGCTCAGAGGCCAAATCTGGTCTGCCACCTGTTTTTGTAGATAAAGTTTTATTGGAATACATTCACATACACAAAACCCAAGGCCCACCCAGTTTAGAAGACTGCATTCTGATGAAAAGAAAATTAGGAAATTAGAAAAAGAAAAATAATAAAGATTAGAGTGGAAATTAATGAAATAATGAATAGAAAAGCAATAGAGAAAATCAACGAAACCAAAAGTTAGTCCTTTGAAAACAGCAACAAAATTGACAAACCTTTAATTAGACGGATGGGGCGGGGGGGTGGGGGGCTGGGGGGCTGGGGGGTGGCAGGGAAACAGACTTTAAGTACTAGAATCAGAAATGAAAGAAAGGACATTATCACTGACCTTACAGAAAATAAAAAACAGGATTATAAAGGAGTACTATAAACAATTTTATGCCTACAAATTAGATAACCTTGATAAAATGGACAAATTCTTACAATGACACAAACTACTGAAATAGACTCAAGAAGAAATAGATAAATGAATAGACCTATAACAAGTGGAGAGATTGAGTCAATAATTAGAAAACTACCCACAAACTCCAGACCCAGATGGCTTCACCACTGAATTCTACTAAAAGTTTAAAGAGGAATTAATACCAATTCTTCACAAACTCTTCCAAAAATTAGAAGAGGACAGAACACTTCTCATCTCACTTTACTACGCCAGTATTACTCTGATACCAAAACCAGAAAGACACATCATAAGGAAACTATAGACCAATATCTGTTATGAATATGGTCAAATTAATCCTCAACAAATACTAGCAAACCAAATGCAGCAACATATAAAAACAATGATATACCATGACCAAGCAGGATGCAAGTTTGGTCCAACTTCCCAAAATCAATTAATGTAATACTTCATATCAATATAATAAAAAACCAAAACTTACATGAACATCTCAATAGATACAGAAGAGTATTTGACAAAATCCAACACTCTTTCATGATAAAAACACTCAACAAACTAGAAACAGAAGGGAACTTCACCAGTACGATAAAGAATATCCACACAACAAAACTCCAGAGTTAACATTATACTTACTGATGAAAGGCTGAATGTTTTCCGCCTAAGGTCAGGAATGAGACAAGGATGTCTGCTCTTGCCACTTCTATTCAGCCTTGTACTGGAGGTTCTAGCCAGGGCAAAAAGGCAAGAAAAAGAAATAAAAGTCATTCAGATTGGAAAGGAAGAAGTAAAATTATCTATTCACAGATGACATGCTAGTGTATATGGAAAATCCTAGGAAATTCACTAAAAAATGATTAGAACTAATAAAAAGTTCAGCAAGTTTTCAAGATACAATAAATATACAAAAACCAATTGTATTTCTATACACTTGCATGAACTACTAAGAAATGAAATTAAGAAAACAATTCCATTTACAATTGCATCCAAAAGAGTAAAGTATTTAGGAATAAATTTAATGAAAGAAGTACAAAAATTATACTCTGAAAGCCACAAAACACTGTTGAAAGATATTAGAGAAGATCTATAATTGGAAAAATACCACATGTTCATGGATCAGAAGACTTAACCTTGTTAAGACAAGGATACTCCCCAGTCTGATCTACAGATTCAATGCAATCCCAATCCCAATTCCAGCTGGCTTCTTTGTAGAAATTGACAAAATCCTTGTAAAATTTATATGGAATTGTAAGGGACCTAGAATAGTCAAAACAGTCTTGAGAAAGAAGAACAAAGTGGGAGTCATACTTCCTGATTTCAAATCTTTTTTCTTGTTTAATATTGGAGCATAGTTGATTTACAATGTTGTGTTAGTTTCAGGTGTACAGCAAATTGATTCAGCTATACATATACATGTATCTATTCTTTTTCAGATTCTTTTCCCATGTAAGTTATTACAGAATATTGAGTAAAGTTCCCTGTGCTATACAGTAGGTCCTTGTTGACTATCTATTTTATATATAGTAGTGTGTATGTGTTAATCCCAACATCCTAATTTATCCCTCCTGATTTCAAATCTTAATACAAAGTAACAGTAATCTAGGGACTTCCCTGGTGGTCCAGTGATTAAGACTCCGAGCTTCCAATGCAGGGGGTGCGGGTTCGATCCCTGGTCGGGGAACTAAGGTCCCACATGCCACATTTTGTGGCAAAAAAAAGTAATAGTAATCTAGACAATGTGGTACTAGCACAAGGATAGACATAGATCAATGGACTAGAATTGAGAGTCCAGAAATAAACCCATATGTCTATAGTCAACTAATTTTCAACAAGAATGCCAAAACCATCCAATAAGGAAAGAATAGAACAAATGGTCCTGGGACAATTGAATAGCCATATGCAGTAGAATGAGGTTAGATCCCTTCCTAACACCATATATAAAAATTAACTCGAAAGGTATCAAGGACCTAAATGTAAGAGCTAGAACTATAAAAACTCTTAGAAGAAAATAAAGGGAAAATCTCTATAACCTAAGATTTGGCAAAGGATTCTTAGATATGACACCAAAATTATGAGCAACAACAACAAAAATAAACCAGACTTCCTCAAAACAAAAAACGTTTGTTCTTCAAAAGACACTGAAAAGAATATGGGGAATTCCCTGGCAGTTCAGTGGTTAGGACTCAGCACTCTCACTGCTGAAGGCCCAGGTTCAATCCCTGTCAGGGAACTAAGATGCCACAACCCACATGGCCAAAAAAAAAAAAAAAAAAAACACAGAGAAATAGAGATACTTAAAAAAAAAAAAAAAGAATATGAAAACACAACCCACAGAATGAAGGGGTATATTTGTAAATCATATATCTGAATTGTTTCAGGGCTTATGTCCAGAAATATAAAGAAATCTTACAACTCAATAACTTAAAAACATTTTTTAATGGGCAAAGGATCTGAATAGACATTTCTCCCAAGAAGATATACAAATGACCAATAAGTACATGAAAAGATTCTCAACATTATTAGTCTTTAGGGAAATGCAAATCAAAACCACAATGAGATACCACTTCACACTCACTAAAATGGCTAGAATCAAACAGTGAGATAATAACAAGTGTTGGAAAATCTGTGGAGAAATTGGAACCCGGATACACTGCTGGTGTGAATGTAAATGGTGCAGCTGTTGTGGAAAATAGTCTGGCTGTTTCTCAAATGATTAAACATAGAAGTTACCACATGATCCAAGAAATCCACTCTTAGGTATATACGTAAGGGAAACGAAAACATATTCTACACAAAACTGTACGTGAATGTTTATAGCAGCATTATTCATAATAGCCAAAGGCAGAAACAACCCAAATGTCCACCAATGGACAAACAGATCAACAAAATGTTGTAAATCTACATATTGGAATATTATTCAACTATAGAAAGGAATGAAAGACTGATACTTCTACAACATGAATGAACTTTGAAAACACTATGATAAGTGAAAGAAGTTAGTCACAAAAGACCCCATATTATTTGATTCTATTTATATGAAATGTTCAGAACAGGGAAATCTATAGATATAGAAAGTAGATTAGTGATTGCTTAGGCCTGGGAGTGGGAGATAGGACGACAGGGGTCTGATAGCTAAAGGGCGTAAGATTTCTTTTTGAGGTGATGAAAATGTTCTAAAATTGACTGTGGTGATGTTTGTACATATCTGTGAACATAAGAAAAAAACAGTAAATTGTATACATTAAATGGGTGAATTGTTTGGTATGTGAATTATATCTCAATAAAGCTGTTTTTACCTTGCTTCACCCTAATCCCAGGTGTGCTCTCCATCTTTTTCCCCTTACACAAAGAAAACCACTTTTTATTTGTTGTGGTTGTATCCCTTGTCTCAGCAGAGGGTTTTTGTTGTTTTTTTTAAAATTCATTAATTTATTTATTTGGCCACACCGGGTCTTAGTTGCTGCACACGGGATCTTTGTTGCCGCATGCAGGATCTTTAGTTGTGGCATGCGGGCTCTAGTTCCCTGACCAGGGATCGAACCCAGGCCCCCTGCACTGGGAACGTGGAGTCTCAACCATGGGACCACCAGGGAAGTCCCTCAGCAGATATTTTAAGTAAGGGAGCTAAAAGTAGAAAGTTGCTTGCAAGATACTCATTTCCTTTCCTGACCTTTTTTTTTTTTTTAATACAGCATTCACTAGAGTTTATGACAAGCATCTTTGGGAACAACAAGAAGAGAAAATACGTCTCTTTTCAGAGTGATCACAAGCAAAATGATAGAATGACAGATTTCCTCAAATTTTAAAGTTTTAAAATAGGAAGGTGATGAGACCTGAGCTCTGCTTTGTGCAGCATTTCAAGGAACTGGCAGGATTTTAGAGGAGATGGCCATGTGCCTAGACAGAGGCTTTGGGGTTCATAGCCTCAGCCAAGTTTCCTGGCCATACCTGAATGGTATGCAAGGAGAAAGCTGTCAGACTTCCAGAAACTACTATGACTCTGGACAATACAGATGTTAGCAGAAACCGTGATGAACTAGAGCTATCTGCTCTCTTTCCCCAGTATCGTTTAAAGTCTGGGTTGGAGATGAGAATCCCTGATATTGATGAAAATTTAATTTCTTGCTACCTTGACAGAATAAGAACTTTGAGTAGCTTAATTTTTTTTTTTTTTTTTTTTGCGGTACGCGGGCCTCTCACCGTTGTGGCCTCTCCCGTTGCGGAGCACAGGCTCCGGACGCGCAGGCTCAGCGGCCATGGCTCACGGACCCAGCCGCTCCGCGGCATGTGGGATCTTCCCGGACCGGGGCACGAACCCGCGTCCCCTGCATCGGCAGGCGGACTCTCAACCACTGCGCCACCAAGGAAGCCCCTTAATTCAATTTTTAAAGACAATAAATAAAAGGTATATATTAGGATCAAGAGAGCTATTCTCTTTCATAACCACAGTTAGGGTTGCCAGATTTAGCAAATAAAAATGCAGGACACCCTGGGAAAATTCCAACAGAAATGAAAGCTTCTGAGCTTCCCTGACTAGGAAACCTATTATACTCCCTCTTCTGGACACACTTAGATACCATTCTTGGATTTGATGAGTTCTGGGTCTTCTTGGTTACCCTTCAATTCCTAAGCAACAAGCTGGAGATGCTGGGCAGTTTCTGGTAACCAGTTTATGTCTGTCTTGATCTTGCTGATAAAATTGAGGGCTGGTTGACTCTGGTATTGAATTAAAACTTGTCTTTCTCCCATCTTTTATACTTGCCCTATATAGTTATATCTCTTGAAAGTTCTGTTGACTTAGTAGTGTTTCGCAGAATAGAAATAGAATTGTCTTATAAAAACCACTGCTTAATCAAATTTAATATGTATATAAATCATCACTGGATCTTGTTAAAATTCAGATTCTGATTCAGTAGATTGGGATGGGGCCTGAAATTTTATATTTCTTAATAAGCTCCCAGAAGATTAATAGACTGGTCCTCCTATCACACTTTGAGTAGCCACTTATGTCACAATCAATAGATATCTGTTAAATATGTACATACCCAGGCCCTATCGCCATCCCAACATACTGATTCAGAATTTCTGGGGCAGTGTCCAGGAATATATATATATATATATATTATTTTTTTTTTTTTTTTTTTTTTTTTTCAGCGGCCATGTCTCACGGGCCTAGCCGCTCCACGGCATGTGGGATCTTCCCGGACCGGGGCACGAACCCGTGTTCCCTGCATTGGCAGGCAGACTCTCAACCACTGCGCCACCAGGAATATATATTTTATTTATTTATTTATTTTTCGGTATGCGGGCCTCTCACTGTTGTGGCCTCCCCCGTTGCGGAGCGCAGGCTCCGGACGCGCAGGCTCCGGACGCGCAGGCTCAGCGGCCATGGCTCACGGGCCCAGCTGCTCCGCGGCATATGGGATCCTCCCAGACCGGGGCACGAACCCGTATCCCCTGCATCGGCAGGCGGACTCTCAACCACTTGCGCCACCAGGGAGGTCCTAAGAATATATATTTTAAACAAACTCCTAGGGAGACCAATGGTCTATGGGTTTAAAATGCCCTCTACCTTTTTCTCTAGTTATTAATTTTTTGTCCTTCAAAGCTCATTGCTGGTCCCTTCTGCCACTTGTTGCTCTTATCAACTATCTCACACTCTAAATCCTTAACAGTTGTCTGCAACAAGCACTTGCTGTTTATCATGGGTTATCTTTTCTTGCATACATCCTGTCTGCCCAGACAGATTTTATTTCTTGAAATGAACAACTGCATACTTTCTTGTAGCCTCAGCCCCTGGCATAATGCTTAGCATAGAGTACATGTTTAATTAACGTTCATCGCAGACAATAATGCTAATGATAGTGAATGATGAATTTCTCTCCAGGACTCATGGTTATTTCCCAGGCCTTGTGTGATTAAAACAACCCGCTGACTCCATAAAGGAAACACCCAACTGATTAGCAAAAACTGTAATTCCCAACCACAGCACGTTATTTTTCAGGGATTGGTGCTACAATCCTTTTGTACCGTGGTAGTTGGGATTTTATTATGGTAAGTGGCATTTTTAAAGGAAAGAAAGTAATACTTTGAATTTATTATGTATTTTATCTGTGAACCTCAAAGCATTTTAAAGCCATTCATTAAGTTACTGTAGCCAAGGTGTAAATATTATTACACTCTCCTTGCAAAAAAGCTGACCAGAGAAAGAGTTACAAGATACTCGATCAAAAGCATGGAGCCATGGGCTTCCCTGGTGGCGCAGTGGTTGAGAGTCCACCTGCCGATGCAGGGGACACGGGTTCGTGCCCCGGTCTGGGAAGATCCCACATGCCGCGGAGCGGCTGGGCCCGTGAGCCATGGCCACTGAGCCTGCGCGTTCGGAGCCCGTGCTCCGCAATGGGAGAGGCCACAGCAGTGAGAGGCCCGCGTACCACAAAAAAAAAAAAAAAAAATCATTGAGCCATTGTAAGGCTACACCAAGAAACTCAGGAGCAGCTGCGTCTGACAGGTAAGCACTTCTCAGCAACTCCCACACCTAAAGTCGTGTGACTTGAAAGGTGAGCATTCTGTAGAAGAGAGGAGGCCAAAATAAGGAGAAATTTAAGGCTATTTCAATAATCTTTCTTCTTCCTCTGTATTCCTACTGCCATTGATTTTTGCACTCTCTTATTCATTCTTACTTATGTTATGGTTAAATGCTGACACATCTTCCCTCTTCACAACTTGATTTTTGTTTTCCCCCATCTTGTTCTTCCTGCCTCCCAGTCCACTGTAGCAGCAGATCAAAAAGAACTGCCATCTGAGATCTGAAATGAGGTTGGAACCCTTGTTGCATCACGAATTCCGCCTCTTTGAAAAAGTCGGTTCACTCAGAGGCAGTTTCCTCTTTGTGTGTAAAATGGAGATGGATCACGTCCATTTACTCTGTCACACGATGGTTGAAACGACAGAACGCGATTCGTAAACTGTAAAGCACTGAATGGGTATCAGCTGTCCCCTTACTGTACCAGTCCTTGTTTAATTTAATTGAAGCCCAGAGCCACAAACCGCAGCGAACCTAACGCGGACAGGGCGTGTCCGTAGGGAACAGCCTAGAGGTAGATCTTTTTTCCTTTGAGAAAACGCAGGGCGCGGAGCTGCTGGGAGTTGTAGTCTTTGCGGCGGTCTCCACACACCTCGAGGAAAGGAAAGAACTACAACTCCCGTGACGCCGTGCGGGGACAGCCCCGCGCACCCTCCCGCCGGCGGGCGCCCCTGGACCAAACGGGAGGGGGCCTATGCGCGCGACGGGGATTCACAAAGCGAGCCCTGAGGCGGAGCGCGTTGTGGTGGCCGTAGCGGCTGATCCAGAAAATGAGACGAGTGGGAGTGTGTGGGGGTTGTAACAAGGATAAAACACGTGGAAAAAGGCAAATTAAAAAATAAAAAGGGCTGTGCCCCAATTCCTCACCACGCCGCGGGTCCTAACTTGCGCAGCTGAGGAGGCGTCGGAAGCGCGCTTCCCGGCTCGCGCCTCGGGTCTCGGAAGCTTAAGTCAGCAGGGGTGGGAAGGGGCGGGGCCAGCGGCACGGGGGGCGGGGCCTGGAGTGGCGAGTGCGGCGGCCGCGGCGGGGCCACGACCCAGACATCTAGAACTGTTGTTGTTCTCTCTCGGTGGGACCGCCACAGTCTGGTCGCCCAGAGAGACCAGGAGCTGGTCTCGTTGGGAGCGGGGCGGCCGCGTCCCCCCCTCTCTCCTGCTTCCCCCGAAGCTGCGGCAGGAGCTGGCACAAACATCCTGCGGTTGGTCTCTGATGCCCTTCAGTGAGGAGGGGGCGTCGGGATCCTGGTGAGCGCACGTCAAGCCCCTCCAGCTACGTGTCTTCGCCGGCCCCCCAGGCCCGCACACCCAAGTCTGGCTGCCATGGCTGAAAACGCCGAGGGGGACCTGAACTCCAACCTACTCCACGCCCCCTATCACACCGGGGACCCTCAGCTAGACACGGCCATCGGGCAGTGGCTCCGTTGGGATAAGGTGGGTATCTGGTCAGCCCGGCATCCGCCCCCTATCACTCCGGGGACCCTCAGCTAGACACGGCCATTGGGCAGTGGCTCCCTTGGGATAAGGTGGGTACCTGGTCAGCCCGGCATCCGCCCCCTACCCAGTGTACGCCCTTTCCCGTCCCCACCCGGTGCTAGGCAGGCTGTGGGGGAGATGGCTCAGGCCATGCTGCAGCGGCTAGCGGAGCCGGGCGTTGCCACCCACCTATGCCTGGGCTGCCTCCCTGGGACCATCTGAGCTGAGAAAGAACGCCTGTAGTCCCTTCCTTTTGCAGTGCGCGAAAGTGCAACCTCCCTTCCTCCCATCCTTCCCCCCCCCTTTAAGTGTGTGTCATCCCTCTTAATCAAAAAAATAATAATAAATAATAATTAATCATCATCGTAAGCTATACCCTTAATACAACTGTTTCTTTTCCCCTTTCTTCTCTCTTGACTTCCTTCTCTGCAAATCTGAAAGTGGTTTTTTGCTCTGTGCTTGGACGCTATCTAACCGCTATCCTTTTTAGTTCTGGTCTGGTGTGTTTCCACCTTGCGTCGCTAGGTACTCGCTGGTCTTTTATCGCTCCCTTGTATTCTCTAATATCACCTTTTGCTCTTGAGAAAGATAAGGGTTCTCTTTCTTTCTCTGGCCAGGAGTTATTTTATGGAAGTATCCTATTCCAAAAATCATGTTTTCCAGATTTCATGTGATGCTCCTGATACAGAATTGGTTTTGCTTTACCCATTCCTCCTCTATTCTGCCCCCACCCCCTCCAAACTGTTGCGATGATTTCATCTTGTGCAGGCATATAGGATGGATATGTGAGAGCTAAAATTAAAATGCAGTTATTTCACTTGTAAGAGGCCCTTGGCTCCAACAGAGCAAGATAATCCAGGCTTTTGCTTTGTCGAATGCATTAAATGAATTTGTTGAAATAGAGAAGGCAACATATTTTAAATGGAATTAATAATACTGAATTAAAGAATTAGTGTGGTAATATGTGAAATCATGTTATTCAATTTCCTAAAGGATTATTAGTTTTCTTAAAAAGTTTTATTTTCACTTTGTTCAGTCATTCATGCATTCAGCAAAAAATATCCATTGAGCACTGGGTAGTGCTTCAGGGCCTTTTAGGCCCGGGGTATGTTGGTGGTGAGGAAGCTAGAAAGGGTTCCTGCCCTCGAAAAGCCTTCAGTCAGCAGATGAGGAAGACCAACAAATAAGCAATTATGAGTTATTTAGTATTACTTGATCATATGTATCTTGGACATTCTAATACTTCCTCTGGAGTCTAAACCAGTGCGGCTCAAACTTTGAAGTGCTTACAGATCACCTAGAGATCTTAAAATGCAAGTTGTGATTTAGGACACCTGGGGTGGGGCCTGAGCTTCTGCCTCATAATGAGCTCCCAAGTGATACCAGTCCTGCTGGGCTGTGGACCACACTTTGAGTAACAAGGCTCTAGAGTGTTCTGACTGAGACACTAGAGAGCTAACACCCTTTTTGTGGGATTTGACCATATATATAAAAAATATGTATGTATATACATATATATTTTTTCAATCAAGTGTGAAAAATCTGTGGTATCCCATTAATTATCCTAAGGATGTGCAAAATGCAAATAACTTTAAATCCATTAGGTCACCTGGTGAGCTTATGCCACCCAACCCAAAACCTATATGACAGCAGGAGCTGAATAGCAAATTATTAGGTAGTGGAAAAACAATGATTAAAACCTAAAGCTGGCCTCCTTACATCCATAATTATTTTTATTCAGCACATTTGGAAGTGAAACCACATTTTTCCCCTGCCTTTTTCATGCTCTCTCTCTTTTTGCTTTTGAGATGTTGATGTATTTTTGTATTTCATCTACTTATTAGCAGTGTGGAAACTCAGTAAGAAAAGCTGAACTTTTTATTTATTAATTGCCTGCTGTGAATATAGTTCCTTGTTGTGGAAGGATACAAAAGAAGTGAAGATTCAGAGATTGCTCTTCTACTTTTAGTTCATTAGGGAGGAGGAAGCCTAATAGAAATAAAAGAGCTAAGATTTAGCATACTGTGAAATGATATATACTACAAACTGACTGTATAAATATCTTCAGCAGGGATATCTAACTAAATTACAAATGAAAGTTATCCTTACATGTTTAATATAGTTAACTGCTGTTGTTTAAAACCATCTGCTGTCAGTAAATGGATGTGGTTGCACTTGTGTCTCCCTAAAGTGAAAGGAAGATTTATGAACTTTAAAGACACTTGTAGAATTCCCACACAATTTAATTTACTAGTAACTACTATGGATGTCATAGCCTTTGGCCCTTCAACAATAGGAGTTTGTTTTTCATTGCCATGGGTGAAATCTTTTGTTCTCTTTAGGTGCCAGTTTTGACTACACTTTTCCTAATGGGTCTGTTGATTTGATTTTTTTTTTAAATGTTACCTGAATGAATTAATATTTATTTATTTATTTATTTATTTATTTTGCGTTTCGCGGGCCTCTCACTGTTGTGGCCTCTCCCGTTGCGGAGCACAGGCTCCGGGCGCACAGGCTCAGAGGCCATGGCTCACGGGCCCAGCCGCTCCGCGGCATGTGGGATCTTCCCAGACCGGGGCACGAACCCGTGTCCTCTGCATCGGCAGGCGGACTCTCAACCACTGCGCCACCAGGGAAGCCCGAATTAATATTTATTAATTGTCCAGGCTATACCTAGATATTGTTGGGGTATACTAAAATGTAAAAAGACTATGAAATACATATACATGTAAAAAGATAACGCAAGGGTGGTATTGGTGGCAATTAAATGGTTTATAGGCAGTCAGTTTTTATAGTAGCTTAAAAGTAAGTGACCTGTGGACTGGGTAGTCAAGGAAGACAATAAGAAGATGCGATGCATCTAAAAAGAATGAGAAGAGTCTTCACTGAAAGTCGAAGAGAAATTAATTTATATTTAAAGTGCCCTCTACATACAAGGCACTGGCTGAAAATCTGTGGGAGACACAAAGATGAACTAGATATGGATTGTATCTTCAAAGAAAATAGAAGGGAAAATAAAACAAAAGCTCACAAATATAATACAGGGAGCAAGTAACAAGTGCCTTTAACAGATAAACAGATTTAAATAAGTTTAATCATTATTTAATAAAAATAAGATTTACTTAATTGATCCCTCTCTTAATGAGAAAAATACTTTTAATTAGTAAGCAAAGGTATATCTACTGTAGATAGATAGTGTAGGTAAGCTAGGCTATGATGTCCCAGGGCACTGAAATGTAGAGTGCAGAAATGTAAAATAATAGATCAGACCAACAGCATTTATTGCATTACACGTGGATGGCATATGTGGTCTTCCAGCACAGAGAAACTGAGTTTAATACCTGATGAATACCTATTTATTTTTTTTATAGTGAAAAAAAGAACCTACCAAATGCCCTGATTCTTGATGACTCTGGTGCGGCACATAGTACTAAGACATAAGTTGATCTAAAGGCAACTTGCTACTTGCCCAGGTCACCAGTATTGCTAGTTTTAGCCTTGGTGGGTGGTGTTCTTTGAAATCTCTTCATGAAAGAGGTGTTATCTGTGCTGAACCTTCAGGATTAATTAAAATTTAGACTTGTCAACATTGAGAGGAGGAATATTCCAAGTAGAGATAAAAACATTAATGTGTATACTTAGAACATTTGTTTCTGCTGTAGCTTAGGGTACATAGAGAGAAATTGTTGGAAAGGCATGTAGACCAAGTCATAGAAACGCATTAGTATGTCGTTAGTGGCCTTGAATAAATAAAGGTGTATGTAAGTGTTAAAAAGAAATTAGTGCAACAAGACAGGGTGTTTATTGGGGAGGTCCCAGGTACCCATTCCTGTTTCTATGGAGTGGCATTCTGTTGTGCCGTTTAGTATAGTCCAGCATCTGACCCTTGGTTCCTATACCTTCAGACTAATTTGTTAGTCTGTCTTGTCTCAGGATGGACTCACCCTGCTCAAGGTTACAGAAACTGATGTCTGAATTCAGAATGCTGTTTTATTAATTTATGGTACAGTTGTAATATAAATAGATTCATCTCAGTCAAGCCATTTTCTAGATGCACCATAAGGGAAGTCAAAGAATCAGAAGATTTTTAGTGATTGTGAAATCAAATCACAGGGAGTCAGATATATGGCATAAATGTTTAACAGCATTAGCCTGTAATAAGTAAATGCATCAATCTCTATGATGGGACTGTCCTACCCCTGGAATCCAGCAAGTCTGTGGATCAAGGTGTTCCTCCTCCAGGCAATGCACAGATGACTCTTCTACAGTGCTCTCCCCTTCTATCTTTTAGAGCTGACTAAGGCCCCCACTTCCTTCCTACTTCTTTCTTTCACAGCTTTCATACATTCTATCAAATTACAGACAAGTCTTGCTGGCCTAGAAGCCAGGTTCTCTTTAACATGACAACTCTCTCCTGTTTTTGATATGCTGTAAATTTTAACTTTTTGAAAACAGTCTTATCAAAGATATTAAGCACTGGCCAAATTTGGGTGTGTGAATGTATGGGTGGGGGGTAGGACGGGACCCAGGGCAGAGCTGCTCAGCCAGCTGTAGCAGCAACAGCTACATACATATTGAAAACAATGTGGAGGCAGGAATTGGCTTGGCGTTTTGAGAAATAATGAGTAGAGTACTATGGTCTCAGAATGTAGGTCTATGTTGAGAAAGAGTAGAAGGTAAAGGTAAAGATAAGTTAGTTAGGTTAGGGTTATGAAATGCCTGAAAATAGAAATAAAAGACTTCATTCTAAAGTCAGTGATTTTCAAACATCTAGCAATGAAAGTTTTTCAAGCAAAATATAGCCCAAATCGTTTTAAAAGTGGTGAATGAATTTCCTTTTAAATCATCATCGTGTGATGGAAAACACACCCATGAAGCAGCTCTACAAAGGTTGTCTAGTCCAGTTTCATTGTGCAGAGACCCAAAGAAGTTGTGGAAATTATCAGTTGTGGTGGGTAGAGCCTGGACCAGAACTTGGATCTGCCACCTAGTTCAATCCAATTTTTACAATACTGGTCTATATTACATTTTTTGTTCACATTTTTCTAATACTTTACATAATTTGGCATTTAATCAATGAAGAGCACTTATCACCTTATTAATTTTGGAAAATATTAGTGCTTATTACTTGAATTTATTTGTGTAGTGTTTCAAACCTTGATGATCTGAATCATTTGATATTCACAGCAACCGTGTATGGTAGGCAGGCTAGGTAGTAGTTATCCCTATTTTTATAAGTAAAGAAATTTAGTTTCAGACAAGGAAAACGACTTGCTCAAGGACATATGGCTTTTAAGTGGTACACTTGGTACCAAACCTAGGATATCTGACCTTTACTCTCGTTTTCTTATCACTGTACTAGACTCTGTAACCTGAATATTTAGTAAATGTTAGTGACATAATAAACCAAGTTTCAAGGACCTCATTAAAACCATTTTACTGACTTTTGTGAAAGCTGTGGTAGGCTGTAATATTCTGCAGAATAAATTGCCATGGAATATTTTTTAAAAGAGCTGAATTTGCTGCTCAACAGTTGCTTTGGTTTCCTTGGCAACAACATTCTCCCTCTGTCCAAGAGATTTAGTACATATAAATAAGGGTTTGGAGATACACACACACACACGCACACACACATTTTTTTTTCTTTTTATTTCCAAATTTCTTATATTTGTTCTTCAGTTTCTACCATTTTATTTTTATTTTATTTTTATTTATTTCAAAGAAATACATGCTTATGATTTTTAAAAATTAGTACAAAGGGATTATAATAGAAAGCGGCGTTCCTAATTGCCTCTTCTCATCCTCAGTTTGCTCCTTAAAAACCATTTTTAACTGTGTGTCTTTAGTTATTCTCATGACTACCATCAAAAGACTAAATAATATGCTAGTACCACTATTCCTTGATTTGTTTTGGATGTTATCTGTCAAATACATACTATGAAAAATGAGAGCTCACTAACACTGTTCTCCACCCTACCTAAACTTTTTTTTTAAGATTTTTTTCTTTGATGTGGACCATTTTTAAAGTCTTTATTGGATTTGTTACAATATTGCTTCTGTTTTATGTTTTGGTTTTTTGGCCACAAGGCATGTGGGATCTTAGCTCCCTGACCAGGGATCAAACCTGCACCCCCTGCACTGGAAGGCAAAGTCTTAACCACTGGACTGCCAGGGGAGTCCCCACCCTTCCTAAATTTCATTATGCCATTAGTTTTAGTTATTCTTTTGAAAGCTTAAATAATGTAATCAGTGCTAACAAAGTCTCCAGAACAGTAAGCTTAGCTCACAAACACAGAGCTCCCAACTGGCCATTTTATTTGAGAAGAGATTGGCAGAAAACATACCTATGTATACAAAACCAGAGAAAACCCATACCAGCTTCCCAGAAAAATCTGTGGATATCAATGACTAACCAAGGATCAAGTTATGTAAAGAAAACAAGCAGCATGAAAAATAAAAACAAAGCAATGGACCCAGAAAGGAACTGAGGTAAATAAGGGAATATAAGAAATTAAAATCTTAAAATTAAGTTTAAAAAGATAATTATTCCATCAAACAAGGAAAGATGCTAAGGAATGATGAAAGATGAAAGATGAAAAAGGAATAGGAAAGAAGAATGAGCTCTTGGGAGTTAAGGGAAAAAAAAACAACTGTATCCCTCCACCCCCTGCCAAATGCAATAGAAAATATAAAAGCATAAGTTGAAGAAACCTATAGCAAAAGGAAATAGGAGATATGAGGGAAGCTGACATGAAGGAACTACCCCAGGAGTCCAGTGTAAAGAAATCCCAGATGACAACTGTGTAGTAGTTTGACATTGGGCTTCAAAGAAATGTGTTTTGAAAAAGAATGCAATGCCTATGCCGTAAATAATAAAAAGCTGGAAGATGTTAATGATAATGTTGAAGATGGCATGTTATTTCTGGCAACAGCAACATCAAAAAAAGAAAAGCAGTTATCCACAGATGGAAGAAAGGGAGGAAGGGGAAGAGGGAGGGAGGGGAGGAAGGAAGGAAAACAGACCTGGATAAGCAAGTTATGGTTCAAAACTGAAGAAAACTAAAACAGGGCATGATTTTGAACAATTAATTGATGGAGCTTAAGGAAACAAAAAATCCATTTGATCTCAGTACCTTCAGAAGACACAAGGTGGGCCTGGTGAGAAGGAAATTTTATCCAAGCCCACTACTAGGGTCTGTAGTGAACAATATTTAGATGATCTTAACCTGGTACTTAACATTATTTTCAATGTTGAGGATCAATCTGAAGACAAAACAGAAAATTTTAATTTTTTATTGTGGTAAAAAACACATAACATAAAATTTACCATCTTAACCATTTTTAAGTGTACAGTTCAATAGCGTTAATCATATTCACATTTTTATGAAACAGATCTCCAGAACTTTTTTATCTTGCAAATCTGAAACTCTATACCCATTAAAGAAGTCCCCTTACCTCCCCTCTTTACAGCCCCAATACGAGATGTTAACAACAGGGGAAATGGGTTGGGTGGGAGGATTTATGGGAACTCCCTGTATTATCTGTTCAATTTTCTGTAAACCTGAAACTTCTAAAAATTAAAGTCCGTGAATTTAAAAAGTACTTATACTTGAAAGGGAAAGGATTCTTATTTGAAAGCACTTTCTTTTTTCCCACCTGAAAATTTCAAAATAGGTAGACTGGCTACTTCTGCTTTTTATTTGGGGGTCTTCTTTGCCCTGTTTTTTCTTTCATAAAGGTTTTTTGTTTAGTTCCTTTAAGTTTTCTACAAGGCCGTTAGAAGTCTATTTGGATATATCTTTAATCTGGAATTATTTTTTCCCCATCTCTTCCTTTCCTCCTCTTTGAAAAAGCTAATGAAAAGGAATTTATCTTTATTTGGTTCTTCTGAATTGTACTTATAAGATACATTAAATTAACCATAGAATGTAAATGTTATATTCTACTGGCTCGGATTCTCATGGTCCCTCCCCGGATAATCTAAATTTGATTTCTTTTATCTATCTTTGTGGAAAGACAGTATGTTTTGCTTATTTGGTTGTTTTTACCTGTTTCATATGTTTAGAAACACTTTTCCCCTAAATAAAAGGTTGGTTAGTAATTTAGTGTAGATTTTACTAAAGGAGTATTTTTTTCTTAAGTCACTTAACTCTCTACATTATTGCTAATTAGTACTGAGGCTGCTGCCCTCTGGTGTTGGGAGTTAATGGAGAAAATGATTAATGCTGGTGGAAGGAATAAACAGACAGGTAGTATATCCAATCCTGCATGGGATCTTTTACACCAAATAATTTAATGAGCACTATACCTTACCAAAAAAACTATGAAAATGGTCTTACTGAATGCCCAAAAGAATATGAAAATTATAATGTAAATGAAAAATAATATGCTTCTCAGATACAAAGTCATCTTAGCTTTCGGCTCACCAGACTTAACCTTGTTAGAAAATCTCTTCAGTGTAAGTGGTAGTTTTGTTTTGTGGTTTCTGCTTCAGAATTTTCTCATGTCATTTTCCCTCTGAAATATTTCATTATTCATGTAGGTAAAAACTATAAAAAAACCTAAATGCCCACCAATAGGGGAAAGGATAAATAAATAAACTAGAACACTGTGACATTTGAAAAGAATACACATATCTACATGTATTGAGAGGACCTCCAAGATTTATTGAATGAAATGAGCAAGTTCCAGAGCATCGTGTACAATTTGATACCACGTATATAAAATAAAAAGATAAAGCAAAACTACATTTCTGTAAGTATGTAGATGTAGGTAAAGGTCTGGAAAGATACATCACATACAGTATTGGCTCCCCTAAAAGAGGGGTCTGGGAATGATAATAGTCAAAGATCTCTGTAGCTTTATTTGCGTTATTAGTATTTTTTAAAACAAGGAAAGTGTATTGATGTACTTATAATTAATAATTAAAAGTAAAAATTCAAACATGAACAAAGAACAGTTAAGTGGTCAATTGTCTGGTACTGGTTTCTAAGAGCAATAGGAGTTCAAAGTCAGGAAGACTTTAAGTAAGAATTTGAGCTGGGTCTTGAAGGTTAAGTAGGATAGGAATAGATGGTGGATATGGGGGCAGAAAATTTAGAGTGGGAGAAATAGAGTAATAAAATAGAATGAAACTGATCACGGAAATGAAACTGAACAGGGGACATGCAAGAACAATGAAGAGATTTTTTTTTAATTGAGGTATAGTTGATTTATAGTATTACATTAGTTTCAGGTGTGAAACAGTGATTCAAAATTTTTATAGATTATACTCCATTTAAAGTTATTATAAAACACTGGTTATATTCCATGTGCTGTACAATATATCCTTGTAGCTTATTTATTTTACACATAGTAGTTTGTACCTCTTAATCCCCTGCTTCTATTTTGCCCCTCCTCCCTTTCCTCTCCCCATAGTTTTTTCTCTATATCTGTGAGTCTTTCTGTTTTGTTATATTCATTAGTTTGTTTTATTTTTTTGTATTCTACATATAAGTGATTACATACAGTATTTGTCTTTCTCTGTCTGACTTACTTCACTAAGCACAATACCCTCCAGGTCCATCTATGTTGTTGCAAATGGCAAAATTTCATTATTTGGGGGACTTTCCTGGCGCAGGAAAGTTAAGAATCTGCCTGCCAATGCAGGGAACATGGGTTCGAGCCCTGGTCTGGGACGATCCCACATGCCGCGGAGCAGCTAAGCCCATGCACCACAACTATTGAGCCTGTACTCTAGAGCCCACGAGCCACAACTGCTGAGCCCACGTGCCACAACTACTGAAGCCCACACACCTAGAGCCCGTGCTCTGCAACTAGAGAAAGCCCGCACTCAGCAACAAAGACCCAACGCAGCCATAAATAAATAAATAAATAAAATTTAAAAATTTCATCATTGTGTGTGTGTGTTGTATCTTCTTTATCCATCTGTTGATGGACACTTGGGTTGCTTCCATAGCTTGGCTATTGTAAATAATGCTGCTATAAACATTGGGATGCATGTATCTTTTCGAATTAGTGTTTTCGTTTTTTTCAGACATGTACCCAGGGGTGGAATTGCGGGATCATATAGTAGCTCTTTTTTTTTTTTTTTGAGGAACCTCCTTAATGTTTTCCCTAAGTGGCCGTACCAATTTACATTCCCACTAGCAGTGTAGGAAGGTTCCCTTTTTTCCATAACCTATCCAGCATTTATTGTTTGTGTACTTTTAAATGATGGCCATTCTGACCGATGTGAGATGATACCTGATTGTAGTTTGGGTTTGCATTTCTCTAATAATTAGCAATGTTGAGTATCTCTTCATGTGCCTGTTGGTCATCTGTATGTTTTCTTTTTTTTTTTTTAATTAATTATTTTTGTCTGCATTGGGTCTTCATTGCTGTGCGCGGGCTTTCTCTAGTTGGGGTGAGCAGGGGCTACTCTTCGTTGTGGTGCTCGGGCTTCTCATTGCGGTGGCTTCTCTCGTTGTGGAGCACGGGCTCTAGGTGTGCCGCCTACAGTAGTTGTGGCACACAGCCTCAGTAGTTGTGGCACACAGGCTCAGTAGTTGTGGCTTGCGGGCTGTAGAGCGCAGGTTCAGTAGTTGTGGCGCACAGGCTTAGTTGCTCCGTGGCACGTGGATCTCCCCTGACTAGGGCTCGAACCCATGTTCCCTGCATTGGCAGGCAGATTCTTAACCACTGCACCACCAGGGAAGTCCCTGTATGTTTTCTTTGGAAAAATAACTATTCAGGTCTTCTGCCCATTTTTTTAATGGGTTTTGGTTTTTTTATATTGAGTTGTATGAGCTGATTATATATTTAGGATATATATATTTAGGATAACCCCTTAATGGTCATATCATTTGCAGATATTTTCTCTCATTCAGTAGGTTGTTTTTTCATTTTGTTGATGGCTTCCTTTGCTGCGCAAAAGCTTTTAAGTTTAATTAGGTCCCATTTGTTTATTTTTGCTTTTGTTTCCTTTGCCATAAGAGGTATATCCAAAAAAATATTGCTACGATTATGTCAAAGAGTGTTTTATGTTTTCTTCTAGGAGTTTTAAGGTTTCCAGTCTTACATTTAGGTCTTTAGTCCATTTTAGCTTATTTTTGTATATGGTGTAAGAAAATGTTCTAATTTCATTCTTTTACGTGTAGCTGTCCAGTTTTCCCAGCACACTGATTGAATAGACTGTCCTTTCCCCATTGTATATTCTTGCCTTCTTTTGCATAGATTAACTGACCATATATGAAGAGATTTTTTAAAAACTCAGGTAGAGCACATGTGTTAGACTCTTGTGGTGATTAAGAATAGGTGAAGGAAAACTAGTATTTATTGAATGCCAATATGCCAAACATGGTACTAGACACTTTCATATAAAAAGTCTTTTTAAATCCTTCCAAGGATTGTATGAAGTAGTAATTACCTTTTTGTTTAACCTACACACAAACTCAGAGAAATGGAGAGAGTATTTGAATCCAAAAAGGTTTTGAACTCCTCTGCCCTTTGAGATCTGATCCCACCCTTCCTAACCTTTACATTTGATGTAATCAGAATTGGACTTTATTGTTGGTTCTTGGTTGATTAATCTGGCTGCAGTATGTAATCAGGATGAGATGGTTTAGAGTAGCAGAGGGTAGCTTGGAGACTCTTCTAGAAATATAGATATAAAAGTTTTATATTAGGATGCTCATAGAATCTTATAAGAAACTTAAGGAAGAAATAATGAGACTTATTAATAAATTGATTTCTGTCTTTTTTAAAAACACAGAGAATGGTAAACACTTCCCATTTTGTTAAATCACAGCATTTTGCTAACTTTGAATCAGCTCTCCTTTTAAAAGAAATAAATTGTAAAATCAGTTTAAATTTCTGTGTCTACTTCCCTGATCCCATTCTCCTCTCTTCCTCCTTTCCCCAAAGTAACTAAGGCATATTTAGGACTACTAGGGTTTTGTCTAAATTTCCGGTTTCTTTAAAAAATAGTTTTGTTTTTCTTTTCTCTTTTTTAAAATTATTTATTTATTTATTTGCTTATTTATTTATTTATTTAATTTATTTATTTTGGCTGCTCCAGGTCTTAGTTGCAGCATGCAGGCTCTTAGTTTGCAGCATGCAGACTTCTTAGTTGCGGCATGTGGACTCTTAGTTGAGACATGCAGACTCTTAGTTGCAGCATGCATGCGGGATCTAGTTCCCCAACAAGGGATCAAACCCGGGCCCCCTGCACTGGGAGCTCGGAGTCTTACCGTCTGGACCACCAGGGAAGTCCCTGTTTTCAATTAAATAAAGATAACCCTGGAGGTTAAACAGCTTAAAAAAAAAAATCCTTAGTCAAAACTATTTCAATGCCTGAAAACACTCAAATCAAAATTGAAGTATTACATTTCTTATAATATATGCTTAGTATATAACTTTTGAAAATATGGATACTATTAACTTATCCTTAAATAGTACACTGTAAGATTTTGAGAAGCTATAGTTCTTTAAAAAGAAAAGTCAACAATAACATATGTCAAATACAGCCTAAGATGTTCTCTAAATAGAAATGTCACATTTTACAAAGATAGTAATCAGTTGTATTTGTGGTTTCTGTAAAATTAGATTCATACTTACATAAAATAAATGACTTAAATGTCCTCTCCTCCAAATATCAAGGAACTTTTACATAATTATGAAGGAAAACTTAACAGTAAAAGAGTTGACATTATATCACAACTCACACTGACATGAATTTATTTTTTGTAATTTGCATATCCTTTTTTAAAACTCTGTTTAAAAAAAAAAAACAACTCTGTTTATAAAGCCACTGAGAATTCAAGCATTTTTCAAGTATTGTATTTTTTTTCTTTTTTGGGGTGGGGTGGGGGTGGGGGCTGTGCTGCGTGGCATGTGGGATCCTAGTTCCCCCACCAAGGATCAAACCTGTGCCCCCTGCAGTGGAAGCGCAGAGTTCTAACCACTGGATCACCAGGGAAGTCCCCCAAGTATTGTATTTTTAACATTAAATTACATTTTCCATATGTTTTGTAAAGGGAAAGGAAAAAACCATCCAATATTGTTTGTCATTAATTCATGCTTTATAAGGTAAAACACTATGCATCTGTACTTAACCATTTTCCTCTGCTCCAACATCAGTTTTACAGCTTTTCTATATACTTTTTTAAAAATCAGGCTTATTGAAATATAATTTACATTTACATAATTGACAGTAAATTTCATCCTTTTAAGTGTTCAATTTAAAGAGTTTTGACAAGTGTAAATAGTTGCATAACCAACACCACAATCAAAATATAGAGCATTTCCATCCTGCAGAAAGTTGCCTCATGTCCTTTTGTAGTGAATCCCATCACTCCAGCCCCTGGCAACCACTGATCTAATTTAAGTCCAGTAGTTGTTTTTAATTGGGATGTAATTCACATAACATAAAATTATAAAATTCACTTTAAAGTATCTAATTCAAGGGGTTCTAGTATATTCAAAAAGTTATGCAATCATGGGCTTCTCTGGTGGTGCAGTAGTTGAGAGTCTGCCTGCCGATGCAGGGAACACAGGTTCGTGCCCCGGTCCGGGAAGATCCCACATGCTGTGGAGCGGCTGGGCCCGTGAGCCATGGTCGCTGAGCGTGCGCGTCCAGAGCCTGTGCTCTGCAACGGGAGAGGCTACAACGGTGAGAGGCCCGCGTACCGCAAAAAAAAATAAAGTTATGCAATTACCACTAATTTCACAACATTTTAATCACCTTAAAAAGAAACTCTATACCCATAATTAATAGTCACTCCTCTCTTCTCCTAACTCCTGACAGCCACTAATCTGCTTTCTGTCTCCATGGACTTGCCTGTTCTGCACCTATTATATAAATGGAACCACACAATATATGGCCTTTTATGTCCCTGTTCTTTCCACTTGGCATGTTTTCAATTTTCATCTGTGTCGTAGCATAAATCAGTAATTATAGCTCATTAGCCATTTGTGCATCTTCTTTAGCAAAATGTCTGCTTAAGTCCTTTGTCCATTTTTTTGGGGGGTGGTCTTTTTATCGTTGAGTTGTCATATTTCTTCACTGTTCCAATAGTTTGCCTTACAGAAATCATAACAGTATATAGACTTTTTGGGTTTAGCTTCCTTCACTTAACAATGCTTGTGAGATTTATTCATTTTGTTGTCCATATTGGTAGTTTATTCCTTTTTATTGCTGAGTAGGATTCCATTGTATGGGTGTACAACAATTTGTTTATTCATTCACCAATTGAGAAACATCAGGTTTCAACTATTCTGAATAAATCTGCCATTAAAATTCATGTACAGGTCATAGTGTGAACATGTTTCATTTCTCTTGGGTAGATACCTAGGAATGGAATTACTATTCAGAATTTGCTGAGAAATTTTTAAATAATTATTGGGTATTGAATTTGTGTCAAATGCTTTTTCTGCATCTACTGAGAAGATCATGTTTTTTTTTTTAATTAAAACTTTATTTTGTAAGCAGTTTTAGGTTCACAGCACAATTGAAGTGAAAGTACAGAGATTTCTCATACTCCCCCTGCCCTTACTCATGCACAGCCTCCCTCATTATCAGCATCCACCACCAGTGTGGTACACTTGTTAGAACTGATAAACCTACATTGACACATATTAATCACCCAAAGTCCATCATTTATATTATGTTGTTGGGCTACACCCCGCAGACCTGACAGCCTTATACTTGCCCAGCCTCAAGACCGAAGAAAGAGCCCAGAGTCAGCAACAGAGACATCAGTGATTTAATGGACATGAGGATCTTACATGTCTGAAGCAAGGTCCTGGAGCAACACCCCACCATGTGTGGGAGATGGCAGGCAGGACATGGCAGTAGTCTTTGCTATTGTGGAAGGGAGGGGGCAATTTACCAGTTATAGAGGGAATTGATGTCAGGTTGGCTCATCAGTTATCAGGGAAACCAGCAGAGTAGTATGCCCCTCACTGCCCCTTTGTTAAGCTATCATAGCGGAGATGTTCTAATCTGAAGATTAGAACAATCACTAGCTGGGGCTGGGGGCAAGTATGTCTCTATGATTAGGAGGGAAGGTTAGTCATGTGAGTACGGTGTAGGTGAAGCAGGCACTGGTCGAATAGGGGATGTTCAGAGAGCAAGAGAACAGCCATCTTGGGTGGCCTGGTCATACATATGTTTTAATCTTGGTGGTGTACATTCTGTGGGTTTGGACAAATGTGTAATGACATGTATCTACCATTATATTGTCATACAGAATAATTTCACTGCCCTAAAAATCCTCTATGTTCCACCTATTCATCCCTTCCTCAACCCTCAACCCCTGGAAACCACTGATCTTTTTACTATCTCTGTAGTTTTGCCTTTTACAGAATGTCATATAGCTGGCCTCATACAGTATGTAGCCTTTTCAAATTGGCTTCTTTCACTTAGTAATATGCACTTAAGTTTCCTCCATGTCTTTTCATGGCTTGAGATCTCATTTCTTTTTATCACTAAATAATAGTCCATTATCTGGGTGTACCATAGCATTAAGCAATTTTTTTACTTTGAGATATAATGAATTACATTGGTTTTTAGATGTTGATTCAACTGACATTCCTCAGAAAAATACCACTTGTTATTCTTTTTATATATTTTGGTAAGGATCTTTTTGTATATCTGTTAGATTTTTATATTAGGATTATGCTGGCGTTGTAAAATTAGTTGAAGTGTTCCCTGCTCTATTTTCTGAAAGTGTTTTTGTATGATGGCATTTATTTCTTTAAATGTTTGATAGAATTTGCCACCCAAACCATCTGGGCCTGAAGTTTTCTTCATGGAAAGCTTTTTGAGAACAAGTATAATCTCTTTGACAGATAAAGGGCTTTGGGGATTTTGTTTCATTAGTTTAATTTTGGAAAATTAACTTTTCTCAGTCTATTTAGAGTTAATATTATACCAATCCTTGTAAATTCTTGCAACATTGTTGGCCCATGTTTTATCATCAATACCACCTCCATCCTTTATCATTTGTATCACTTTTTATAAAAGTGTTTTAATTTTTGCTTTAATCAGTCCTAAGCATTTTAAACATAAAGAAGGAAAAATAGTCTTTTTATATTTATCCAGCTGTCTACCATATCCAGTGCTCTTCTTTCTTTCCTAAAAATTCAAATTTCCAAGTAGTATCACTTCCCTTCAACTTGAAGAATTTCCTTTAGCATTTACAGATTCACTGGCAATGAATTATCTTAGTTTTCTTTATACATATGTTAGATTTCTTGGTATTGTCTTTTAGATCTCGGAGGCTCTGTTAAATTTATTTTTAACCTTTTTCTCTCTGTATTTCAGAATACATAATTTCTATTGATCTGTCTTCTAGTTCATGTACCCTTTTCTCTTTCATCTCCATTCTGCTATTAAGACCATTTAGTGAATTTCTAATCTCAGATATTGTATTTTTCAGTTCAGAAATTTCCATCTGGTTCTTTTGTATAGTTTCTATTTCTTTTCTGAGATATCTCATCTTTTCCTCCATTGCAAGAACATTTTTCTTTAAGTCACTGATAATAGCTGTGTTAAAATCCTTGTCTGCTAATTCTAACATCTGGGTATCTTAGAGTTGATCACCACTAATTATCTTTGCTCTTGAGAATGGGTCACATTTCTCTAGTTCTTCATTTGTCTGGTAATTATGGATTGCATCGTGGACATTATGAGTGTTCTATTATGGAGAGCCTGGAATCCATTATTCCTCAAGAGAGTGTTTATTGTGTTTATTTTAGCATGTAATTAACTTGGTTCAACTCAAACTGCAAACTGTTTCCTGGAAGGCTGCTCAAATCTCAGTTTCTTCTTTTATCCTTAGCTGATGTCTGTCCCACACATGTAGTACAGGAGTCAGCTAGAGTTTTGGACAGAGTTTATGCACAGAATGTGGGGTTCTTCCTCTCCGACTTTCTCCTTTCTGGACATATACTCCAGTGGCTGTGGTTGCCCTGAATTTTGTGCTCTGGTTCTTCAGGCCACAAGGACCGTGGGATTTCCATTGGTGTTTCAGCCACTGTTCAGGGCTCTGACTACTGTCTGCTCTCAAAAGCCATAAAAACAGGAAACATCCCATGCTGGTTCCTTCTCCCAAGTGTTAACTCCCTTTTAGAATCAAATCTGCATTTGTTCACTCTCCAGGACCTTAAGGTCTTTGTGGATTTTGGTTTTCTTTCTTTTTTTTTCAAATTTTGTCTAGAGGTTATAGTTGTTACCTGTGGGAAGGTCAGATATGGTTGGAGTTTACTTGGCTATACAGGGAACAGGTGGTACATGATATTTTTTTGCACCATTTAAAATTATTTCTTTTTCTGTTTGCTGGTATAGAAAAATGCAGTTGACTTTTGTATATTGACCTTGTATCCAAAAACTCTACTATAGTCTAACATTAATTCTAAAAATTATTTACTCTTTTTTTTAATATTTCTTTTTTATTTGCATTATTGGTTTTTGTTTTTTGTGTTTTTTGGGGGGAGGGGTACACGGGCCTCTCACTTCTGTGGCCTCTCCCGTTGCGGAGCACAGGCTCGGGATGCGCAGGCTCAGCGGCCATGGCCATGGCCACGGCCCATGGGCCTAGCCTCTCCGCGGCATGTGGGATCTTCCCAGACCAGGGCATGAACCTGTGTCCCCTGAATCGGCAGGCGGACTCTCAACCACTGCGCCACCAGGGAAGCCCTATTTACTCTTTTAGATTTTTTAATGTGTTCAGTCATTTCATCTGCAAATTATGTGAGTTTTGTTTCTTTTTTTTCAATTCTTGTACTTTTTTGTCTCTTTTTCTTTTGGCTAGGACTGTAGGATTTTCTTCTCCCCACCCCCACCCCCCACCCCCGCCTTCCTCCTCCTCATAGCTAGCCATTATCAGATTCAGGAAGTTCCTTTCTATTCCTCATGTGCTAAAAGTTGAAAGGTTAAACACTTTTACTTGTATGTATTTTAGGTTGAGTTCCCTAGAAGCAAAGATAGGAATTTCTGTGCAAATGATTTCTCTCAGGAGAAACCTGTAAAGGAGTGAGGGAATCAAGTTAGGGAAAGGAAAGAACTAAGCAATGATATAGTTTCAGGTGAAGTTTAATCTCAGCTCGATACTATGCTCTCTGGAGTATTAATTGCATAACAGAGTTATACTCCTGCAGCAGACAGTCATTGGCTATTGGCTGTAGGGGAAAGGTGTGTATAACCCTCAGGTCCTCTGCATAAGCTGCCTTTGATCATCCCAAGGCAGTTCTCCAGAGAAGGTTGCATGTGTGAACTCATAGCAGTAGTACCTATAGCAGCTAGAGAGGGACACAACCATCAGTTAAAACGATCTCTGGAGGATCTTAACAGGATCTTAGCACATGCATCCTGAGTTTGTATATATTCCTTGTTTGCTAAGATTTTATCATATGTAATAAATGTTTAACTTTATCAGGTACTTTGTCTGTTCAGATTGTCATTTGATTTTTTTTTAAACCTGTCGATGTTGTGGATCACCTTGACTGATTTTCAAATATTACACCAACGTTATATTCTGGTGTAAATTCACCTTTGTCATGATTTATTATCCTTTTTATATATTGCTGGATTTGATTTGATAAATTTTATTTATGATTTTTGCACCTGTGTTCATTAGTGAGGTCGGACTATGATTTTTCTTTCTTATGATATCTTTGGTTGTTGTATCAAGGTTAAGCTAAGCAGAGGAAAAGAGTTGATGGGTGTACCCTCTTTTTATCTTCCCTGGAAGAGTTCTTTTAAGATTTGAGTGATTTATTTCTTAAATATACTTTTCAACTTGCCATTCAAGTCAGCTGGGGCTGGAGCTTTCTTTGCAGGAGCATTTTATTATTTAATCTCTTTCACATTTATAATTCTAATCAGGTTTTTTTTTCCTTGAGCAAAATTGTCCATTTTGTCTAAATTTCAAATTTATTGGTACAAAATTGTTCTTAATATCCTTTTATCATTTTAATATCTGTGGTATCTCTAGCACTGACCTGTTTTTCTTTCATGATGTTATTTATTTGTGCCTTCTCTTTTTTCTTTCAGAACAAATTTTTTGCTTTGTATATACTCTTTTATTTATTTATTAAAAAAATTTTGTTTAATTTTTAAATATTTTCTCGGCTGCACTGCACGGCATGTGGGATCTTAGTTCCCTGACCAGGGATCAAACCTGCACCCCTTGCATTGGAAGTGCAGAGTCTTAACCACTGGACTGCCAGGGAAGTCCCTGTATATACTCTCTTTTGATGTTTATTTTCTAGTTCATTAATTTATGCTCTTCTAGTTTAGGGGTTTTTGTTCATTGTCAATTTTATTCTTCATTTCATTCTTTTTTCTTTTATTAGTGGTAAGAACACAATATGAGATCTACCCTCTTACCACATTTTTAAGTACACAATACAGTATTGTTAACTATAGACACAGTGTGTACAGCGGATCTCTAGAATTTATTCATTTTGCATAACTGAAACTTTATACCCTTCTAAAGGCAACAACCTATTTTCTCCTCCCCCCAGCCCCTGGCAACCATCATCCTACTCTGTTTCTATGAGTTTAACTAATTTAGATACCTGATATAAGTGGAACTATGCAGTATTTGTCCTTCTGTGACTGGCTTATTTCACTTAGCATAATGTCCTCTTAGTCCTTCCATTGTTCATATCATTCTTTTTTTTTCTTTCTTTTTTAATTATTTTTTTGACTGTGTTGGGTCTTCGTTGCTGTGCGTGGGCTTTCTCTAGTTGCGGCCAGCCGGGGCTACTCTTCATTGCTGTGTACAAGCTTCTCATTGCAATGGCTTCTCTTGTTGTGGAGCACGGGCTCTAGGTACATGGGCTTCAGTATTTGCAGCACACGGGCTCAGTAGTTGTGGCTTACGGGCTCTAGAGCGCAGGCTCAATAGTTGTGGTGCACGGGCTTAGTTGCTCCGTGGCATGTGGAATCTTCCTGGACCAGGGCTCGAACCACCCATGTCCCCTGCAAAGTCCTCATTTCATTCTTAAAATGCATGTTTATATCATTAATGTTAAGCCTTTTCTACTATGTACATTTTTCTCCCTCAAACTACTACTTAGTTGTACCCATTCATTTTTCATATGTAGTATTTTCATTACCATTTGATTCAAAATATTCCTAATTGCTGTTTTCTTTTTTGACCATTGTGTTATTTAGATGTTAATCAATACCTTTATCTAACTCTCAGATAACACAAGGATTTTAGAACACTAACTATATTTACTTTTATTAGTCTATATTTTAAAAGCCCTACCATATGTTCTTTTTATAGTCAATATTTATGTAGAGTAATCTATATATCCTTTTTTCTTCATTTCTCAACTCAAACCTTCCATTTGGGATCATTTTACTTCCGTCTGACATTGAGCTCTTAGTTTTTGTCTGAAAATGTCTTTATTTTACAGTGTTTCTTCCAAGATATTTTTGCTGGGTGAAATTAACACTGGCAGTTTTTTCTTTCAGTGCATTAAAGATATAATCCCATTGCCTACCAGTTTACATTGTTACTGTTGAAAAGTCAACTTAGAATGACTATCATTTCTTTGAAGGTAATTTTTTTCTACCTACTTTTATAATTTTCTTTTTGTCTTGATTTCAAAAGATTAGCTATGATGTTTCTAGGTGTTAATCTCTAGAAAACATAGACAAAGAGAAAATTGTGAAGGTAGGTAGAAGAGGAGAACAACAATTTTGCTGTGTTCTGTATCTTTCTCCTCCTTCAGGGAATCTTCTTAAATGCGTTAAACCTTCACCCCGTATCTTCTTTGTCTCTCAGACTCTCTTATCTTTCCATGCTTTACTGTTGGGTAAATACCTTGGGTTTTGGGTATGTATCTTGCCCTGTTCATTTCTTCCCTTTGGCTCTTCCTGAGTTGTGTCCTTCATAATGAACTGGGTAACACAAGTAAAGTGTTTTCCTGAGTTCTGCAAGCTATTCTAGCAAATTATTGAACCTGAGGAGGGGATCATGGCAACCCCTGATTTATAGACAATCTGTAAGAAGTAAGGGTAGGGCTTCCCTGGTGGCGCAGTGGTTGAGAGCCCGCTTGCCGATGCAGGGGACACGGGTTCGTGCCCCGGTCTGGGAAGATCCCGCATGCCGCGGAGCGGCTGGGCCCATGAGCCATGGCTGCTGAGCCTGCGTGTCCGGAGCCTGTGCTCCACAACGGGAGAGGCCCGCGTACTGCAAAAAAAAAAAAGAAAAAAAAGAAGTAAGGGTAGCCTGGGGCTTGGGATTAATGTCTGAAGTGGGGGCAGTCTTGTGGAAAATCATATATCTAGGTCTTTTTCCTTCATCGGTATTTTATATATAAATAATTTTAATATATTAATATAAATTAAACTATAATATGACATCTTTTTTTTTACATTTTTCCCTTTCCCACTTAGTCTTTTTTTTTGTAATTTTATTTATTTATTTATTATTTATTTATTTTTGGCTGTGTTGGGTCTTCGTTCCTGCACGCAGGCTTTCTCTAGTTGCGGAGAGCGGGGGCTACTCTTTGTTGCGGTGCACAGGCTTCTCATTGTGGAGCATGGACTCTAGGTCCGTGGGCTTCAGTACTTGTGGCATGCAAGCTCAGTAGTTGTGGCTCGTGGGCTCTAGAGCGCAGGCTCAGTAGTTGTGGTGCATGGGCTTAGTTGCTTCGTGGCATATGGGATCTTCCTGGGTTCAAACCCGTGTCCCCTGCATTGGCAGGTGGATTCTTAACCACTGAGCCACTAGGAATTCCCTCCCACTTAATCTTTGTCTGTAAGTGTATCTAGTTTTTCTTTGCCTGTTAGCACAGTGTGCTTAAATTTTTGTTTCTTTTTCTATTTACCACAACATTTCCATGCTCATAGCATGGAATTCTATCCTATGTAATTTTATATAGTTAAACAAATGGGCCATACATACACAAATTCAAAAGGTACTTGACTAAATACCCTCTCAATTGTTTTCCCATATCCATCTAAGTGTTCCTACCCAGAGACACTACTATTAGCTTTTTTTTTTTTTTTTTTTTTTTTTTGCGGTATGCGGGCCTCTCACTGTTGTGGCCCCTCCCGCTGGGGAGCACAGGCTCCGGACGTGCAGGCTCAGCGGCCATGGCTCACGAGCCCAGCTGCTCCGCGTCGTGTGGGATCCTCCCAGACTGGGGCACGAACCCGTGTCCCCTGCATCGGCAGGCGGACTCTGAACCACTGCATCACCAGGGAAGCCCTATTAGCTTTTTGTACATATTTTCACAGATATTTAACCTGTCCCTTAATATAAATACTAGTATACTATCCTGCCAGTGTCCTGCGCTTTGCTTTTTTCCCCCACTTTAAATATTTTTGTCAGTGTATATATAGAACTGCTCCATTCTTTATAAGAGCTAGATAGTATTTCATTAAATTGATATCCAAACTAATTAACCAGTGTCTTACTAATGGACATTTATGGTTTTGTTTTGTTATTTGCTATTGCAGTCAGGGTAATGCTTGTAGTACACACATATTTAGACGTGTGTTTCTCAGTATCTCTGTGACATCAATTCCTAGAAACAGAATATTGAGTCAGGTTATGTGCCTTTAAATTTTGATAGATATTGCCAAATTGCCCTCCAGAGAGGGTGTACCAATTTATTCTTCTACCAGAAATATGTAAAAGTGCCTGCTTTCCCAAATTCTTGCACCACAGTGTAGTATCAAATATTTTTCTTTGCCAATGTGAAAAATGAAAGCTATATTTTAATTTTAATTTTTCTTAAAAATGAGCCTGAGTATATTTAAAAGACATCTATCTGTATTTCCTTTTTTATGAACTGTCTTCATATCTTTTGTTTATTTTTCTATTGAGTCATTGATCTTTTCTCTTTTTTTATTTATTTTAAAGAAATAAACCTTTGGTTAACTTACATATTACAGATGGTTTTATTTTATTTTATTTTTTATTCTTATTGAAGTAGTGTTGATTTACAGTGTTGTGTTAACTTTCTGGTGTACAGCATAGTGATTCAATTATACACATATATGTATTCTTTCTCAGATTCTTTTCTATTATAGGTTATTACAAGATATTGAATATAGTTCCCTATGCTATACAGTTAGGACCTTGTTGTTTATCTATTTTATATATAGTAGTGTATATCTGTTAATCCCAAACCCCTAATTTATCCCTCCCCCCTTCCCCTTTGGCAACCATAAGTTTGTTCTCTATGCCTGTGCATCTATTTCTGTCTTGTAAATAAGTTCATTCATATCATTTTTTTTAGATTCCATATAAAAATGACATCTATGACATTTGTCTGACTTCACTTAGTATGATAATCTCTAGGTCCATCCATGTTGCTGTAAATGGCATTATTTCATTCTATTTATGGTTCAGTAATATTCCATTGTGTGTATATATGTATACACCACATCTTTATCCATTCATCTGTCGATGGACATTGGTTGCTTCCATGTCTTGGCTACTGTAAATAGTGCTGCTATGAACATTGGAGTGTGTGTATATTTTCAACTTAGAGTTTTCATCTTTTCCAGAAAAGTGGGATTTTATATGCCTGAGAGTGGGATTGCTGGATCGTATGGTAACTATTTTTAGTGTTTTAAGGAACCTCCATACTGTTCTCCATAGTGGCTGCACCAATTTACATTCCCACCAACAGTGTAGGAGGGTTCTTCTTTCTCCACACCCTATCCAACATTTATTATTTGGGGGCTTTTGGATGATGGCCGTTCTGACCAGTGTGAAGTGATACTTCATTGTGTCAGTAGTTTTGATTTGCATTTCTCTAATATTAGCTATGTTGAGCATCTTTTCATGTGCCTGTTGGCCACCTGTAGGTCTTCTTTGGAGAAATGTCTGTTTAGGTCCTCTGTCCATTTTTTTAATTGGGTTGTTAGTTGTTTTGATTACAAATGTTTTTTTTTCAGTTTGTCTTTTGGATTTATTTATGTAATTTTTATCATGCAGAACATAATTATAATTTTATTGACAGATAATACTTGGTAGATATGTCATACTTAACATTTTCTGTTTGTTGAACATCTTAAAGCGTTTCTAATTTTTTTCCAGTTTTATTGAGAAATAATTGACATACCTCACTGTATAAGTTTAAGGTATACAGGACTACCCTGGGGTCCAGTGGTTAAGACTCCATGCTTCCACTGCAGGGGGCACAGGTTTGATCCTTGGTTGGGGAACTAAGACCCCACATGGTGCAGCCAGAAAAAAAAAAGTTTAAGGTATATGGCATGATGGTTTGATTTACATATATTGTGAAATGATTACCACAGTAGGTTTAGTAAACATCCATCATCTCATACAGATACAATAAGGTGTTTCTGATTTTTTAAAAGCTATTTTCAAGAATGCTGAGAGCATTGTTTTGCATACAGCTTTTTTTTTCTTTTGGATTATTTCTGTGGCATATGTAAAGATGGCATATATATGAGATAGAGATATTTAATTTCTGAGAAATGCAGTCAGACCATAATTGTAGCATGAGTTTGGAAGCATATGAAAATTGGGCCTTATTAAAAAAGAAATAAAACCCGTCTTATTGTTTCCTTCATTGATAGTTTTCATGCTGATGGGAAAGTTTCTCCTGATTGTTAGTATTTTCACCATTCCAAAATACGTATTAAACATCAGGCCATGAATCTTTTTCTGGTACAAATTAAATTAAGTACAGAATTACAGAATCTCAGTTGACAGGGACCTAGATGTCATCTTGTTTAAGCTCCTACTCAGAATTAAAGTGTCTAAAGTATCCCTAATAGATAACTTCAGTGTCAGAATATCCCTGATATAGTAGGCTTTTGTCTTACTTGGGAGTTAGATTCTAAAGTCAATAAATAACGAAAATTTCATAAAGTAAAAAATTACACTTGGGATATCTTAAATTGCCTATGAACTACAGAATATGTGACTTCAAGTATCTATCTTGGTACAGTTACATTACTGTTTAATAACATATATAGTAATTCACCATATATAATGGAGCACATGCTCAAAATGTAATCTTTAGCAGTGCTTTGGGAGGTAGGGCTAAGTACATATAGTTGAATATGTGTAAGTTAAATGTATATAAAACTATACTATGGGGCTTCCCTGGTGGCGCAGTGGTTGAGAGTCCGCCTGCCGATGCAGGGGACACGGGTTCGTGCCCCGATCCCGGAAGATCCCACATGCCGCGGAGCGGCTGGGCCCGCGAGCCATGGCCGCGGAGCCTGTGTGTCCGGAGCCTGTGCTCCGCAACGGGAGAGGCCACAGCAGTGAGAGGCCCGCGTACAACAACAAAAAAAAAAAAAAAAAAAAACTATACTATGTAGAACAGTATTGTATAGTAGAAGGACTTCTGGTTCTAGTAATGACAGATGAGGTAGTTTGGACAACTTTCCTCTAACAGCTAGAAAAGATAGACAAAGTATAGATTTATAGGTGTTAATGACTCAGCAGGTTAGTCAGGAATTTCCCATTCAAGATCTGGAAGAAGACAGAAATTCAGAGAGGTTGAGTTTAGCATTTAGGGCCACCTTTGACCTGTACTCATTTTCTGATCCAGGATGGGCAGCCAAGAGGTTTAGCAGTCTTTTTGTTAGCCTTGCTAGAATAGAGGGACAAGTATTGGAATTTAGGGCCTACCATAGGTGGGAACGCTGAAAATACTTCCACTTGAATACTGGTGAATACTGTGAATACCGTAAATACTTACCTGTGAATACTGGTGAACTTGAACTAAACATCCTGCACACAGACTGCATCCAGCTCTGAGTCGTTTGGAGCCTGAAAAGTGAATTAAGGGAAACCTGGATTACTAGTGTCTTCAGGTGCCTGGAAGAAGCAAAAAAAAAAAAAAAAAAAAAAAAATCTTCCCTAGAGGAAAGTACCTTCATCCCAGGTTTCAAATTATTCCTACTAATAATGTTTCAAATATAATATTCAATACAGAGTCAAAGATAACCAGACACTCAGGGAAACAAGTCAACATGAACAAGAACCTGAAGAACCAACAGATAACAGAAACTCCTGAAGGGGCTCTTTATACTGCAGTTATCAAATCCAGGCTTTAGTATTATTTTTTAAAATATTTATTTATTTATTTGGCTGCACCAGGTCTTAGTTGCAGCACACGGGATCTTCGTTGCCACATGTGAGATCTTTGTTGCAGCATGCGGGATCTTTAGTTGCAGCATGCAGGCTCTTAGTTGTGGCATGCAGGATCTAGTTCCCTGACCAGGACTCGAACCCGGGCCCCCTGCACTGGGAGAAGGGAGTCTTAACCACTGGACCAGGGAAGTCCCAAATGCAGACTTTAAAATAACTATGCTTGTCAACTTCCCAATTAAAAATTGGGCAGAGACATGAAAATGATATAAAAAAGACATAGTAGATTTTAATAGAAATTATGGATCTGAAAAAGTGCAATAACTAAAATCAAGAATTCAGTGAATGAATTTATAATATTTCAAACAGAATTGAAGAGAGGATTAGTAAACTAGAAGATAGGTCATGGAAAATGTTCAGAATTGAAGGATGGAATGACAAAAGGATGAAGAGGAAAGTAAAGAAGAAGGCATAAGACATAAGACGATACAGTGAAAAAGTTCCAACATACATTTAATTGAAATCTCTTAAGGAGAGGAAAGAAAATGAACTAGAAACAACATGTGAAGAGACAACAGCTGTGAAATTTCCTAAACTGGTGAATGATATCAATCCACAGGTAAATGAGTTTGGGGTTAATTTGTACTTTCTAAACTTTTCTCCCTGATTATATCATCCTTCCATACAAGGAAATAAAGGAATAAAAAGTTTAATGACCACTAATAAAGAACAGTCTGTTTCCTTTTAGTTTTATTTTTCTGTGCATTTGTATGTATCCATTTTATAAATTTGAAATCATATTGCACATATGGTATATATACTTTCCCCCTTAATATATCAAGAATTTTTTCCCATATCATAGAATTCTAAAGTTATTTTTAATATACTATTCTAATGCACTGTTACATCATACTTTTTATTTAACTGGTTTTCTATTGGATATGTAGTTTGCTTATATACATATTTTACTATTACAGACATAATACAATAACAAATTTTATATACTCATGACTAAATTTTAACATGTATCTATGATTATTTCCTTGGGATAAGTTTCTAAAAATAGAATTGCTGGATCAAAGGCTATTAATATTTAAGTTATTTATGACATTGGCAAATTGTCATCTGAGATATTGTATCAGTTTATACTCCCTCTATGATAGGTTGTATTTTTCAAAGATGGCTGCACCCATATATATTATATATATGCATATATATTATATCGCTATGTATCATTTTTTGGTATCATATGCATTTATCTTTTTCATATCATATATACATATCCCATCTCACGTGCTATAACTTTGGCACATCTCAGTTGAAAGGTAGGATCTATATCTCCTCCCCTGATACCTGGGTAGATCTTTGTAACTGTCTCCAGAAATGCAGTACAGTGGAAGTGAAGCTTCCTGACTTCCAAAGCTAGGTCATAAACAGTAATGTGGCTTCCACCTGGCTTGCTTGCTCTTGAGATACCTGCCCTTGGAACCATGTCACAGATAGTGTATTCCTGTTGACAGCCCCAGCTAGCCCCATCCTGGCTGTACCCTTTCTGAATTCATGACTCACAGAAACTGTGAGAGATAAATGATTATTGATTTAAGCCACTAAGTTTGGAGTGGTTTGTTACCCCTGCCATAGTAATTTATATACCCTCCATTTCCAGCACTGGGCTTATAATTTTGAAAACTCTTAATAAAGTTTCTAAGTGAAAATGGTAATTTTTATTTACTCAGTTACTAGGAAGAGGCTATCGGGTAGGGAAGTTAATAGTTGGCATGCTGACTGTAGATATCATTTCAAATTTAGTAAATAAGTCTAATGCTGAACTCACTATCAGTCTACCCTCAACTTGTTCCTCACCCTCTACCCTCCAATTTCTACTCATTTTTCACTTCAGATATTACTTCCTCCAGTTAGGTTTCCCTGACTCTGCTCTCTATCTTTCAATCCATTCTGGGTTAGAGACTTATCTTGTGTGCTCCTATAGAACCCTATTACTTACTCCTATTTTAATATTTTTTATATTCAATGTGGTAATTACCCTTTTACTTATCTTTATGCCTCAGTAGATCTTGAGCCTTGTGAGAGCAAAGACAGGTGTCTTCTTCTTCTTCCCTATAGTGTTTCCTGTACCTAGCGCATAGTGTGTGCTTAATAAGTAGATATTTTTGATTAATTCAACAAATATTTGTTGAGTGCCTACTGGGTACCAGGTTCTGTTCTCGGTACTGAAGACATGGTAATAATTAAAACAAAGTAATATATATATATTTTTTTTTTTTTGTGGTACGCGGGCCTCTCACTATTGTGGCCTCTCCCATTGCGGAGCACAGGCTCTGGACGTGCAGGCCCAGCAGCCATGGCTCACGGGCCCAGCTGCTCTGCAGCATATGGGATCTTCCCAGACCAGGGCATGAACCCGTGTCCCCTGCATCGGCAGGCAGACTCTCAACCACTGCGCCACCAGGGAAGCCCCACAAAGTAATATTTTTGAGTGATCACGTGAAGTATATATTTGTGATTTAATTTAGCCTCAAAGAAAAACATGAAATTATTTTTCCAAAGGCCTTTATCTTAAAAAATATATCCACTTAATTAGAAAATTCATTTCAATTGGGGGTTCTTATGTTTGATTGCATGATAACTTAAACCTGTTCTGATATTTTCTTTCCCTAATATTTATGTTTCCTGAAAGAACATGGCTATTTTGTCACCATTAATGACTCATAGTCAACACATCTTCTGTGTACAAAGTACAGGTTAGGTAATGTGGGGAATATAGAGTTGTTTAAAATATGGTCACAGGGCTTCCCTGGTGGCGCAGTGGTTGAGAGTCTGCCTGCCGATGCAGGGGACGCGGGTTCGTGCCCTGGTCTGGGAGGATCCCGCATGCTGCGCGGAGCAGCTGGGCCTGCGCGTCCGGAGCCTGTGCTCCGCAGCGGGAGAGGCCACAGCAGTGAGAGGCCCGCGTACCACAGGGGAAAAAAAAATATATGGTTACTACTATCAACTGAAGGTACCCCCACCCCCATTATGTAATTGAATACTCTTTTTAAGGAAATGCCCACTATCATCTGTTAACATTTTTCCTAATACTTATTTTTGAGTTACGTTGCATTTAGAATTATAGGAAAAATATAGAATAGCAAGAATGTATAGTTATTTCCCTCAAAATGTTTGCCAAATAAGGACTTTGATGAATGTTGCTTTAATGTATGAATGGCAAGAAGAATGCTTGGATAGGTAGGAGAAGGAGGAATGTTAGGGGATGGAATTCAGTGTTTTGAAGAAGCATTATATTGGGCGTCAAGAAGGCTCAACCTTATTTCCCATTGGGACACAAACATCACTTACTGTATTAGGGTACAGTCTAAGCTGTTATACCAAGGGCTATAAAATGTAATGGCTCAAAGCAGAGAGAAGATAATTTCTCTCGTAACACTCAGAGGTCACTGGCAGTCCAGGGTTGGTATGGGGTACCTGTGCCATCCTCAAAATGTGACTTCCACTATTGATCCAAGATGTCTTCAGCCCATGGGAAGAGGAATAAGACTCAGGAGAGTGTACACTTAATCCTTTTCAGGGAAAGACCTGAAAGTGGAACATGTCATTCCCATTTTCATTCCATTGGCCAGAACTTAGTCACATGGTCACACCTAGCTATAAGGTAGACTGAAGTATAGCCCTTAGCTGGGCTGCCATGTATGTACCCAACTGTATGATTAAAGGAGAGAGAAATATTGGGAGACCTCTAGCAGTTGGGTGCTATTACCAATCTGGGGTCCTAAGATTCCTGACTTATTGTCAAACTTTTAAAACACCTTAGGAAACTTATATATGTGTCTGTTTATAATCCAATTAAAATTCTAAGTTTTTTTTGCTTTTGATTGGAATTAGGAGTGTGTATGGTAGTACTCAAGATATACTCAGTTCTTAGCAATTGGCAATTGTCCTTGATTGAAAAAAATTTAATAAATTGATGTATTTTACTGGACAAAACAAGTTCCAAGTATGAACTTTATTGGAGAAAAAGTTAAATAGAGAGAGACAAGGAGTTTGAACTGTTGACTAGATTCCAAAGTGAGTCTAACAATCAAAATGTTAGGGTTTGAAGAGATCTTTTCTTTCTTCTTCTTTTTTTAAAAAAAATGCACATAGAAAAGCTATATACTAGAGTGAGATCTTTTCAGATTAAATTCCAACCCCTAAATTGTACTGATGAGCCTCAGAGAGAAGTGACCTGTCCAGGGGCTCATAGTTTATTTGATAGAAGAGACTGAGTAAAGAACTCAAGTCTTCTACATCTTAGTCTATTAAAGAAACTAACAACATTATGGAAAGAGTAAGCCCAACCAGGATACTGCATAAGCCCTGAAGATACAAACATAGAAAGTGAAGTGATTTCTTTCAATCTACCATTTAAAAAAAAGTTTTGAGGAGTATGCGAGTATTCCTCTCTGCATACTAATTTTATTAAACAAGTCAGGTTAACTGTGGTAACAAATAGTCCAGAATTTGTTGGAGTATTTGTGAGGTAGGAGGTAGAGGGGAATTTTGCTCTGTGAATCACTTGTTCCATCTTGATGCTACATACTCCTGGAAGTCCTTGGAGCCCTCTCTCTTTCGTGGGTAGATGGGGAAAGAGAGGATTGCGGGGGTAAGGGAGTGTTTAATGGGCTAGGCCTGGAATGCCACACATCTCTTCTACTCAGATCCATTGACCAGAACTCTGTCGCATGATCTCATCTGGCTCTAAGGGAGGCTGGAAAATATATTCTAACTGTGTGCTCAGGAAGAAGAGTTGAACATAGTAGACTCAGTAGACTGTGCTTTGTTAGAAAAAAATCTGTAAGTTAAAAAAAAAACTTTATGCAATCTTATGTTCCTATGACCATTTTCTTAATTGTTTTGGGTTTGTTTTTGTAGGTCCTTTTCTTCTCTTGTGTTTCCCACTTAGAGAAGTTCCTATAGCATTTGTTGTAGAGCTGGTTTGGTGGTGCTGAATTCTCTTAGCTTTTGCTTGTCTGTAAAGCTTTTGATTTCTCCATCGAATCTGAATGAGATCCTTGCCGGGTAGAGTAATATTGGTTGTAGTTTCTTCCCTTTCATCACTTTAAATATGTCAGGCCACTCCCTTCTGGCTTGTAGAGTTTCTGCTGAGAAATCCGCTGTTAACCTTATGGGAGTTCCCTTGTATGTTATTTGTCGTTTTTCCCTTGCTGCTTTCAATAATTTTTCTTTGTCTTTAATTTTTTCCAATTTGATTACTACGTGTCTCAGCATGCTTCTCCTTGGGTTTATCCTGTATGGGACTTCCTGTGCTTCCTGGACTTGGGTGGCTATTTCATTTCCCACGTTAGGGAAGTTTTCAACTATAATCTCTTCAAATATTTTTTCACGTCCTTTCTCTCTCTCTTTTTCTGGGACCCCTATAATGCAAATGTTGTTGCGTTCAATGTTGTCCCGGAGGTCTCTTTGGCTGTCTTCATTTCTTTTCATTCTTTTTCTTTATTCTGTTCCGCAGCAGTGAATTCCACCATTCTGTCTTCCAGGTCACTTATGTGTTCTTCTGCCTCAGTTATTCTGCTATTGATTCCTTCTAGTGTAGTTTTCATTTCAGTTATTGTATTGTTCATCTCTGTTTGTTTGTTCTTTAATTCTTCTAGGTCTTTGTTAAATGTTTCTTGCATCTTCTTGATCTTTGCCTCCATTCTTTTTCTGAGGTCCTGGATCATCTTCACTATCATTATTCTGAATTATTTTTCTGGAAGGTTGCCTATCTCCACTTCATTTAGTTGTTTTTCTGGGGTTTTATCTTGTTCCTTCATCTGGTACATAGCCCTCTGCCTTTTCATCTTGTCTATCTTTCTGTGAATGTGGTTTTTGTTCCACAGGCTGCGGGATTGTAGTTCTTCTTGCTTCTGCTGTCTGCCCTCAATGTATTTTATTTTAAAGCTTATTTTCTACTTTTGGAGTAGTTAGCATCTTTTTTTCCTGGATATGATTTTTATATTCACTCAGTGATTATTATTCAACTTTTATTAAACCAATTATTATTAAGTAAATCTCACTTTATATGACAAGTATAGTCATTCAAGTGTTTTATCTAAGCCAATTTAGCTTATGCTAATTTCTACAATATTTTTAAAGATGGAGAAATTAAATTTAGAATTACACCAAAATCATTTTAAAGGGAAAAAAATTATTGGTTTTAAGAGAGTGTATTTTGGACTCAGGAAGCATCTGGCTTGGATAACATGTTCTGCTTCAGGACTCTAGACTTGGATCTCCAAGCTGGCTGACCCTCAGAAGTAAATGTCAGTTGCATTCACCGTTCAGATTTTCAGATTGCAGTTTCCTATTTTAACTTCTGTCTAGAAATAAACTTAATTTTTTTCTCTGTAGTTAATATAAAACTGATATTTATTGTTTAGACACCCATCTCTGTCAGAAGCCTTTAAAAGTGTTACAGATTTGTAATTTTAGATATATTTGAGTTACTAAAATATCAATTTTATATGTTGTCTCCTCTTTAGATGTTTAACAATATTAAGATTTATGTTATGTTCTTTTAGATATATGTTATGTTCTTTTAGATCTGTTCTAATCTTCTAAACAATGAGATTCATATTTTAGATTGCTTTTAAGCTGTTAGGTTTAGTAGTAGAATATTAATAAAGATTCAGACTGTATAAGAATTATAAAAATACTAGGTTTATAAAAGTAGTAGGAAAGAAGATTTACAGGTGAATTCCTCACTGGCAAACTTGATTTGTTTTATTTAATGACGATTACGTACTTTTTTATATACTTTTATATACATTTATATTTGTTATGCATAAATAATACAGAAGCCCCCTAATTATTAACAGAATAGGTTCAGAAAAGCTTGGGTGAGTCCAAAATGAGCCTTCATAAGTAAACGCTAATACTTTCATTTCATGGCAGGCAGAGTTGGTGTGATTTTGGGTTGATGTGAGCTTTCTTCACAGTTATGAAAGTCTTTAAGAAGTTAAGTTTGTTAGAAGAGGCACTTCTATATATTTAAAGTGTTGCCTTTTTTGTAAATCAGTTCTTTCATGTTTTCTTTGAATTTGGGCCTTATGGACCTACAATATGGGAAAAAAAAAAAAAAAAAAAAACCTCCACACAGTATTATGTAAGAAGACGCTTTCTTGTCTTCAGTTCAGCCGTATAAAGTTGCAGCAATCCATATGATTAGAACCAAAGGAAAATTTTTGGTATACAGGTAAAATTTGAAAATAATGCATGGCTTTAATTCTGTATTCTTTAGCTTACTGATTCATACTAAACAACCAGCTTCATTTCTGATGAAGTATAGAACATGCTAGTAGTCACTAAAATCTTTTTGGATTTTCTTCAGGGTTACTTTTTTAAGGTACTAAAATTATTAGGATTCTAAAATATGATAGTTAAGAGCAAATTTAGTTCAGATTGGATACATTTACTTTCTAAATAATTAATTTTCATTTTATATAGTAGGTCAATAAGTACATTTCTAAGAAGTATGTAAATCAACTTTCCTACTGACTTACATTTTAATTTTAGAGGTGCTTTTTTTTTTTAACAGTTGAACAATTTTCTTCTTTTTTGCTGATAAGGCTTCTCCTACTCTCAAGTAATGAGTGAATTGTAAATAAGAGCGCACACTTAGAAAGAAAACAATAATTTGTATTTGAGAAAGCGCCAATATATGTTTTATAGATTCAGGTCTTCTTAATAGCTTTCTGTAGGTAGGAAAAAGAGAGTAGTTTGTGAGGTAAAAAGTATTCATGTAGATACACAAGTAGTAGTTTTTCTCAGCCCCCATGGATATCTATATAATTTTTACCATAAAATAAGTAATACATACATAAAATAGCCCATCAGAACCAAGACTGTACAATAAAAATAATCCTTTCTACCTCAGCATTTGCCCCTGATTTTCCCATCATAGATAATCACTATTTGTAGTGTCTTATATTTGCATGGAGTATTTCTAGAATTATACATAAGTATACATATACATCTTTTTATACAAATTTAAACACCTTATATACTCTTCTGCTTTTCCTTCCTTTTCATTTAATATATCTTAGTTCCTTGTGGAAATAGTATTTTTTTAAATAAATTTATTTATTTAGTTTTGGCTGTGTTGGGTCTTTGTTGCTGCGTGCAGGCTTTTTCTAGTTGCGGCAAGCAGAGGCTGCTCTTCATTGCGGTGCACGGGCTTCTCATTGTGGTGGCTTCTCTTGTTGTGGAGCACGGGCTCTAGGCGCACGTACTTCAGTAGTTGTGGCACGTGGGCTCAGTAGTTATGGCTCGTGGGCTCTAGAGCTCAGGCTCAGTAGCTGTGGCGCATGGGTTTAGTTGCTCTACGGCATGTGGGATCTTCCCAGACCAGGGCTTGAACCTGTGTCCCCTGCATTAGCAGGCAGATTCTTAACCACTGCACCACTGGGGAAGCCCGGAAATAGTATTTTTAAAATAATTTTGTAATTCTTGAGAATCTTCACATATTATAGTTTATAAAAATCATGGTTATTTGAAGATTTTAACAGCAAAATACAAATGTAATTTCATCATCCAAATGGAAAATATATGATAATCATGGCTACATAGATAGACTTTTAATTACATTTTAAATGTTTGTAACATCAACATCTAATTTAATGTCTAGCTATGAAATAGTAGAGAAATCTGCCTTTAAAGTAGATTTCAAATGACTGTCACCTAGTCACTTAGCTCTTTTTACCATAAAGATTTGCTTATTTCTAATGCATCATGATTCTTTACCCATTTTTATTTTTCTCCAACTTACAGGCTTTTTCAGAACCAGGAATTAGGTTAGAACTGGTTGTGATGTATAACAGAAAATAGAATTTTTAGGCCCTACTCTAGTAGCTGTGCAATAAATATTAGGAAGTACACTCAGTAACCTAATAGCATTCATGTCTGGTGGATCATTTTTATATTTATACAGCTGTAATAAAAAGGAATATTTTTTGCTTTGTAGCTGGAGTTAAATTATTATTAGAAGCATTATTAACCTGCCCTACATAATTATTTTGTTTATAGTGAGATGGTATAGGCTTTAGAGCCAGACCAAACTGGATTCAAATCCTGTCTAGACCTCCAATATTAGCTCAGTGTTACAAGGCTCCTTCTCTAAATCTTAATCTCTTCATCAATACAGTGGTAATAATACTACTACCAGTAAGATACTGCAGTGAATATTCTTGTATGAATGAATCTTGTTCATGTGAAGGTATTACTGTGGACAGAGAAATCTATGGGCCAAAAGGCATTTGCAGTTTAAATATTGATAATTGCTGCAAAATCACTCTAAAAAGACTCCCAATTTCAATGTAACTAACTGTATGACACTGCCTTGTACCCTCTATTGTACTGAAGTTTTTCAGTCTTCAGTTTTTGTCTTTCTTATAACCTATTTTTAAATGTTAACTCTCTTCAAGTCTCTGACTTCTGTATCAAATCTGGCGATATCTTAGACATTGGAATAATATATAGTAGCCCAGATAATCTTATTGTTTAGATTTTTCTCTTAATAGCTATTCATATTTTAATGTAGGCTCTATATTTGTTAGTTTGTGCCATTTATGAAATAGAGACTCCTTGAGTCAAGGTGCTCTCTCTCTATATACACATATATGTGTGTGTGTGTGTGTGTGTGTGTATATACATTTTTTTTAACATCCATCTAGTTTAAGCAGATTACAATTTCAGTTGATCAAAATTTCCATGGCTTCTCATTAGTTTGTGGCATGTCCTCTGGTTACTTGAATTTCCACTATCCCCAGAATACCTTTTTGTTTAAATTATATATTAATATGATTTTATTCCTTTACAAGTACAAATATACTCTAATATTTAGCGTCTTTCAAGTGCCTTGGTTTATCATTCTGAATATTCATTGTCATTATATAGACTGTAGATGTAGACAATCTATGCAGTTAGTATGGACTAAATCCATATTATGTATGGTATGGAAGAGAGAAGTTATGCTTTACCTTATTTTCTTATTATTTGACTCTTTCTCCTAAAAAGAAAATACTGGAAAATTCCATTTAAGTTTTATTCTTATTGTAATTGCATTTCTATTCAAAACTTGCTACTCATTTGTGAAGCACTGTTTTCAGTTATAGGCACCCTGAGCTTTATGAAAATAAGTTGAAGTATGTGCTAATGAAATACGAACCCTAAAATAAAGATGTTGGCATGTCTTGCTTCACAAACCAAACTTGGACTGAATTTTCTTTCTCACTCTTAACCAAGTCCACATTTAACACTTAAGACCTTTTCATGGTCAACTTTTGCTGTAGATAAATTGAACGGTTTTCTGTGACTTTAAAGAGCAGTAAGGCTTATCTGGCCATTTTGAATTACAGATGTTTAGGAAGTATTTGGTAGGCATGTTTTGATGGCATTTATCTAATAGCTTCCATATTTCTTTTAAAACTTAACATAGACTTTAATTGATATCATTTTTGACTAAGAGGTTTATTTTGGATCCATAGCTCTTGTCAATTTGTTTAAAAAATTCTTGAATATATTATTATTTTTTTTTATATAGTGTTTATTTTTACTTGTTGACAGTTTGCTTTATTTATTTATTTATTTTTGGCTGTGTTGGGTCTTCGTTTCTGTGCGAGGGCTTTCTCTAGTTGTGGCGAGCGGGGGCCATTCTTCATCGCGGTGCGCGGGCCTCTCACTATCGCGACCTCTCTCGTTGCGGAGCACAGGCTCCAGACGCGCAGGCTCAGTAATTTTGGCTCACGGGCCCAGCCGCTCCGCGGCATGTGGGATCCTCCCAGACCGGGGTACGAACCCGTGTCCCCTGCATTGGCAGGCAGATTCTCAACCACTGCACCACCAGGGAAGCCCTTGAATATATTATTTTTAAAATATGACAATTAGAGATATGTAAATCACACTCAATAGGGTCTGGCCTCTTTGGGGACTCAATAAATGGCAGGTGTTTTTTTATTATACATACTAATATTAATTTAAAGTAGCATTGTGGAATTTATAGTCAACGTAGAACCTTGTTATGTATGAATAATACTTATTGCTTCCTCAGAAGGGCTTCATATTAGGACTCTACTTGTGATCCTGACTAAGTTTTAATACATCTTTTTTATAGAATCCCAAGACAAAAGAGCAAATTGAAAATCTGTTAAGGAATGGGATGAACAAGGAGCTGCGAGATAGACTTTGTTGCCGAATGACTTTTGGAACTGCAGGACTTCGTTCTGCTATGGGGGCAGGATTTTGCTATATTAATGATCTTACAGTAATACAATCAACACAGGTAAGTATTATAAATTATAATATGTGTACATTTATCACTCCATTTTTTTGCATTATAAATTAGTTTCTTTTCTTAAAAAAAAAAAAGAACAAAAAAAGCTTTATATCCAGCAAGATACTCTCTTGTAAATAAAAAATGTAGAATAAATTCTGACGTTTGGTCTTGCACAAAACTGATCTTAGAGGTCATTTATGTATCTTTAGAGTCACAGACTGACTTGCTTATTGAGTTATTTTGGTTGCCATTGTCAACTTCGTGACAATGTTACTTTGCATTTGAAACCAGGAAATGGATATTGACATTTCCATTTAATACAAAGAAACAAATTTAGATAGAAAGAAGGTGATTGCTCATTTTGGCATACGGCCATTGATAAAGATTAACCAGAGTATTTGGAAAATTTAGTTGAAAATATTTCCTTTTAACATGGTTTTCCATATATTTTGAGAGTTAAGACAGTGTTGATATGATACAATTTGTTTTATTTCTCCCCATTTTTATGCAACTTATTCTAGAAACAGATTACTTTTCTTTCCAGTGAATCATCCTTAGTGTTTCAAGGAACTCCACTTTTGAGGCCAAGATGCATTTAGCATATACTAAAAGTAGTTCTGAACTAGAGAATTGCTCAGTAGATATAATTCTAATTGATACTACCAAACAGTAAATCATCTTTACCCTTATTCTGAGGGAATTCTCTAAATCCAGGGGCTAATGTAGGGGATCAGGAACAAAGGATGACAAGATGACTGAATAAGTAGGATACTTGCCTCCTCCTGCCCCCATTCCCTTTCTTTTCTTCATCCAGAAACGCTTCAGTTCGATCTTTTTTGTATGTTGGGTTTCCTTATAAGCTTTCATTTTAACTGAAGATTCCTTGACTTCAGAAAAAGGAGTGGAGGAGGTGTTTGAAAACCAATTTCTACAGAAGTGCAAATTTTTACAGGAGTTGAGATTCCATTATTTGAAGTGGAAAAGCCAGATGGAATCTAAGTCTTAAACCCTAGTTTTTTTCAGAACCTATGTATAGATGGATAAGAGAAGATGGATTTTTACACCAGAGAATGAGATTCTGTGAGGTTTTAGGATAGTATCATCATTAGAAATAAATAAGTTGGTGAAACTAGTCAATTTGGGCTATATTGCATGCATGCTTGGGCGCACACACACTTGTAGGGAGTAGGTTAGGAAGAATAATTATACTTGAAAGAACCATGAAAGAATGGTCCAGAAGTCACTGGGGTCTCATTTGGTGCTGCCACATAGTTACTTAGCAGTCCCTGCCATATAGTAGGTCTTCAGTAAATCAGTATAATATAGTTTTGGTTGAATGAATGGCTTTGGGTAAGTCATTAAATGGAGCTTCAATCTTATTTTGTTTCATCTTTTTTGGAAGAAATGTTGAAAGACAGAGACAAAATTAGAACTGGTATCTTCATTTCTTTCTTTTGGGGGTTGTTGTGAGGATTAAATGTGGCAACATCCGAGAAAGTAGTTTTAAAAGGACTGTAGCAATATGAAGTGTTATTTTTACAGACGGAAGTGTTTATTAGAGTTAGCAACTCATTCATAAGATAGTTAAATGGTGTTTTGGCTTATTATTGTGATATTTTCAATATTAAATACTTCATTTCATTTCTTTGTCACCCTTGACTGCAAATTTTCCTCGTTTATGAGATTTTCTTTCTGTGAGATTTTAAAACTAAAGAATGGGATCAGCCATCTTAAGAAATGTTCTAATGAAGGTTTATGTTGCTGATTTTAAATATTTGTGTCATAAATTAGATCAAATCTTCTGGTTAGCTTCAATCTTATGATTTAGCAAGGCCTAATATGGTCAAAATTTTGTTCTCTAGAGCCTTAAGGCAAGAAACAATTTCTTTTGCCTCTTCTAACCAGTTTTTTTTTTTTTTTTTTTTTTTTTTTTTTTTAGCATTCTGACTCTCAGGTCCCATCTTTTTTTCCCTAATGTTTTATGTATCGTATTGGATTTAAGTTACTTAATTGATATTTCTGTGGTATTAAATGTGTCTGAAACTCCAGGAAGTAGGTGTTTATCATCTCACGTCCGAGGACAGAACATTGTTGTTCTCACATTGGTAAATATGGGCAAAAGGAGGAAGCCATTCCCTGAGAGCCAATAAGCTGCACACCACACATAAAAAGAATAGCCCTGGGCTTCCCTGGTGGCGCAGTGGTTGAGAGTCCTCCTGCCGATGCAGGGGACACGGGTTCGTGTCCCGGTCTGGGAAGATCCCACATGCTGCGGAGCTGCTGGGCCCGTGAGCCATGGCCGCTGAGCCTGCGCGTCCGGAGCCTGTGCTCCGCAACGGGAGAGGCCACAACAGTGAGAGGCCCACGTACCGCAAAAAAAAAAAAAAAAAAAAAAAATAGCCCTTAAGTCGTAGAAAATGCAGGCATTAGTCAGGAACTAATTTTCTGTGTTTATCTGCTTCAGGGGATGTACAAATACCTTGAGAGATGTTTCTCAAACTTCAAGCAAAGAGGTTTTGTCGTGGGGTACGACACCCGGGGTCAAGTAACCAGCAGCTGCAGCAGCCAGAGGTACAGTGTTAATTGTTTCAGAGATTAAGCTGGATTGGAATAAAACCTTGAAAAAAATGTTATGCCCAGTTGTAGGATTTCTGAAATAGGAAGCTGTCCAAAAAAATGTGATCACATGCTAATGTTTATTTTAGAGCTGAAATGGAAGCATTTCAAAGATAACCTTTGGTTTTTACAGAAAGGATTAAATTTCTAAATGTTTAGAGTTAGTGTTTAGAATGACATAGACTGTGTGATGATTTTGGCAGAGGCACTGGGTAGGAAGATTATGTAACTTGCATTCTCTCATTATAGTGCTATTTGATTAGTTTTAGGGTATTTTCACACATAGATAATCATGATGTAGTGATACTTTTTCTTCACGGGGTAAATAGGCATATTGTGTTTATCAAAGTCTCTGGTTTCACTTTCTTCCATGTTTTTTGCCTTTTGCATGTTTTATTTCTTATTAAAAGAACCATCAGAAGATGAATGAGAAAAAAGGAAGAAATTTAAATGTCAATTCTGTTCCTTGTTACTCCTTTTCAAAAAAAATCTTATTTAACATTTTAAAGTTGGAGCATGAATCTTAAATAACTAGTGATTATAAGAATTGGTTGTATTTGCTACTGTATATTCAGAATAATTGTAATGCATTTATTTTATGGGAGGTTGGTTTTCAAAAAGTATGTAAAGCTAAGGACCAAGTGAAATCTCTTTTTTTTAGGCTTGCTAAACTCACTGCTGCAGTCTTACTGGCCAAAGATGTTCCTGTGTACCTTTTTTCAAGATATGTTCCTACGCCTTTTGTAGTAAGTGCGTTGTATCACTGATTGTACAGAAAAGATTGAAAAGATTGCTCTTGCAAAGATTTCTTAAATCAAGCAGGATTTAAATCTTTGTCATGCATATAGTTCTGTATTAAGTGATATGAGGGACCTAAAGAAAACCAGTTTTGCTCTGAATTTATTTTCATTCAACAAGCATGTGTCGAACCACCTAAGAATTTGATCTATAACAAGTTGACAAATCCACAGTCATGGTGGGATATTTTAATACTCTTCTTTCAGAAACTGATTTATCAGGCAGGCAAAAATTATTACAGATAGATTTAAACACACAATTAGCGTGCTTAATCGTGTGTGTGTGTTTCTGTGTGTAAACCCTGTATTCAGTGATGGTAGGATACTCATTCTTACCAAATAGGATCACAAAGGAAATCTCACAAATACAAGATAATTGCTTATTAAGCCATAGCCCTGGACCCCAATGCAGTAAGATTTAAAATAAAGAAGCCGGGCTTCCCTGGTGGTGCAGTGGTTGAGAGTCCGCCTGCCGATGCAGGGGACATGGGTTCGTGCCCCGGTCCAGGAAGATCCCACATGCCGCGGAGCGGCTGGGCCCGTGAGCCATGGCCGCTGGGCCTGCGCGTCTGGAGCCTGTGCTCCACAACGGGAGAGGCCACAACACTGGGAGGCCCGTGTACCACAAAAAAATAAATAAATAAATAAATAAATAAAATAAAATAAAGAAGCCCACAAATCCCCATATGTTTGGAATTTTAAAAACATTCGTAAGTAATTTATGGATTAAGGAAGATATAATGAAGATTAGAAACTATAGCCATCCTTGCTTTGCATGGTAGTGCAGGACTGAAAAGATAACTGTGTAAGCTAAAACCATGCAAAGCAATGTTAGTTATCAATGGGGGAAATTTCGATTGTTCTGTGACCTTTAAAATTTTTTTGTCAAAACCTTAAATATACCTTTTCTCTTGATTAAAAATGTACAGAGAAAAGAAAAAAGTAATAAACTAATATTTATTTGCTACTCTGTAATTTAAAACATTAGAAGTGGTAAAACACTTTAGTGTTTTATTTCTTTGTAATACAATGTATCAAGACTGTGACCAGTGCTTGCTTCTTGTCATATAACTTAACAATATGAGTAAGCATCTTCTCTATGCCTTGCTGAATTATCACACTTCTTTCTAAGTCTGGATCAGCTTCCCACATTTTATCTTTTGTACCTTCTTTCTTTCTTTTTTTGGTTGTGCTGTGCAGCTTGTGGGATCTTAGCTCCCCAACCAGGGATTGAACCCAGGCCCTCGGTAGTGAAAGCGTGGAGTCCTAACCACTGGACCATCAGGGAATTCCCTATCGCTTGTACTTTCAGTATCATAAAATGTCTCTGAGAATTCCTTTTTTTACCAGTATCACTCCCTCTGGGACAGCTTCATCCCTTTCATCACAACCACATCCTTCATTTATATCCATACATTCGCCTTCACTAAGCTCATCTGCTTGCACATTTAGAGTCTCTTGAATGACAGCAGTGTCAACGTTCCCGGTTATTTCTTCTATAACTCCATTTATGGTCGATTCAAATGTCACTTCCACTGTTATCACTTTTGTTTCTTTGCTGCACTTTCATCTTTTTTGGCCAGTTCCTTCTTTCAGTTATCCATTGTCCAATGGGTATATCACTGGGAGATGAGGCAACACAACTACATGCTTTGCTGTCTGTGAGAAAGCTGACTAACAGATGCACAGTGACCAATCACTGACAGACTTGATGACATGATTGGTTACTAATCATGATGGATCTCTTATATACATAATTATTTCAGACGGAAGAGCTAGCAGCCAGGTTTATACTTGATGCAGTTACTCACAGTATAGCATGGCAACTAAAATTTGAGCATGTTGTTGGGAGACTGGTATTATTTAACTAAAATATGGTATCAGAAATTCATGTATACTGGAACTTTGCAAAGCAAGGACTGTCTGTATTTAAAACTGAGCAACAATGAAAACAATAAATAGCAAAAACTATGGGATATAGCTAAAGCCCTACTTAAAGGGAAATTTATAGTCTTAATGAATATATTAGGAAAAAAATTTTTAGAATAACGAGCTAAGACTTTAACTTTGTATGTTAGAACCAAAACAGAATAAATCCAAATAAAATAAAAGAAATAATAAAGATATGAGGAAAAATCAATTAAATAGAAAATAAAGAAAAGAGTGTATCAACAAAAGTGAGAGTTGGCTCTCTGAAGAGACAATTAATAAAATAGACAAAGCCTTTTGGCAAGGATGCTGAAGAAAAAAAAGACAAAGAAAGTAAAAAAGTGAATAATAAATACATAGCTATTAGGAAAATCCAATATTCTGAATAACATAGTGCAAATAAATGTGAAACTTAGGAGAATTGGCCAATTTTCTAGAATAATTAATACATCAAAACTGATAAGAAATAGAAAACCTGAATAGACCTATAACCACTAAAGAAATTGGACTGGTTTTTATTTATCTTCTCAAAATACAAATGCCAGGTTCACATGACTTTGTGGACAAGTTTTACCAAATGTTTGACCATTAGGTAATGTTACTAGTGATTTATTGGAAATATATGGAGTGGCTCAAAGAATTGAAGGAATTTCTAAACAATTAGCTCTAACGAATGACAGAAACCAGGGAGGGCCCAGAAATGTAGAACATTTATGTAGGAGTCTGCCACTGGGTTACCATTTCCAGCTGTAACTATGTGTTGGCCTTCCTCTCTTATTGCAGGTAGATTTGCTCTAGCTGCTAGGGAAGTTATCTTTAGCACCCTTTATCACCATGTCTTTGAGTCAAAAGGCAATCTTCCTTGACTACCTATAGCAGAGACATCTTAGAGAAAGACTCTGACCAGGCTTGGATTGTGAGCCAGTCTCTGAGTTAAATCATTAAGGGAATAGGTTACTTTAGTCAGATCAGGGTCACGTGTCCACCCGCCCATGGCCAGGAGGAGAGAAGTTGGATGTGATGGAAGAAGGAATATGGGGAACATCTTAGGCAAATAAATAATAACTGCAAAGAAAAAGGGAAATTCAACCTGGGAATTAACTTTGGGGGAGATGATAAATTGACCTTTATATGCTATAGAGGCCACAGAGTATATGTAAAGATCTTCAAATTGGAAGGCAAGAGACCTAAGTTCTTCTCTTATATATTCTCCCTTATGATTATATAATGTTGGATAAACAGTATACAGTGTTTAAAATATGTAAAATATGATACATTAGATGATTTCTTAAATTTACTTCCAGGTCTAATATTTTATGATTATATTCCCCTCTCATATCTCCAGAGTCTTGTGGAGTATCTGGCATATATTAGGTGTTTGTTAAATATTTGTTAAATGAACAAAATAATTATAGGACTAAGTTAAATGAGACTAGAGGAGGAAAAAAACCATTCAGTCTAACAGTTAGGTCGTTACTGATGACCTAATATTTAGGTGGCTTTAGTTATATCCCACCCAAGGAACCTGGAGTTGATTATTGAGGTTTTAGGCTATTTATATCTTAATGTCTTTTCCAGTTATTTAATCAAAGTTATTCTTATGTCAAATGTATGAGTAGCTAAGAAACAAATATTTATTGTTATTGTTTTTTTAGCCATATGCAGTCCAGGAGCTCAAAGCAGTTGCAGGTGTGATGATTACTGCATCTCACAACCGCAAAGAAGACAATGGATACAAGGTAAACCTTGGACTCCTCATCTTTGGTCATTTCATAGTTCTTATTTTATTTAAATAATATGTGCTGAGTATATTTTCTACAGTGGAGAGCAGGGTTAGACATTGGGAACAGAAAGATAAAAACATTGAGGCTACCCCTCAAAGAATGTGTATCCCTAATGGCCCTTATTACGTTTCAATATGTACTATTACAATAGTCTCTTCAATGGTCTTTTTACTTCTGATATCTTACTGCCTTTGATTTCCCCAACCCATCCCAAATCCACCCTCTCTACCATTTCAGAAATAAAGTCATTTTGTACCAAGAACTTAAAGAATAAATGGGAGTTTGATGGAAGAGAGCCAGAGGAATAGTATCTTGACCTCATTCTCCTCTCCCTCCAACCTTCTGCTGGGACTCCCTATTGGCCACAGGATCTATTTGATGTGTCAGGCTTCATGGCAGAAAGCAGGGTGGGGAAGGGTGAAGAGTGGCTCTGGAGGGGCAAACAGAAGATATGGCACAGTACTGAACCAGTGTTTGGGGCTCCTAGCTGACGAGTCCATGATCTTATATTCTTTTTTCATCTTGTGTAGGGAGACTCCAGGCACACTAAGCTCTGTTTTACTGGGGAAAAGAATATTTAATCCTAATCTAAGATTTTGGCCTTGGCCAGCTAAATGGATAGTGTTACCATTTATAGAGGCAGGGAAAAATCATAATTAATTAGTTTTGGACATAATTAAGTCTGAGGGATTTGTGGGTCAAACAGGCAGCAATGACTTGTAGGCAGTTGAATATGTAGATGTGTTGCTCAGGGGAGAAATCTGCGCTGAAGTTAGATTTTGGGATCATCATACATATTGTATTAGAGCATATAAGAATATTTGGAAATTCTTTATTTGGATGAGCAGCCCAGAGACAGTGTAGGTTAGAAAAAGAGGTCAAGAATGGAACCCTAGGGAATATCTACTTCAAGTGAAGGGAGAAAGAAGAGGAGCTGGAGATAGGACAAAGACCGGAAGAGGCTGGTATGATAAAAACGAAAGAGGTGGGCTTCCCTGGTGGCGCAGTGGTTGAGGGTCCGCCTGCCAATGCAGGGGACGCGGGTTCGTGCCCCGGTCCGGGAGGATCCCACATGCACGGAGTGGCTGGGCCCGTGGGCCGTGGCCGCTGAGCCTGCGCATCCGGAGCCTGTGCTCAGCGGCGGGAGGGGCCACAACAGTGAGAGGCCCGCGTACTGCGGGTTTGAAACCTATCTCTGCCACTCAGAAACTTTGTAACCTAAGGCAAGTTACTTAATTTCTCTGTGCTTTAGTTTCTCCATCTACAAACTGAGAATAATAATAGAACCAGCATCATAGGGTGAGAGTAAGGATTAAGGGAGATAGTGCATGAAAAATGCTTAGTATAGTGTCTGGCTCTAGTAAATAATAAATGTTACCTATTGTTTTTATTCTTATCTATAGCTGCACTGTCCAAGCTGATAGCCACCAGCTACCTATGGCTATCGAACACTTAAAATATGACTAGTCTGAACTGAGATGTGCTGTAAGTGTAAAATACACACCAGATTTCGGACAGTTAATACAATAAAAGAATGTAATGTAAATATGACTTGCATTGTGGCTCACATTATATATCTGTGGCCCTCCTGAGCTATAAAATAAATTTCTAGATGTGAAACTTCTGAGTCAAAGGGACTATGCAATAAAATTTGTCATTCTCTATTCAAGATGGTGGTTCTAATTGATACTCTCACCACCAATATTAAGGTCTTTATCCCACACGGTCCATTATTGTATTATCAAACTTTTTCATCTTTGCCAATCAGATATGTGGAAATGTTATGTTTAATCTGTACCTGTCTTATGAGTAAGGTTGAGCTTCTTTTCATGCATTTATATGATATTTGTGTTCTCTTTCCTGAAAAGTCTGTTTAAGGTTTTGCCCATTTTTTTCTTGGGTAGTTGCTCTTTTCCTTGTTGATTTGTAGGAACTCCAAAGTAGCTCTTGGTCATTTGTTTTTCAGATATTTTCCCCCCATATTGTCATTTGCCTTTTGACTTTATTTATGATATTTTTCCATGCATGGTATTATGGTATTTTTTTTCCATCTGGAAAAATTATTTTGGCATTTTTATTGGTATCATATTTCACTTGTACATTAATTTAGGAAGCTTCAATATTTTTGTCATATGATTGAGTCTCTTTATTCAAGAACAGAATGTATCTTTCTATTCTTCCAAGACTTCTTTTAGACCCTTCAGTAACATTTTATTTTATTTTTCTTTTAATTAATTAATTAATTTATTTATTTTTGGCTGTGTTGGGTCTTCGTTTCTGTGCGAGGGCTTCCTCTAGTTGTGGCAAGCGGGGGCCACTCTTCATCGCATTGCGCGGGCCTCTCACTATTGTGGCCTCTCTTGTTGCGGAGCACAGGCTCCAGACGCGCAGGCTCAGTAGTTGTGGCTCACGGGCCTAGTTGCCCTGCGGCATGTGGGATCTTCCCAGACCAGGGCTCGAACCCGTGTCCCCTGCATTAGCAGGCAGATTCTCAACCACTGTGCCACCAGGGAAGCCCCTTCAGTAACATTTTAAAGATTTTTTATCTTTTACATTTCTTTTTAAGTTTATTTCTGGGTATATTTTGTAGCATGGATTTTTCTGTTACTAAATCAGGTAGGGCTACTTTCTGCTGCAGGTTCAGAAAACCCACAAAAGTGGCTTAAGCTGATAGGAATTTATTTTTCTCACATAACAAAAATTCCAGAAGTATGTGGCTGCTGGCATGGTTCTGTAGCTCAGCGTTGTCGGGTCTGGCACCTCTGCAGTTTTTTTGGCCTTTTCTTCAAGCATGGCCATTATATGTGTTGCTGTTCCTCTAGGCATCACATTCACTTACAAGGCAGGGAGGAAAGGCCAAGATGTTTTTTTCTCATGTTATATAAATTTTCATAAAGAGCTTTCAGGGCCTATTGACAGAGTGTTGTTGGTTGCTTGGAATGTGGGAGCATCCTTTAAGAGCAATTTTTGGTTTTGTTTTTTAAATTTCTGCAGGAAACGCAGGCGTTTCACTGACTGGGAGCAATTTCTGTGTCAATTTAGATCTCAGATTTGAAATTTTTTAATCACCCAGAATTTAGGAAGAAACAGACATGCTTCCTCATCATCTTTCAATAATAGTGGGCAGAACTTTTTCTATTCTACGTTTCCACTAAGAGTGGCATCTCAGTTCCAATTCCCTACCTTCCACATGGGCATTAAAACTCAGGAGCCGATATAAAAAAAAAACAACCAAACAAAAAAGAAACCCCAAAACTCAGGAGTCAGATAAACGAACAGTTCCCAAACCCCAGGTGGCCACAGCATCAACCCACAGCTTTATCACTCTGGTTTTTTTTTTTTTTTTTTTTTTGCGGTATGCGGGCCTCTCACTGTTGTGGCCTCTCCCGTTGCGGAGCACAGGCTCCGGACGCGCAGGCTCGGCGGCCATGGCTCACGGGCCCAGCCGCTCCGCGGCATGTGGGATCTTCCCGGACCGGGGCACGAACCCATGTCCCCTGCATCGGCAGGCGGACTCTCAACCACTGCGCCACCAGGGAAGCCCTATCACTCTGGTTTTCTATTCTTTCCTTTTTTCCCACTGCCTGGAGTTTTCCCTTTCCTTCTTGTGAACCAAACTTCATTTTAGATAATACTTTTTCTACTTTATCTAGCATTTTGAGGTGTTTACAGAGTGAGAATTTTTAGGTCATGTAGTCTACCATATTGCTTGATACAGAGTTTTGTACATAGTATATATTCAAAAGTATTCTTCTTTCCTTCATTCAGGACACAGTAGAAGGGATTCATGTCAAATACATGGGAGAAGTTGGTATAGATATTCTCTAAGCAGAGTCCCTTATAACCTTGAGATCCTGTGAATTATAGAAATACATTTTCTTGCTTTTTTGTTAACTGTTCCTACTGTCTTGTTGATCAGGCTACTTGACAAACTGACAACTTAATGAAATGTATTTTCATTAAATACTGAAAATACATATACTGAAATGTGTATGGAATAATTAGCATGTTAACTATCTTTCCTGGAATAGACTTTATTGAGTGTGACATAAATTCTACTTTAATTTATAGCTGAAAAATAATTTCTTCTTTATCATATAACAGAACCATTTTATAATGCTAAAATTTCATAGTATCAAGTTTCATGGATACTCCATGGTTTCTTAGATCTTCTTTAGTATATATTTAGCTATAGATCTAAGATTATGATTGTACATTATGGTATATGCATATTTTAACATTGTCGTAATGATGCCCCGATTATATTTTACTTGTATTGTTATTAAAGTATACTTCTAAATGAGAAAATAATACTGGATCATTTTATTGAAAAGTCCCTGTGGAATCATTACTATCAATATCCTTAGGTATTTATTAAGTTAGTCCAGTGTTGACATTTTCTACTTGATTAATTTGGTATGCTTCTTTTTATTTATTTATTTATTTATTTATTTTTGGCTGTGTTGGGTCTTTGTTGCTGTGCACGGGCTTCTCATTGCGGTGGCCTCACCTGTTGCGGAGCATGGGCTCTAGGTGCACAGGCTTCAGTGGTTGTGGCATGTGGGCTCAGTAGTTGTGGCTCGCGGGCTCTAGAGCACAGGCTCAGTAGTTGTGCACGGGCTTAGTTGCTCCGCGGCATGTGGGATCTTCCCGGACCAGGGCTTAAACCCGTGTCCCCTGCATTGGCAGGCGGATTCCTAACCACTGCACCACCAGGGAAGTCCAGGTATGCTTCTTTTTAAAGTCAAATATCTCTACTGTAGCTAAGAAAACATATGGCCAACATTTCAAGTAATTATAGCTGTGTTTACCTATCATCTAGGTTTATTGGGAAAACGGTGCTCAGATCACATCTCCTCATGACAAAGAAATTCTGAAATGTATAGAAGAATGTGTGGAACCCTGGAATGGTTCCTGGAATGATAATTTAGTGGATACCAGCCCACTGAAGAGAGATCCTCTGCAGGACATTTGTAGGAGATACATGGAAGATCTGAAAAAGATCTGTTTTTACAGGTATCCAAGTGGGAATATAGGATAATATTACCTTAGCATAAGATTAACAAATAAGAGAAAGCAATAGGGATAAAAATGTGTTGACTATTCATTATATTAAAATTATCGTTAAATACTACTATTCGTAATAGTTAAAAAGTAGAAATAACACAAACATTCAAATACTCATTAACTGATGAATGGATAAATAGAATGTAGTGTATCCATACAATGAAATATTATTCAGCAGTGAAAAGAAATGAAGTACTGTTGCATACTACAACATGGATAAACTTTAAAAATAGGCTAAGTGAAGGAAGCCAGTCACAAAGGACCACATGTTGTATGGTTACATTGATATGAAATGTCCAGTGTAGGCAAATCTATAGAGATAGAAACAGAAAGTGTATTTAGTGCTACCTATGGCTGGGAAAAATGGGAGGATTAGGGTGTGGTGGCTATGGGGTATGGAGTTTTTTGGTGGGTAATGAGAATGTTTTAAAATTGATTATGGTAATGGTTGAACAACTCTGTGAATATAGTGAAAGCCATTCAATTGTATACTATCGATGGATGAATTTATAGTATATTGATTAACTCTCAATAAAGCTGTTAAAAATTATAGCTGAATATATGTATTCACTCTATATAAGGTAAGGAAATTTCCTCTAAAATTTGATTTTTCCTTACCTATTTCCATATTTCTGTAACTATTCCATAAATAGCTAACACTATTTTTAGAAAATATCATGGCTTGTTGAATATATTTTCCTTATTCTAGCAAAATAAATTTTAGCTTTTTCTCTAGATTATTTTAATTATACCACAAGTAGTGAGTTTTATGATATTGACTGAATGATATTTTCCTTTACAGGGAATTAAACTCAAAGACCACCTTGAAATTTGTACATACATCTTTTCATGGAGTCGGACATGACTATGTGCAGTTGGCTTTTCAAGTATTTGGTTTTAAGCCTCCAATTCCAGTACCGGAACAAAAAGATCCTGATCCAGACTTTTCTACTGTTAAATGCCCAAATCCTGAAGAAGGGGAATCTGTGCTGGTATATTTTTTCTATATTTAAATTATTATTAGTGTATTAAACTTTATCATATAGCGAGAACTCTTAGACAGTTCAAAGATTACTTACAAAAGCAAAAAACACTTTAGTTTACATCTTTTAAATTATATTAGAGCCATATATTCTGTTTTGTTTGAAATCTCTATGGTGGATATCCCTACTTCTAGGCTTATTTTAAATTTAGCCAAACCAGATTAGCAGATGCAGACTATTATATATAGAATGGATAAACAACAAGGTCCTACTTGTATAGCACTTGTATAGCACAGGGGACTATATTCAATATCCTGTGATAAACCATAATGGAAAAGAATATGAAAAAGAATGTATATATATGTATAACTGAATCACTTTGCTGTACAGCAGAAATCAATGCAACATTGTAAATCAACTATACTTCAGTAAAATAAAGTAAAAAAAAAAATTTAGCCAAACTAAGTTCCTTCTAGAATTCGTATCACTAACATAGTGCCTACATTTAGGAATATTACATTGAATTTAACATCTTCAATGCAATCCAGCTTTTTGGGTCACCATTTCAGGAACTTTCTTTGAGACTGGCAGAGAAAGAAAATGCCCGGATAGTGCTAGCCACAGATCCTGATGCAGACCGACTGGCAGTGGCAGAACTTCAGGAGAAGTAAGTAAAACCTCTTATTTGATGAAAAGCTTAAACTTTGACAAATAGTTTTTGATTTTAAGTCTTATAGGCTCATTGGAAATAATAAAAAAAAATAAGAAAATAAATCTCCCATAAGCCTACTATCCAGAGATAACCACCTAGATTGATATTTTGACATTTCCTTCCTATGTTATCTCTATTCAAATATTTAAGATATATTTGTTTTTTATAAAATTGTAATCATACTATATATAGTTTTGTATCTTGGTTATTTCCAGTTAATATTGTACTGTGAGCATTTTTCTCTGTCCTTAAATATTGTTTAAAATATTCATTTTTAAACTGGCATAGTATCGCAACAGATTGCTTTATCAGTGTAATCATTTCCTAATCATGGTCCTTTTGGTTGCTGTGTATTTTTGCCATTATAATGTGGTGACAAATGTCTTTACATAAAGAGGACATCATATTATAACATATTTCTCATTAAGTAAGAAAATAAAAGTAACAGCATAATAATTTTTCAAAGTACTTTGCTGCCATTCCTACCCTAAGCTCTCCCTGGTCAGTTAGAGAAGTAGTAGTAAATGTTTTCTCAAAAATCCCATACAGTAGTTTTGTGTGAATGATGGTAATTTGTAGGTCCTGGGGTCAAGGAGTTTTAATGAGAAGTTATAAAGGTCTTGACTTGAATTTTCATTCTCTCTACAGTGGTGATTGGAAAGTTTTCACAGGGAATGAGTTGGCAGCTTTGTTTGGGTGGTGGATGTTTGATTGCTGGAAGAAAAATAAATCAAGAAATGCTGATGTGAAGAACATTTATATGTTAGCCACCACAGTCTCTTCCAAAATTTTGAAGGCAATTGCACTAAAAGAAGGATTTCACTTTGAAGTAAGAATAGATAATATCTCTGTGCTCCTTTTCTAAACCTATTTCTATAAATTAAAGCCATCTTCCCACCAAAACTGACTTTTATTGATTTCATTTCTAATTCCCTCTTTTTTTCTAATTCTGTTAACACTTTAATCTTTTTGATTGTTTAGTAACGTTGAGCCAAATTCATCCTGTATGTGAGTTTCTGAAACTAAGATAGGACGTTCTTTAAAAATTGCCTTAATGCTTACTATTCCATACAACAGTATCTGGCTTCCATACTGAGAAAATCTGGCTCCGAGTGACCTCATCAATCGCATAAACTCCACTCCAAAAAATTGTAGGTGTCATTGACTGCATGTTTAGGCTCTTCAAGTTCAGTCTTAAGAAACTTTAAGTAGTCCCCTAGATTGCAAATTAAGACCCAGTGATTCTACATCCAAAAAACAAATAATGACTCTCTCTCAGCACAGATCATTAACCTTTGTGAGCCTCGGGCAGTTAAACTGACCACTTTTATAGCTACTGGGACTGACACCAATTACGTTACTTTTCCTCTGCCAACTTTGCCAAACATCAGTGAAAAAGTCACCTCTGGGCATTTTTCTTGAGCCACAATCAAGCTACAGGTCTTAACACTAATTGGCTAACTAAAAGAAAATTGAACCTTCCTTAATGAAATAGAACGTCCAGTCTCTGGCTTTCTAAAGTACAAATAGCAAAATAGAAGAAATTGAAAATTTATTCAAACCTAAAATTCTGAATTACTCTAATGTTAACCTTTTCCTTGTAGAAAGAAAAATGTATAATGAGCACAAAAGAGAAAAAAGAACATGATTCTAAAGACCTATTTATAAATGTGCCTCCTTGTTTTTGTTGGGGATGGGGTGCTGCAGATATTTTTGGCTTTTTTTTTTTTCCAGTGAGGAGGTAGAGAGGTGAATGAGAAATCTTAAATTAGTAATGGAGAGCTCCAGAGTCACTGTGTATTACATGCTCTTTCTATTGACTCTAAAAGAGTTCATGTCTTTAAAATGAACAGTAGTTCATCAGATGAAAATTCCTCAAATCTAATTTCCAAAGAAGGACTTAGTCACTTTTTGATGGTTTTATTTGGGCCATGCTGTTATGGTAAAAGTACACTTGGTTCAAGTATATGTTGTGATAATGTTAAAAACGTATCATTAAAAAGCTTTGGGCTTCCCTGGTGGCGCAGTGGTTGAGAGTCCGCCTGCCGATGCAGGGGACACGGGTTCGTGCCCCGGTCCGGGAAGATCCCACATGCCGCGGAGCGGCTAAGCCCGTGAGCCATGGCTGCTGAGCCTGCGCGTCCAGAGCCTGTGCTCCGCAACGGGAGAGGTCACAACAGTGAGAGGCACGGGTACCGCAAAAAAAAAACTTTAACGCCTTTGATTGCCCAGATGGACTAAATTACAACCTTCATAGGCACTTTTATATTAGTGCTTATAATACAGCTTAAAGGACAATTTCTAAGAAGGAGTGTAATTGAATCCTGGCTTCATATCTTATATGCAGTGTAATCTTGGGCAAATTTATTGAACCTCTGAGCCTCTGTTTCAGCAACAGAGTTTTTGTGAGCATTAAAAGCAGCTGTTACAGTGCTTGATAAATAGCAGATGGTCATAATATATGTGTGTATTTATGTTACTTTGTGACTTTATGCATCACCACTTATTGGATTATATTTCGTGGATTACATCACCTATTTCTGTGCTCGATAAACTGGTAGGTCATCAGTCACGACAGTGTGTGTATCTGTGCCCTTTATGACTATATGTTTACCACTATATAAATCTTTGTGGTGAAGACCATAACAGAAGATGACTATGGAAGTGTTATGTGCATTTAGTGACAGACTTTTCTCTAATATGTATTTTTATGAGAAAGTCACTTAACTAGAATGGCCTCCTCTGCATTTCAGGAAACGTTACCAGGTTTTAAATGGATTGGAAGTAGGATAAAAGACCTTCTGGAAAATGGGAAAGAAGTCCTTTTTGCATTTGAAGAGTCTATTGGTATGTAGTAAATATTAAAATATTTGAAATTTGAATGAGAGCATTTTTTAAAATTAATTCTGTACAGAGGAGTTTTTGTCATCTGGTTTTGCATTTTGAGTTTAAAAAAAAAACCACCGCAAACTCCAAAATGTGTAGATACATTTCTCATCAGGAAAAAAAAAAAAAAAAAAGACCTTAAAGGTCCCCTAAATACCTTCAGTATCGGTGGGTTTCATTTATTACTAGGCTTTTAAATTCATTGGTCCTTCTGAAGAAATGTAAAACTATTGAAATTATATATAGGCTTGTGTTTTCCTTCTTTTTAAAGATGTTTTTAATTCTTAGGTTTTCTGTGTGGAACTTCAGTTTTGGATAAGGATGGGGTGAGTGCAGCCGTTGTTGTTGCTGAGATGGCATCTTACCTGGAAACCATGAATATAACATTGAAACAACAACTGATTAAGGTTTATGAAAAGTAAGTTCTACTATTAGGAATTTCGCATTCTAATTTTTTTATTGTTTTGGTGCTACTTTTAACCTTCTAAACTTACTTCTGAGGAATAGTCATTCCTTTTTAAAAAGTACTAAAATTGTCTGCATTAAGGACTGCCACTTTCTACATAACACTGTAATAGGTTTGTCTTTAATACATACTTTCCTAAAGAGTGAGTTGAAATCTGATTTTAACACTTTAAATCTCTGTGCAGATATGGTTATCATATTTCAAAAACTTCGTATTTCTTGTGTTATGATCCAACTACCATCAAAAGTATATTTGAAAGGCTTCGCAATTTTGATTCTCCAAAAGAATACCCAAAGTTTTGTGGGACATTTGCTATATTGCATATACGAGATGTTACCACTGGATATGATAGCAGCCAGCCTAATAAGAAATCAGTAAGTACCTATTTTTTTTAAATTTTCAACAATTTGTGATAACTCATACTACAGTAAAACAGTTGAAGGTCAAGCCTGTGAGTTTCTTGAAACTAGGGTCCATTGTTTTTCTCCAGAGTAGTTGTAAGTTCACCAACTGGCTCTGACTCCCATACTGTCCTCATCACTCCCCCAAGTGTATGCTACCCTTGTGGGTGGGGAGCGGGAAGGAGAATGAGAGAGACAGAAAGAGAAAGGGAGGGAGGGGAAAGGTGTGATGATGCTAAATAATGTTGAAAATAAAGTCTAAAAGCCCATAATTTTATCATATGATATCACTTATATGTGGAATCTAAAAAATTATGCAAATGAGCATATTACAAAACAGAAACAGACTCACAGACATAGAAAACAAACTTTTGGTTATGAAAGGGGAAGTGGGGGAGGGATTAATTAGGAGTTTGGAATTAAAATATATACACTACTATATATAAAATAGATAACCAAAAAGGACCTACTGTATAGCACAGGGAACTATACTCAATGTCTTGTAATAACCTATAATGGAAAAGAATCTAAAAAAGAACATATATATATATATATATATATATATATATATATAGCTGTACACCTGGAACTAACACACATTGTAAATCAGCTATATTTCAATAAAAAATATTTAAATAAAATTAAAATTTTTTTAAATTTTAATATTTTACCTAATCATCTTAGCACCTAAAAATAAATAAATAAATAAATGCTTATAATTTCAAAGCTATTCATCTTTCTAGTTTTAACTTCCCTTTTCAACTTTATTCCCTATACCTCCAGCCAAATGGAATAACTTATAGTTTCTTACATATATACATTAAAAAATTTTTTCTATTTTTGCTCAGGCTTTTTCCTCAGTCTACCTTTTCTTCCTACTGCTGCAGATCCACACTTTAGCCATTTTAAGACTTCATGCAAATGTCACCTCCTCCACTTACCCTCCAGGTCCCATAATCCGATATCATCCTCCTGAGGTTTCATTATATATTGTGCCTTCCTCTTGTCATTTATCACTTTCCATCTTATGTTATCATTGTCTTGTTCATGGCAGATCCATTTCTAATATAGCTTTATGCCTGTCAAAGCTCCTGCCTACATAGTGGGTGCTCAACTAATATTTAAAAGCCCTATAGATTGCTGATTATATTTATTTTGTTATTGTTATGATGACAATTATTAGCCTAAATTTCTATTTATAATTTCTGATGTTGTCTCAAGCTTCTAGGCACATAATATATTTTGGGAAATCTGTAAGCCTTTTATGTAGAATACTACCCATACTCCCTTTGTGTATTTTCATCCAGTCAACAAAAATTAGTTCTCAGTTGTTATTCGGTGTGCACATATGTGTGTTTCTATTTTTCTGTCTTCGTAAACTAATTGAAAAGAACCAAATTTTTTGCTTCTTTTTATTTCTCTAATGTTGCTGTGGTTAGAATAGTCCTTGGTGTGATGCTTTTTTCCTCTTGAATCCCTTTAAAGTTTATGATATTTGTTATTCAAAGTGCTTTCCTATCTATTCTCCACTGATGCTTAAAACAGTTTTGTAAGACTCATAGTGTAGATATTTGTTAATCCCCTAAGGTCACACACAGTGACTGTCAAAGACTTCCTGAGTTCTTTCTTCTCCAACTTCAGATTGACGTTAACTGTGTGTTCAACAGGCATTTATTAAAACCCTTCTGTGCTACCGGCACAGGCACACTGGCAATACAGTAATGACAAAGGCACTGTTTCTACACTCAGGAGTCTAGTGGGGAAATGGTCAAGTAAACAGTGGTTACTTTACAAAATGATAAGGGCTACTGGGGGTACATAAGGGTGCCATGGAAGAGCATAGGAAAGACCCTTACTCAGATTTGAGGGGCTTATAGAGGGCTTTGCAGAGGACTTCTGTGAGCTGAGTCCTAGAGTCTGGGTAGGAGTTATCCAGATGTGGGAGGAACAGAGGATGTTTCAGGCAAAGGGAGCAGCAAGTGCTATGTCTGGAGGTGAGAAGGCATGTTTTCTTTCAAAGAACCACAAGGAGTTCTCTACAGCTGTAGTGTGGAGTGCAAAGAAGAATGGCCTGTGCAGTGAGTGGGTTAGAGAGGGGCAGACTTCCAGGGAGGGAGATCAGTTAGTACGCTGTTTCAGTAATCCAGATGAGAGATGATGGGAGCCTGAATGTAGTATGATAGCAGTAGTGATGGAGAGAGCCAGACAAAATTGAGTTAAATAAAGGATAAAATCGACAGGACTTGCTAGTTGATGGCCTGTGAGTGGAAAAGAGGGAAGGAAGGTCTCTGTCTTAAGCAACTAGTAGTACCACTGACTGAGAGAGGGATCTCACGGAGAGGACCAGGCTCGCTACACCTGAGGGAAGGCACCTCTGTCAACACTTCTGCCCTAGTACAACTGCCATGGGTCCCTCGAGATACCTTCACAGACTGATTTGTGATCCAGGAGGAGTACCAGTGTTAATCCATATATTTAATGTCAGTAAAGCTTCATTTCTTTTTTTTTTTTTTTTTTTTTTTTGCGGTACGCGGGCCTCTCACTGTTGTGACCTCTCCCGTTACAGAGCACAGGCTCCGAACACGCAGGCTCAGCGGCATTGGCTCACGGGCCCAGCCGCTCCGCGGCATGTGGGATCTTCCCAGACCGGGGCACGAACCTGTGTCCCCTGCATCAGCAGGTGGACTCTCAATCACTGCACCACCAGGGAAGCCCCAATAAAGCTTCATTTCATGTTTTAACTTTTAGGTTAAAAAAAATACATATATATTTTGCACCCCTGTGGGTTATTTTGCCTGTCCTCTAGGATATGTGCACTCTGCTTTGGAGACTACTGATAAACTATCTGTGAAAGTGCTTTGAAATTCTAAAGCACTTTGCAAACGTAGAGGCAGTTTGGACTTCGGTACAAATAGACCTGGCTTCAACTTCTTGCTCTGCCACTTAGCTGATTACCTTGAACAGGTCGTTTATTCTCTTTGAGCCTTGTCTGTAAATTGGCAGTAATATCTACTTTGCAGGATTATTGTTGAGGCCTGGAGATCATGTGTGTAAGGTATATAATCCAGTGCCTGTACAATTATAAATGTTTAGTAAATGGTACAGCTGTGAATTATTATGCATGTAATCTTTTGTATTTTACAATTCTTTTAAATATTTTTAAATTTTTTTTTTTTTTTTTTTTTTTTTTGCGGTATATGGGCCTCTCACTGTTGTGGCCTCTCCCGTTGCGGAGCACAGGCTCCGGACGCACAGGCCCAACGGCCATGGCTCACGGGCCCAGCCGCTCCGCGGCATGTGGGATTTTCCCAGACCGGGGCACAAACCCGTGTCCCCTGCATCGGCAGGCGGACTCTCAACCACTGCGCCACCAGGGAAGCCCTAAATATTTTTAAATTTTTAATTGCAGTTAAAAAAACATAAAATTTACCATCTTAACCTTTTTTTTTAATTTTTATTTATTTATTTATTTATTTTTGGCTGTGTTGGGTCTTCATTTCTGTGCGTGGGCTTTCTCTAGTTGCGGCGAGCGGGGGCCACTCTTCATCACGGTGTGTGGGCCTCTCACTGTCACGGCCTCTCTTGTCACGGAGCACAGGCTCCAGACGCGCAGGCTCAGTAGTTGTGGCTCACGGGCCCAGCTGCTCCGCGGCATGTGGGATCTTCCCAGACCAGGGCTTGAACCCGTGTCCCCTGCATTGGCAGGCAGATTCTCAACCACTGCACCACCAGGGAAGCCCCATCTTAACCATTTTTAAGAGTACAGTTCAGTAGTGTTAACCATATTCACATTGTTGTGCAACAGATCTCCAGAACTTTTTCATCTTGCTAAACTGAAACTCTGTACCCATTGAACAAGTCTCCATTTCCCCCTCCTGCTAGCCCTTGGCAACCACCCTCCTACTTTCTCTTTCTATGAATTTTGCTACTTTACACACCTCATATAAGTGGAATGTATTTTACAACTCTTAAAAACAAGAAAGGTACCAAGTGTAATTGAGCTGTTGTTGCATTTGTGCATAGGTGCTGCCTGTGAGTAAAAACAGCCAAATGATTACATTTACTTTTCAAAATGGCTGTGTTGCTACTCTTCGGACAAGTGGGACAGAACCAAAGATAAAGTATTATGCAGAGATGTGTGCGTCACCTGACCAGAGGTGAGAATTGACTTTTTAAATATTATTTATATATATATATATATATATATATATATATATATATATATATATATATATAAGCTTTATTGAGGTGTAATTTACATTCAGCCATTTAAAGTATACAACAATGTTTCTTAATATATTCAGAGTTGTGGAAACATCACTATAATCAAGTTTAGAACATTTTCATCACCTCAGAAAGAAGCCCCATACCCATTCGCAGTCACTCTCCACTCCCCTCCTTCCCAGCCCTAGGCAACCACCGATCTACTATTTGTCATTATAGATTTGCTTCTTCTGGACATTTCATATAAATGGAATCATACAATATGTGGTCCTTAGTGACTGGCATCTTTACTTAGCATAATGTTTTCAAGGTTCATCCATGTTAGCATGAATCAGTACTTTATTCCTTTTTTAAAAAATTTGTTATCATGGCTCAATGATATTCCACTGTATGGATATACCATATTTTTTTATCCGTTTATCAGAGGATGGACATTTGGGTTATTTCCACATTTTGGCTATTATGCATAATGGTGCTCTAAATGTTTGTGTTCAAGTTTTTGTGTGGACGTATATTTTCATTTCACTTAGATATATATCATATATATATAAGGAGTAGAATTGCTGGGTCATATGGTAGTTCTATGTTTAGCTTTTTGAGGAACTGCCAGACTGTTTTCCAAAGAGGCTGCATTATTTGGGAACTGAATTTTAATTTTTTAGTGAATTTATATTCTTGGGAAGGCTCTCTGAGCTTTAACTCTTTTTTTTTTTTTTTTTTTTTTTGCGGTACGTGGGCCTCTCACTGTTGTGGCCTCTCCCGTTGTGGAGCACAGGCTCCGGACGCGCAGGCTCAGCGGCCATGGCTCACGGGCCCATCCACTCTGCAGCATGTGGGATCTTCCCGGACCAGGGCATGAACCTGTGTCCCCTGCATCGGCAGGCAGACTCTCAACCACTGCACCACCAGGGAAGCCCTGAGCTTTAACTCTTGATGAACATAAAGAATTGATCAACAAGTAGTTTGTTTATTGCCAAATTCTCATTTTCTACATATAGCATGATTTGACTTAATCTGGCCAATTAATATCCTTTTAGGAGTATGAATTGTGACTAAATTAACTTGACTTTAATAATATATTCAGAGGGTATTTAAACTTTTTAAACTTTCATAAGTAGTATCTCCTATAAGGTTGTCATTGATCAATATATATTTGGGAAGGAGATTTTTTTTGGAATTGCCTTCAGAGCCCAAGTTACATTATTTACTGTTTCCCTAATTTTTGTGTTTAGGAGCAGATTTTATTTCCTTTGGGGGAAAAAAATGACCTCCTGGAGTCATTCAGAGCAGAGTGTGAAGTAAAACATATTGAATAATGCTATCTTTGGTTAAGAATGAAGGTTGATTATTAAAGTAATAAAAATTGATTTGTTGTGTAGCTTGTAAAATGACTGTGAAGGCAGTTTTAAAGAGGCATTCCTAGAAATGTTTTGGGCAGTGGCACCTCTTCAGGTGAGAACTTTGAAGGGAATACTTGCTATTTTTTAAACATCTCATTTTTTTAGTCACATCTCAGGAAGCCATTTTATCTTAATACCTGATAATGGTGTTCTAAGCCATTAAATTATCTGATTCAGGAGAGGTCTTTAGATATACTATAACTCATCCATGTTTCATGTACCAAGGAACTCCTTTTAATGCAGTTCAATTTCAGTTTGTGATAATGGTGTTTTCTGTGTGTGTGATTCCCCTCTTCCCACCTTTGGTCTCGTTTTGTTTTGTTTTGTTTTAACTGAGGGAATTTCTCTTTTGTTTACCAGTTGTTTAATCATCCCATCAGGTATATGCCCTCTTAAAAAGTTATAACAACTTGAACAAATTTTAAGGCTATGAAAATAAAGAACTTCAAAATTCTTAACCTTTTTCCTCAGTGACACTGCCTTACTAGAAGAGGAATTGAAGAAACTCATTGAAGCTTTGATTGAGAATTTTCTTGAGCCCAGGAAAAATGGACTGACCTGGCGTTCTGTGTAGTGTTCACCAGTACAGCATTGCTTTGCACTGGCCCATGGAACAGAACAACCAAGAACTTCATGCATTGAACTTGAGTTAGCATTCTCTCTCTGTCTCATCTGGCTGAGTTATCTTTTTCCTTTTCCTTTCTTTCTTTTTGGTTGGCTGACTAAACAAACTGTATACATTTGAAATGAAAAGGTCTGGAGAGAAGTGATTCAAATTTTTTCATAATCTTGAACAAAAGTCATTACATTAAAAGTATTATGGTAACACGTCATTCTTCCTTCAACAGAAACAATACAAATGAGTTTTCTTATTAAAGTGTGATTAAGCTTAGTTCCATATTCTTGTAATTGTGTATAGCACTTTTTTTTAGGCAGATAAATGCTATATAACTGTAGAATTAGTTAAGGAAATTAATCCATAGAATTGGCAAGAAAATGGCATTGTTCCCAGTATACTATGGAAAAGTGTCATTGTTACATCACAGGTATTAACTTATAAATTAGAGTATTTGAAATGAGGTATTTAGCATTTCTAGCTTAGAACAGATGTTACAATATGTGGTTTCAGCACCTTTGTTTCAGGTGCTCTTGGTGCAGTGTAAATTTATTGTATTTATTTAAAATTCTGACATTTACCGAACATAAAACAGTAGTGGCAACGTTCCTAGTGGCTTGGTTCTTGTTAAATTTCTCAGTGCCTTCTCAGGGCACGGTTTGAATTGAAATAGTGTTCTTGCATTGAATATAATTTAATCAGTTAACTTGCAGACAGTTAAAGAAAATCTTCCAAACTATATAGGTGCTTCCCCTCTATATCAAATAGGTTTGTTGATTTAAAAGTGTTATGGGGCTTCCCTGGTGGTGCAGTGGTTGAGAGTCCGCCTGCCGATGCAGGGGACACAGGTTTGTGCCCCGGTCCGGGAGGATCCCACATGCCGCAGAGCGGCTGGGCCCGTGAGCCATGGCCGCTGAGCCTCCGCGTCCGGAGCCTGTGCTCCACAACGGGAGAGGCCACAACGGTGAGAGGCCCGCGTATCGCAAAATAAATAAATAAATAAAATAAAAGTGTTATGAATGTAGGTAAAAATCTCAATAAAAGCAGGCTCAGTGTAACTGTAGTTAAGGATCTTCATGTTAGAATTGTGTCAGTTATCACAACCTCTAAGTAAAGAAAAATATCCAAACTAAGAAAGGAGCTGTGAATTTATTTAAAAGCCTAACCTTTAAATTACATTTTTACAAGTATATTTATTTCTTTATCACATGAAGTAATGCTCATTTTACTAAGAAATAAAACATCCAGATTTTAGATCTTATGAAACACTAAAACTACATGTTTTAAAACTAAAGTCCAGGACTTCCCTGGTGGCGCAGTGGCTAAGAATCTGCCTGCCAATTCAGGGGACACGGGTTCGAGCCCTGGTCCGGGAAGATCCCATATGCCACAGAGCAACTAAGCCCATGCACCACAACTACTGAGCCTGTGCTCTAGAGCCCATGAGCCACAACTATTGAAGCCCGCGTGCCTAGAGCCCGTGCTCCACAGCAAGAGAAGCCACCGCAATGAGAAGCCCACGCACCACAACGAAGAGTAGCCCCCGCTCGCCACAACTACAGAAAGCCCACATGCAGCAACAAAGACCCAACACAACCATAAATAAATAAATAAATAAATAAATAAATAAAACGAAAGTCCAATTTATCCTAACATCTTGCTGACTTCTGTAGAATTTCTGATCGCAAGAGTACTATTTATCTTTTTTAGTGTGGAAAAAAAATTTTTTGGAAGGTCACTTTTAGTTGATTCTGCATCTTCCAGAAAAGAGTTAATAGAGAAGTGTTGTTTAATCTTCTTAAGGTGTATCCTATCCTACATAGCTCACAGAGTACTTAGTACATGTGGTATAGTTAAGAGGTAACAATAATGAGGCCTTGGATGTACGTAATTATACTAAACAAATTGCCTATGGGCGATAACTAGTATGAGAGAATTTATTTCCTAAATAATAATAATAATATAAAATTTGAACTGACTAGAACATTTATTAAATCACGGTTTGGTTTATTGCAGCTATCAGCTAACATTTGGTTGAATCCAGATAATCCAGATGTGATTTTCAAATTATTGTATTGCCACTATTGTTAATTTGTTCCTTCCTTACTTTCTTGTAGCTGAGTCTTGTGTGACTGTAGATAATAGAGCTAAATGTAGAGCACTATTTCTGAATGAATTTGTTTTCAAAGGCTTTGCACTAAAGAAGAAATGTGTAGAATTTTTTGCTTTATTTGCTTTTGGGAATGTAGACTGTAATTTAGGAAATGGCCTATATTCTACAAAGTGGTATGAACAATGCTATATATATATATATATATATATATATATATATATATATATATATATATATATATATATGAAAAATATGTATATTGGGTTTTAGTATCTGTGTTTCAGTGACTGAAGAACAAAGTTGAGCTAAAATGATACAATAGCTCATTCATAATCACTAAAGTCATGTCATACTATCATTCTATTATAAATGGAACAGTTTTGAGTGCTTTAATATAATGCAACACTTGAGTCATCTTAATCAAGGTGAAAAGTCATTAAGGCTTGGATTCTTACCTCAAAAATTTAAAAATCCAAAGTTAAAATTAACAAAATTTTACAAATGTTCCTGAAGTGTATAGATTGAGGGAATTATTTGATTCTAGCCAAGCTCTCGAGTCTGTCTAAGCATATTTAACAAGAACTTGACATAGTGGGTGTACACTTGCCTAACAGAATAAATTCAGTAGCCCCAGCCAACCAGGAGAAACAGAAGTACTGGCCAGTAGGTCTCAGCCTTAGGATCTACATTGTTTATCTTTTTGTTTATGAATAATATCATGGAAATGACTGCATTTTCATTGAGTGTGTAAATCAAAACTGGTATTTTCTAGAGCTTTGGGGAAAAGGAAAGAACTAATGGGGCAAGATCAAAGCACTGGAAATAAACAGTAGAAATAACAATAGAAAGGTCAGTAAGGTGGCACAGGAAATGCTTCTTGTGAAGGGTAAACTTATCACCCGAAAAGTGGGGAGTGAACTGGCTGTGGGCAAGTTGTTTACTTGTGTTTACTTGTTATTATGATGAGCAGATAGTGATGCTTTTGTTTTCCTTTATTAGTGACCACTAAAAAGAGACCAGGGAGGCCTTTGAGGAGGTGAGAAAAAGTACCTCTCTTACTGATTCAGTTCCTGCTAGGATGTTGTATTTTAGGATCACATGGGAACTGGGGAGGGGAGTATATAGCAGAAATAAAAAGGAATGAAATATAGACTGGGAAATAAGATCCATGAGAAGAAGTTCAAAGGATTAAGATCATTTAACTCTGGAGGGGAGAGAGCTGTTGAGATAGTTTAATAACTCTTGAGTTATTAATTGAATCGTTTATTGAAGAACTCAAAGTAGGAAGTTTGATAATATGACAAACTGTTCTCCATCTCCATCAAGGACAGAATAATAGGGAATAAGGATTTTTTTTAAATAAAATTAAACATTTTAACATTAAAGGGGTATACTAAATGGCTTTTTAAGGTTCCTTCCAATACTTTTTTTTTTTTTATTCTCAGGTTGGAACAAAGATGATGTCATAAAGAACACTGAAAGTAACATTTCAGTTTCACTCCATACCTAGAAGAATTTAGCTCACAAGATAGTTCTTTTTTTTTTTTTTTTTTATCCCCTCCCTTTTGCGTCTCCCTCCCACCCTCCCTATCCCACCCCTCCAGGCAGTCACAAAGCACCGAGCTGATCTCCCTGTGCTATGCGGCTGCTTCCCACTAGCTATCTACCTTACGTTTGGTAGTGTATATATGTCCATGCAAGATAGTTCTTGTGTATGTTGAATAGTAGATGCATGAGTGCAGTCTTTATTCATTGTATAAAGACCTGCTTAATTTAACCTGCAAATTAAGTGAGACTTGAACACAATTTTGTTCATCTTGAAGAATGTATAGCATTATAGGATAGTTGAGAGGTTTGTTTTAAATATAAATTATTGTTATTTGGATGTTGTAACTTCAGCAGACAGAAGGTTCTAAGAGATTGGATGCTTTGGAATATCTTTATATAGGGAATAGACCTCCTAGTTCTTAAGCAAGTTGCTTCTGGAATTGATGCAACAAAGATATTAGCTGGAGTTTAATGGAGAAATTGTTCTACGAACTGCTGCTATTGGTATTTCTCTTAGATGTTTTCCACTGATGTTTGTGATGCTTGAAAAATCGAAATTCTGCTTGGATAAATTTGTTTTATGCTTTTTTCTGTCTACCTCCCTCTTTCCCTAGGTGCCCTCCCACATTTTGTTACTGTGAAAAGCTGTTGTCCTTTTACCTCACTGATAAGTGATCTTAACTGTATTCATTCAGAATGCTTTACACTTATTCCTAAGCTGTTTTTGTTTATGGACTTTGGGTTATTTTGTTATTATTGTGAGAATATTTAAGACATTGTAAGAAGTAATTTTAAATCTATTGCATAACATTTTTTGGTTTGTCTGGATACTACTATATATTAATTTATTATGGCCTTTTACAATTCACTTGTTTTCTGAAATTGCTCTAGAAACTGATGAAGAAAGAGTCATACTAACCTAAATGAATGGTCAATTGATCTAGCATTTTATTTCAGGTTTCCTTGTACTTTGGGCATGCAAAGCACAAGATCTGAGATAATCTTTTTGCACATTTGTCCCTCAAAGCATCTTACCCTAAGCCATAAGAAGACTAAGTGGAAAGAAGAGAATCTCTCATTGTCTGACTCTTTATACAGCCTGATTTTACTCCCGGTTTGAAACAAAGTTAGTGTTTACCATTGGTTACTTTAAATATTCACCATACTGTTACATTCATTAAGACATCTGTTTGTTAATTCACGAGTGTGTACTTAAAAAAGAGAACATAGAAGAATGAGTAAAGTGACCAAGATAAGGGCAAAGTGACGTACCTAAAGTTTGCTTCTCAAATTTTTCCACCAGCATAATCCTCAAGCAGAGGAGCCTGAATGTGTAGGGGAAGGGGCCTGAGAGCAAAATCAGAAGCAGCCTGCCACTCATGAAATTTCCTGTTCTGTCTTAAAAATGTAAGTGAATTTTGCATTCTCCATAATAAAACTGTTTTAGTATAAAAATGATTCCTTCAGTCTTCATGGAAACTGGTGCTGCCAGAAAGAGGCACCGTGTTTATCACATGGGCTCTCAGTTTTCTCCCCCCTGCCCTCCCTCAGTTGCTGCATTATCCCTGGGGGGTACCGCACTGACTCTAGTGTGAGAAATATAAACACATACCAAGCATATTCCCTTTAGAAGCTGACTTTTGAAAGTATTAATGCTAAATTGAAGTGACCTGAAACAGTTATGTTACCACTGAACCTTGTAATATAGTCAGAGGTGTTGGCCAGTTTGTTCTCTTTAATTCTTTGGCATTCCTTGACTAAGAAGGAGCACCTGACTATCAGCTCCCTGAGAGCAAGGATCATGGTTTATTATTTTTTCATCTCCACACCACCTAGTATAGTACCTGTTGTAGAGTACTTAATGGATGACAATAGGAATTATGGGATTTTATTTTAAAGAAACAAATAGTTTAGGAAACAATTGAAAACATTCATTTTCTGATTCAGCTTTTAAAACAATTCTCAGTACTGAAGTTTATTAAGCATGCACACCCTTAAATACCCTGTTTCTTTCGAGAGGGAAGAGCATATTCCTATTTCAAAATTGTATGTAATGCCTAGTGTTTTACGCTCAAAGCAAGATGTTGACCAAGAAGGCTAAGAAAGTGTCTGTGTAGACTTAATATCACTAGTATTAGTGCCGTTATGAGCCTGCTAGGGCTGCTTTCCAAGTGAGTCACAACTAATTTGATACTGTTTGGTATATTTTTGTTCAGTGTTATGATTCATCATATATCTTACAAGAACCACTCAAACAAGAGTTGCATCTGTGTATGATGAGGCCTTGTGTTATAGGCTAAAACAAACTCTTTGTATACATCATTGAATATGCCAGATAAAATATATGCAGTTAAGAATTATTTATTTTTTTGTGTAGCAGTAGTTCAAAATTGTGCCCTTGTTTTAATAGTTTCTGTCAACATCTTCTCATTTTTCCTTACAAAAACACCAGGGTGTATCATAAGTACTGCCTATGAGAATTTGCATTTAAGTATTTGTGTGTGTGGTTTTCGTGTGGTTTTAGCCAAATGAAGTGTTATCAGTAATAAACAGGTCTCTTCATAGGCATGAGTTTCTGTGTAATTTTTATTATCTTAGATACTGTGTAGTTTATAAAGTTGGCTATCCAAACTGAACACATTCTTGATATATATATATATATATATATATATATATATATATATATATATATACACATGGCATATATACATTCTTGATATATATACATGGCATACCCTAGAAGCTACTTTGACCCTAAATGAATATTACAGCTCATTACTCAGTAAATATTTCTTGATTGGTTCATCAGCAGTCCCAGAAGAAAGGACTAACATTAAAGTTCTTTCCACCTTATTTTTCTCCTTCTCCTTCAGTTGACCTAATTCGTCTGCCCATGTTAGCATCAGCTAATATAATAAAAAGTTAAAGGTTTGGAAATCTCTCAAAGAAGTAACTATATAGCTGTGATAAAGTGGTGGTCATGGAATTAGTTTCCAGGGTTGTTAGGACCCTGTAGTCCTGGTCCAGGAAGGCCTGCCTTCCTCTGATCAGGCTTAAAGGTAAGATGAGTGAGAGTAACATTCTACAAGGTCATTTTATCACCTTCTGCATGGAATGTTCTGGGAACCATGCTAATCCCATCCCTAGCGCTTCCTCCATTTTATTGTTCATAGCACATAAACAGTATAACAAATAAATTTAAGTAGTAGTATTACCTGACTCCATAGGCTCCATGAGTGTAGCTTTTTCACTACTTTACCACTGCCTAGAACAGTGCATGGCACCATAGTAGGTGCCCAGTAAATGTTTACTGAATGGATGAACCCATCTCATGTTTCTGCCTGCAGCAGAAAAGCACTAAATTCTGCACTGATTCTGCATACGCACAGAGTTGCACATGATGAGAAATATGCAGCAGTGATACCACCAGCTTTAGAGATTTATAAACCCATTAATCAACATCTCATTCAGGCAACACCTACTTCTTGCTGCCTCTGGGTCATCTCTACCCATGTCCTCCTGAGATCTCGAGCTCAGCATTTTCTTCCTGCTTTCCTGGCCCCGTATCTTCCTGGTTTGAAACCTCCAAGTCATCTTTGATTTCTCCTGCCACTGGATATGTGATATTTGACAAGTTCTTTAAATTTAACAGTCTCTGAAGGTAAGGGCAAGGCTATTGGTCTGAGACCCACCTAAAACAGGGACCAAGAAGCTAATCCTACCTAAAATAATAATAGAACTGTTATCCCCAAGGGAGAAGAGTTCATGTGTATATAAATGGAGATGTCTTGGAGGAGGGATTATAATAAAAATGTTTATTCCCCATTCTACCTCCCTGTCTTCCCCAAACTAGCACTTCCTCATTCCTGTAGTGATGTGACCATTCTCCTGTTTATTTCCCTCTCTTTACCTCTGGTTCTAATCATTAAATGGTTCAGTATTGCATGTAATTTGCTTAAATTAAGTCGTTGACCTTTATCCCTCTGCTTCATTCATTCATTTTATAAATATTTATTGACCTGGAAATATGTAGGAACCAAGAGCACTGCAGAAGGCTAAGAAGTAGGAAAAAGGACACAGCAACCAGGTTACTGCTGGAACAGCCTGTTCGGGACAGTGTTCCCACCGCCCTCACACCACCAGATCACCTTTATCTTTTCCTGATGTCTTTGGATTCAAAGTACCTGGAGAGAAGGCCCAGTGGGCTGGACTTTTGTCACATGCCTGCCTCCTAGCTGAAACTAGAGCCTGATAAGGGAAAGATGTGACCCCCTCACCTTCCTTCTGAATGGTAGCAGGAGACAGGGCACTGCAGTTACCCTTCCATCAAGACAGTGAGAGGAAGTTAATTGACCAATTGGAAATTGTGGTTCAGACAAAAGGTGACAAACATCCACTACAGTGCCAGAGGGAGTGTTGGAGAAGAAGCAAAAGCTCGGCAAAGGAAGAGGGGGGACATCTTAAGCGCAGAAGACAGCACGAGTGTGCAGAGAACCATGAGTAGTTGCGTCTTGCAACACTGGGAGTAGGGATGAGAGTGGAGAGGTGGGAGAGGGCCCTGTGTGCTGCACTGCGGAGCTTGGACTTCAATCAGCAGGTAATGAGTCACGGGAAGGTTTAAGCAGAAAGTCTCCAAGAGAGGGTGGTGGGGATGGGGGAGGTATGAGAGAATCCACCACTGGAAAGAACCTTAAAGGTCATCTTATCCAATCTCATCATTTTCTGCAATATGACTACCAAGTGAGGATATATATTTGAACCTTTCCAGTGACAACTTGCCAAGACAAGTTGTTCCCTTGGAAAGAAAGGCCAGTAGAGAGTTCTTTATTGTGTTCAGCTGAAATCTGCCTCCTGAAGCTTCTACTATTTGGCTGCACTTGGAAACTCAATGTTATACAAAAATCCATTTCCTTGGCACTCAAAGACTTTTCCCCTCAGTCTAAATATGCATAATTCAGCAACTGTTTCTTGTGTGACCTGTTTTTTTTTTTTAACATCTTTATTGGAGTATAATTGCTTTACAGTGGTGTGTTAGTTTCTGCTTTATAACAAAGTGAATCATTTATACATATACATACATCCCCATATCTCTTCCCTCTTGCGTCTCCCTCCCTCCCACCCTCCCTATCCCACCCCTCTAGGTGGTCACAAACCACTGAGCTGATCTCCCTGTGCTATGTGGCTGCTTCCCACTAGCTATCTATCTGTTTTACATTTGGTAGTGTATATATGTCCATGCCACTCTCTCACTTTGTGCCAGCTTACCCTTCCCCCTCCCCATATCCTCAAGTCCATTCTCTAGTAGGTCTGCATCTTTATTCCCATCTTGCCCCTAGGTTCTTCATGAACATTTTTTTTGTTTGTTTTTTAGATTCCATATATATGGAATCTAAATGAGTGTTAGCATATGGTGTTTGTTTTTCTCTTTCTGACTTACTTCACTCTGTATGACAGACTCTAGGTCCGTTTACCTCACTACAGATAACTCAATTTTGTTCCTTTTTATGGCTGAGTAATATTCCATTGTATATATGTGCCACATCTTCTTTAACCACTCATCTGTTGATGGACACTTAGGTTGCTTCCATGTCCTGGCTATTATAAATAGAGCTGCAATGAACATTGTGGTACATGACTCTTTTTTTTTTTTTTGCGGTATGCGGGCCTCTCACTGTTGTGGCCTCCCCCATTGCGGAGCACAGGCTCCGGACGCGCAGGCTCCGGACACGCAGGCTCAGCGGCCACGGCTCACGGGCCCAGCCGCTCCGCGGCATATGGGATCCTCCCAGACCAGGGCACGAACCCGTATCCCCTGCATCGGCAGGCGGACTCTCAACCACTTGCGCCACCAGGGAGGCCCCATGACTCTTTTTGAATTATGGTTTTCTCAGGGTATATGCCCAGTAGTGGGATTGCTGGGTCGTATGGTAGTTTTATTTTTAGTTTTTTAAGGAACCTCCATACTGTTCTCCATAGTGGCTGTATCAATTTACATTCCCACCAACAGTGCAAGAGGGTTCCATTTTCTCTACACCCTCTCCAGCATTTATTGTTTCTAGACTTTTGGTGATGGCCATTCTGACCGGTGTGTGACCTCTTTTTTAGATCCCACTCACCTTCCTGATCACCCCATGGACAATTTTCAAAGAGCTGGGTCCAAAATTAATATAATACCAGAAGAGGTGGGGTGGAAACCAACCTGAGGCTAAATCAGGAAAGCTGAATTGGGGGAGGGGTGGAAGAGATTTATTCTCAGGTGAGCAGGGAGCAAGGGCAGAAAAAAATAAAACAGTAACTGGATCAGAGTTTTTTCCAATTGTTTGCCATTCCCACATATGCATGCTTCCCCTGGTGGATAGGGATCCGTGTCCCGTGAAACAAACTCAGAACCTCTGCCCTGGAAGGAACCCAAATTCAATGCAAGCATCTCTCTTTACAGTGAGGAAAGCCTGAGGGTCAGGTTGGAGATCCACTTTGAGTCCACAGAGTGGATTTCTGCAGAACCCAGCTCATCTTCCCAATCTGCTGCTTTCTCCCCCACGACCTGGTTAAAATTCATTCAGTGAATCTTAGTCTTCAGCCATAAGGAGTCCTCCCTCCTTGTAATCAGGAGTAAACTAAGGTCCAGAGAAGAGAAGTGAGCCCCTGAGTCACAAAGCAGTTCAGGGGCAAACCTGGGACTAATACTCAGGTTTCCTGACTGGTAGTCCCTTTCTCCTTCTGTACAAATATTTAGTAACCTACCAGGAGCAGGACAGTGAATAAAAAGTTGATAAGATGTAACCCACATCTTTAAGAAGACAAAAACAATTAGGATGCAATAAAAGTGCAGTTGTAGAGGTAAGTATAGAATGGTGCAGGAATAGAGGGGCATCGTTGCTGGATCCAGGAAGGGCTCTAAAGAATGGCTGGGGGCTTCCCTGGTGGCGCAGTGGTTGAGAGTCCGCCTGCCGATGCAGGGGATACGGGTTCGTGCCCCGGTCTGGGAGGATCCCATATGCCGCGGAGCGGCTGGGCCCGTGAGCCATGGCCGCTGAGCCTGCACGTCCGGAGCCTGTGCTCCGCAAAGGGAGAGGCCACAACAGTGAGAGGCCCGCGTACTGCAAAAAAAAAGAAAGAAAGAAAGAAAAAATCGTTGGGACTAGAGTGGAGCCTTGAAGGAAGAGCAGGAGCTTGTCAAGTAGAGAAAAGAGAAAAGACCTTGCAGACACAGCAGACAGCAAAAAGAACGCAGGAAGAAGCATCCTGCGGAGGCTAGATAATAGGTTTCTGATCTCGGCCAACAGCATTTCCGATTTTACACTCTTTTTCTGGATGAAATTCCCGAAGTTCCAACTATCACTCTGAAGCTGACGACTCCAGGTCTATGTTTTTAGGCCAGACCTTCCTTCCAAGCTTCAGAGCCACACAACAGTTTTCAAGTCATCTCTACCTGGATGTCCCACAGCACTTCAAACTTAAGTTGTCCAGGCCTAAGCTTTTTTTCTCACACCTGACTACCCCCCCCCCAACCTGGTGCCAGCAAGCTTGCTCCTTCTCCTCTATGGACTGTCTCAACGCGTCGTCGTTCATTATTTCTTCTCCCTCCCCACCTCTCCCCCACACTGAAATAAGCACCTGGAGCTGCCAATCTTACTTCTTAATGCATGAAAACCCCTTACTGTAACAGGATGGAGGTGAGGATTTTTTTTTCAATTAAAACTGAATAAAATATGGAGTCATATGATTACTAGGGTAATGGAGCCAGCCTGAAGTTCTGGAAGTTTGGTTGCACCATCCAGATCTATCTAGCCTTTCTAAGCCAGCCTAAGACATGGCTTAGAAACAATTCCTGGTTCTAAGGCTGTTTGGGACTGGAATGGCAGCAAGGATTCTGGAACTTGCCTGGTTAGTTGACATGCATTCAGTCAGCTTATGTGGAGAGATTGGCTCAGTAGAAAACTGGGAACCCTGGGACCCCATTCTCTACTTTCCAGCTTCCAGAGTTGGGGTTGTCTTGTCGTTTACCCACTGAGCCTCGCCTTCACTTCCAATAACTCTAGCCCAGCCAGGATTTGAGATCCAGCTGTAGTTGTCAACTGAATTCAGTTATTGTGGAGTTTTGTTGTACAGTATCTGTAAAACTCCCCCTTTTTCTTCTTTACCTTGTAGTAGTTAAGAACCAGGTTCTAATTTCAGAGCGCCCAGTTTCAAAAACCCCCTTTCTATCTGTTACTAGCTATGAGACCTTGAGCAATATGAAAGCCAGCCTCCAAGAGGGCCCCCAATAATCCCTGCCTGGCAGAAGTAATGCCATCCTACTTCCAAGATTAGGTTATAAAAGACTCTTTATCTTACATCTTGGTACTCTTTCTTGGATCATTTACTCTGGGTGAAGCCAGCTGCCATGTCATGAGCAGCCCTATGGAGAAGCACATGTGTGAGCTTGGAAGCCCTGACCATTCCTGTGGAATAGGAGTATGGGCGCTGCTTAACTGGTGGTTCTGGCTCCGTGTCTCAATGAGATTGCAATCAAGATGTCAGCTGCGGTTGCAGTCATGCGAGGTTTAGGATCAGCTGGGGCTGGAGGATCAGCTTCCCAGGTAGCTCACTCACATGGCAGGAAGCCTCAGCTCCTCACCACATGGGCCTCTCCATAGGGTTGCTTGAGGGTCCTCACAGCAAAGCAGCTGGCTTCCTCCAGAGTGAGTGATCCAAAGAGAGAGCAAGGCACGAGCCACAGTGTCTTTTATGACTTAGCCTCGGAAGTCACACGCTGTCATTTCTGCAAAATTCTGTGGTCATACAGATCAATCCTGATACGGTTTGTGAGGGACTACGCAGGAGGTGGGGATCATGAGGGCCATCTTGGAGACTGGCTATCATAGACAGAAAGATGAAGTGACCAATTTTGAACATGCTATGTTTGAGACACCTGAGAGACATCCAAGTGTAGATGACAAATAGGCAATTGGAAATATGAGTCTGGAACTCAGAAGAGAGGTCTAAGCTAGAGATCTAAATTTAGAAATTATCAACATATTTAAAGCCACGGACATGAATATGATCACCTAATGATAGTATGGAGAGGAGAGTCTTTGCCTTTTGGAACTTCCACATTTACTCTTTTTATATTAAATTTAAAGTTACAATTTAATTTTGCATGATAAAGACTTTAAAATAAATAAAATTAGAAAGATAACAGCAAACACCCATGTACCCACCACCTAGAACAATAAATGTCAATACTCCTTCTCATTTGTCTCATATATTTTCCTTTGCTATAAAACCCCTACCCAATCCAATTCCCTGCCTTGACTCCTATATTGGTTAGATGTCTTTCAATTGGTTAGTTTTTTTTTTTTTTTTTTTTTTTTTTTCGGTACGCGGGCCTCTCACTGTTGTGGCCTCCCCCGTTGCGGAGCACAGGCTCCGGACGCGCAGGCCCAGCGGCCATGGCTCACGGGCCCAGCCGCTCCGCGGCATATGGGATCCTCCCAGACCGGGGCACGAACCCGTATCCCCTGCATCGGCAGGCGGACTCTCAACCACTGCGCCACCAGGGAGGCCCTCAATTGGTTAGTTTTTGCTAAATAATAAACTACCCCCCAAAGGATTTGGTGGTTTAAAACCAGTATCTATATAGCTCACAATTCTGCAAATCAAGAATTTGTGCTGAGCTCAGCTGAGTTGTTCTTTTGGTCTTGGCTAGGTTCATTTCATGGGTTGAAGTCAGCTGCCAAGTTGTCTGGGAGCTGGATGGCCTCTGGGGGGATGGTTCTTCTCTGCTCCATGTGGTCTCTTGTCTTCCAGCAGGCTAGGTAAGGTCTGTTCACATGGGCGGCAGGACAGGATTTCAAGAAAAAGAACTGAAACATGCTTTTGAGGCATCTTGAGCCTTAAGCATGCCTCTGCTTCATTCCATTGGCCAAAAATGTCACAAGGCCACTTCAGATTTAAGGGATGGAGAAATAGTCTCATCTTTCGATGAGAGGAACTGCAGTGTCAAACTCAAAGAGTATGGATTCAGGGAGGACTGAAGGATTGTGACCATTTTTATAATCTACCACAGTATATATACTCTCTAATTATTCACATTCCTCCCACAGGCAAAATATGCTTACCTCCATTCCAGAACCCCCAGAAGTCTCTTGCAATTATGTCATCAGGCTCAAAGTCTAGGATCTTATCATCTATATCAGGTTTGTAAATGACTTGATGAATGTTGTTCTTTCTGACCTTGATATCTGTGAATTTAAAAGATAAGTTATTTGCCTCCCATACACGTAGTATGCAATGAGGCAGACAGGGTAACATCAATAGACATTTCCATTCAAGAAGGAGAAGCATGAAAGGTACATAGACATCCTTAAACAGAGCAATCTTGGACTCCACGTAGATGAAGGTTGTCAGGTCCCCTATCCTGGGAGAGGGAATATTCCTTGCTCAGGCCTAAATTCTACTCCCTGGGAGTCGTTCCCTAGTCTATTGATCTCTGCTTCTTTGCTCTGCTCTCTGAACTATCCTTTGTCCATCACCTTCCTTGGCTACTTCTGACAAAGTGGCTCATATTGGTAGCTGAGTGGCAATTTGAATTATTTCAGTCCCTTTTAGTCCTGGCTGGTGGCACTTTCACATGTGCAACTCATTTAAAAATTTTGTGGGTTTTCTATGTATCTGATTATAGTCTACTCCATACTCCAAATGACACATACACAATTGTTTTTGAGACATCTCTCTCAATTTTATCAGTGCTATTTTGGAATTAGATCTCTGTGGATATTGCTCTTAAGATTCCAAGAAGTCTTTTTGTCTAGGAGTCTACTAGACATCACTTTAATTCTCTCAAAGGTCTTTATAAAGTGTGTTACAGCCACACCTTTGATGTGATTCACATCTCCAGGCTATAGTTCCTTGTAAAAATTTTTTGCTGGCTAGAGAGCCTCAAGATGAAGAAAGTTTTATTTTTTAACATAGTAAGTCCTGCCCCTCTCTATTCTCTCTAACTTCATGTTTCAAGCAGGCCAGTCCTTTCTTTAGCTCATACCTCTCTACCTGTTATAAAGTTATCATACCCAGCTGGGAGAACCCAACTGACACTTTCAACATTCTGCTTAGAAATCTCCTTAGTCAAACCAAAAATTTTTGAGTATTTTTCCTCCACCTTCCAAGTTACCATAGGCAACAGTTTTGCCAATTGTTTTGCCACTGTAAGACACAGATTACCATTTTTCCAGCCTCCGGTCACAATTCCCTCACCATTTTCTGAGACTTCACTGTTTGCTTGCCATTTTTCCAATCTTCATCTATCCCTGATCCCAAAGCCAATGCCGTGAATTTGGGGTTTTTTGTTAAAGGTAGCATTTCAGACACCAATTTCTGTAACAACTTTTACTGCAAAACAAACTACACACAACTTAGTGGCTTAAAACAGCAAGTATTTATATATATCACAGTTCTGCAGTTTGGCAATTTGGACTGAGGTCAGCAGGCTGGTTCTTCTGGTCTTAGCTGGGTTCACGTATAGGTGGAGGTCAGCTGCTAAGTCGCCTGGGTGCTGGCTAGTTCAGGACGGCCTCGGCGGGGTTGGCCGAGCTCTGCCTCACGTAGCTCCCATGTTCCTGCAGGCGAGCCCAGGCTTGCTCACATGGGTGCCCGTGCAGGGTTCCCAAAGAGAGGGCCAAAGCATGCAAGTGTCCTTGTGCTCAAAACTGGCACACTGTCCCTTTTGTTGCATTTTATGGGCTAAAGAACGACATAAGGCCTTCCCAGATTCAAGGGGAGGGGAAATTGACTCCACTTTTTGTGTGTGTGTGTGTGTGTGTGTGTGTGGCTGTTTTGGGTCTTTGCTGCTGTATGCGGGCTTTCTCTAGTTGCGGGGAGCAGGGCCTACTCTTCGTTGTGGTGCGGGGGCTTCTCATTGTGGTTGCTTCTCTTGTTGCAGAGCACGGGCTCTGGCATGTGGGCTTCAGTAGTTGTGGCACGTGGGATCAGTAGTTGTGGCTCACAGGCTCTAGAGCACAAACTCAGTAGTTGTGGCCCACGGGCTTAGTTGCTCCGTGGCATGTGGGATCTTCCGGGACCAGGCTATATACATTGTTGCTAAGTAAACGGTGTTTGACAAGAATTGTGGATTTGAGTTAGCTTCTAAGTTCCACCAGGGGGCGCGATAGGAATGCCTCAGGTTTCTATAAAAAAGCAAGTAGAGTCTTTCCAAGGAAATATGATTTTCAAAGGTGGTGGTTGCTGTTTTGTGTTTTAATAAACTACCTATTCTGTCCATTTGAAAGAGCTGTAACTGAGCCATCTGTGAGTTTGAGGACTGAAGTAACACCTGTTGGTGTCCATTTTATACCTGTAGCGGTTCCTCAACTTGGAATCACAAGAGCTTTCAAAAACATGATTTAATTTATCTCCCACACGAACTGTTGGAAGCCAGGATAGGGGTTGTTATTATTAATTCCATCTTAAAAGATGATAACTCTAAGGGTCAAGAGGTGAAGTAATTTTCCCAAGGAATCACAGCTGGTAAATACCTAAGAATCTGTCTTCCAAATTCAAATGTATTCATTCACTAGAAATAGTATATATTGAGTTCACAGCTCTGTAAAAGATGATAGAGATACAAAGGCATGCCCTCCAAATTTAATGTCTTAGAAGAAAAGACTGTCAAGCTGGAGGGAACTTTGGAAATCACCAAATTAAATTAAATGTGCATAAGCATCTCCTCAAGAGCCTGTTAAAAATGCAGATTCCTGGACTTTGCCTCCTCGTCCCCTACATTTTGATTCAGTGAGTCTGGTAGGGCTATGGACACTGAATTTTTCATAAGCACATCCACTCTTCCCCCTATGATTCTGATGCAGGTGTACTGTGGACCACAGTTTTAGAAACATCAATCCATTTGTTTAATCCTTTCATAATACAGAGGAGAATAAAACTGAGAAGTGAGAAGTCAGTATCCCAGAAACTCTTCTTGGGTATCGGAAGGAGGCTGAGCCAGGAGCTGGTGATGAGCAACACCAAGTAATGATGCAGTGGAAAGAGTACTCAGCCGAGAGCTGGTTTCAATTTCAGGCTTTACCATCTTGCTGTTGAATCACTAACTTCAATGGTTTTCCCAACCATAAAATGCAAAAAAACAATACATACCTTATAGGCTTATTGTGAGAATAAAGGAGATAAATATTAGAAAAGACTTGGCAGAGGACTGGCACATAGAGGACCCTCAATAAAGAGATTGATGAGTGGGATTATTTTGAATGCTCCTTTTGCTCTATTTATTCTCTTTAAATGAGTACCTACTATTGCCTGGCACTCTGCTAAGCTCAGTCCGGCCTATATGAAACTTATGATCTCGTAGAGCAGATTGACATGAATTATAGAAATAAGGAATTCTAATTGTAATAAATCCTACCAAGGGAAAATATAGGGGGTGTTTTGAATATTATGGGGATTTGAACCTAATCTGCAGACAAATAAAAGATCCTTGAGGAAATGACTCAAAGGGTGAGTAGGGTGAGTCAGAAATTACTCATGAATCAGGAAAGAGCTTGGCAGGAGCATGAAATGAAAAGGCCAAAGGCCAGTGTGGCTGGTGTGGAGTGAGCAGGGAAGAGGGGCATGACATGAAGCTGATGCTGTTGATCATTTATGGAAAAGCCTTTCTCTCCTCTGCCTTGATATTTATTTGAAAATCGTGATCTTTTCCTTGACCCTTTTATTTCTACTTCAATTTTCTATTTTTGCATTAAAAAACCTAATAGTAACATTTCCTCAAAGCTAACATGCATTTTTTAGTTTTTAACGTTCAGAAATAGAAATTGTCTAATAACACAGGTCAAAAAATAAACAAACAAAAAAACCTTGCTGAGTACCAAACAGGAACATAAGTTGAGCCTCACAAACTTAGCTTTCTTGGAAAATATCTACTCTATTGTCACACAATTATTTGTACTTGTAGCATAATTTAGTTAAAATTTAGTTTGGTTTTGGCTGAACTTGGAACTCTGTTGTTACTTAGAGTGACTTCAAAAATTCCTCTCTGATGCAGAATTAAAACAAAATATAAAAGCGTAGGAAATTCTGGTTGTGGGATGATGTCTTGCCCCCTGAATGCATCTATAAAACCTGGACAGAATCCATGGAACAGGCATTTGAGGACTCTACAAAGTAAATGATAGCAGTTAGATTGAGGGGAAAGACCAGAATTTGAAGGACCACTGAACTGGCAGTGAGTTTCCTCTTTTTGATCCTCAGCAACCTTAAACCTGTAAGTGGGCCCCGGGTTGAGTACTGAGAAAGCTGCAGGGGAAGCCCTCTAACTCTGGCTCAAGAAGAGGGAAAGAGGACTCTCACATTGAGGTTTGGGGGTGGGGGGGTAACATCCAACCTTTCTTGTCTGTTGTTCTCTGTCCTCCTGCACCCCTCCCTCCAGGCAATCCCACAGTGGTGGCCACAATGGCAGTGGTGGCAGTGAGTGTCTATGGCCACCTAAAACTTCAATTTATCTTATGTATTACATCTATGTACACTGAAACCATATCAAATAATGTTGTAATTTTTGCTTTCAACAATCCCAGTAGTAGGGAAAACCCCCATTGATTTTTTTTCTACCTCTATCCTCCTGCCACTTGGCCCTAGATACATGCAATCATGAAAAGGACACAGCAGAGAAGAGTAACTGAACCCCCAGGTTTTTGGCCAAAGGACTGAAAAGTGGGGGGTTCAGAAGACTGGAAAGTATCAGAGAAATCACAGAGAGTGAGGAGTTCAGGAAAGCAACCCCATAATTTGTGACCTCACCCCTGAACTGTGCAGGCATGGATCTGATGCTAAGTAGCATACCATACACCTGAGTACTGAGGTATACAATAGACCACTGTCCAGATCTAAGACTGGCCATTGGGTGGCATACAACTGGGACAGATCTGAATAGCATTGCAAAAGCTTTGAAAACTGAACTGACATTGGAACCACAACCACAAAGGCAGGTCAGTACTTCTGACTCAAACTGGATGAGCTGTATGCTAAAACGAAAAATATTACTATTATCCATAAGATTTAAACAAGATCTAGACATTTAAAGCGTAACATTCAAAATATCCAGTATTTAATCCTATGATACTCAGCATACAAAGAATCAGGAAAATCTCAATTAGTATGAGAAAAGACAATCAACAAATGTCAAGGAAAAGATGACACAAATGTTGAAATTGTTGAAGATTGTTATAAAATGCTCCAAGAAGTAAGGGTGAATACTCTTGAAGTGAATGGAAAGGTAGAAAGTATCAAGAAAGAAGAGATATAAAGAGGAATCTAATGAACGTATAATAACCAAACTAAAAAAACTCACTGATGAACTCAATAGCAGAATAGACATGACAGAGGAAAGAGTCAGTGAACTTGAAGATAAATTCATTAAAATTATCTAATCTGAACAACAGAGAGAAAAAAAGATTTAAAAAAAATTGCCCACAGCCAACATCATTCTCAGTGGTGAACAACTGAAACCATTTTCTCTAAGGTCAGGAACGAGACAAGGTTGTCCACTCTCACCACTGTTATTCAACATAGTTTTGGAAGTTGTAGCCACAGCAATCAGAGAAGAAAAAGAAATAAAAGGAATCCAGATCGGAAAAGAAGAAGTAAAGTTGTCACTGTTTGCAGATGACATGATACTATACATAGGGAATCCTAAAGATGCTACCAGAAAACTACTAGAGCTAATCAACAAATCTGGTAAAGTAGCAGGATACAAAACTAATGCACAGAAATCTCTTGAATTGCTATACACTAATGATGAAAAATCTGAAAGAGAAATTAAGGAAACACTCCCGTTTACCATTGCAACAAAAAGAATAAAATACCTAGGAATAAACCTACCTAAAGGGACAAAAGACCTCTATGCAGAAAACTCTAAGACACTGATAAAAGAAATTAAAGATGATACAAACAGATGGAGAGATATACCATGTTCTTGGATTGGAAGAATCAACATTGTGAAAATGACTATACTACCCAAAGAAATCTACATATTCAATGCACTCCCTATCAAACTACCAATGGCATTTTCCACAGAACTAGAACAAAAAATTTCACAATTTGTATTGTGACACAAAAGACCCTGAATAGACAAAGCAATCTTGAGAAAGAAAAACAGAGCTGGAGGAATCAGGATCCCAGACTATACTACAAAGCTACAGTCATCAAGACAGTATGGTTCTGGCACAAAAACAGAAATATAGATCAATGGAACAGGATAGAAAGCCCAGAGATAAACCCACGCACATATGGTCACCTTATCTTTGATAAAGGAGGCAAGAATATACAATGGAGAAAAGACAACCTCTTCAATAAGTGGTGCTGGGAAAACTGGACAACTACATGTAAAAGAATGAAATTAGAACACTCCCTAACACCATACACAAAAATAAACTCAAAATGGATTAAATCTAAGGCCAGACACTATAAAACTCTTAGAGGAAAACACAGGCAGAACACTCTATGACATAAATCACAGCAAGATCCTTTTTGACCCACCTCCTACAGAAATGGAAATAAAAACAAAAATAAACACATGGGACCTAATAAAACTTAAAACCTTTTGCACAGCAAAGGAAACCATAAACAAGACAAAAAGACAACCCTCAGAATGGGAGAAAATATTTGCAAATGAAGCAACTGACAAATTAATCTCCAAAATATACAAGCAGCTCATGCAGCTCAATATCAAAAAATCAAACAACCCAATCCAAAAATGGGCAGAAGACATAAATAGACATTTCTCCAAAGAAAATATACAGATTGCCAACAAACACATGAAAGGATGCCCAACATCACTAATCATTAGAGAAATGCAAATCAAAACTACAATGAGGTATCACCTCACACCAGTCAGAATGGCCATCATCAAAAAAATCTACAAACAATAAATGCTGGAGAGGGTGTGGAGAAAAGGGAACCCTCTTGCACTGTTGGTGAGATGTAAATTAATACAGCCACTATGAAGAACAGTATGGAGGTTCCTTAAAAAACTAAAACTAGAACTACCATACGACCCAGCAATCCCACTGCTGGCCATATACCCTGAGAAAACCATAATTCAAAAAGAGTCATGTACCACAATGTTCATTGCAGCTCTATTTACAATAGCCAGGACATGGAAGCAACCTAAGTGTCCATCAACAGATGAGTGGTTAAAGAAGATGTGGCACATATATACAATGGAATATTACTCAGCCATAAAAAGAAATGAAATTGAACTATTTGTAGTGAGGTGGATGGACCTAGAGTCTGTCCTACAGAGTGAAGTTAAGTCAGAAAGAGAAAAACAAATATTGTATGCTAACACATATATATATGGAATCTCAAAAAAAATGGTTCTGAAGAAACTAGGGGCAGGACAGGAATAAAGACGTAGACATAGAGAATGGACTTGAGGACACAGGGAAGGGGAAGGGGAAGCTGGGACAAAGTGAGAGAGTGGCATGGACATATATGCACTACCAAATGTAAAATAGATAGCTAGTGGGAAGCAGCTGCATAGCAGAGGGAGATCAGCTCAGTGGTTTGTGACCACCTAGAGGGGTGGGATAGGGAGGATGGGAGTGAGACACAAGAGGGAGGAGATATGGGGATATATATATATATATATATATATATATATATATATATATATATAAATGATTCACTTTGTTATAAAGCAGAAACTAACACACCATTGTAAAGCAATTATACTCCAATAAAGATGTTAAAAAAATTCAAAAATAAAATAAAAATAACAACAACAACAAAAAGGGTGAACAGAGCCTTAATGATCTGTGAGCCAGTACCTAATTTATGTCATCAGAATTCCAGAAGATTTTCAAAAAGAAATATTTGAAGAAATAATATATGAATATTTCCCAGATTTGACAAGACATAAACCAAGAAGTTCAGTGAAGCACAAATAGCAAGGTGAACCCAGCAACATATGAACAAGATTTAACCCAGAATGCAAGGTTGGTTTAACAAACAAAAATCAATCATTATGGGACTTCCCTGGCGGTGCAGTGGTTAAGACTCCACACTCCCAATGCAGGGGGCCTGGGTTCGATTCCTGATCCAGGAACTATATCCCACATGCATGCCGCAACTAAGAGTTCACTTGCCACAACTAAGGAGCCTGCCTGCCACAAATAAGGAGCCCGCCTGATGCAACTAAGACCCAATGCAACCAAATAAGTAAATAAATATTAAAAATCAATCATTATAACACATAATATTAAGACAAAAAAGGATAAAAACCACATGATCATCTCAATAGACGCAGAAAATGTACTTGACAGATAAAAACACTTAAAAAATTAGGAACAGAAGAGATCTTCTTCAGCCTAGTTAAAGCATTGACAAATGCACAGCTAACATCATACTTAATGGTGAAAGACTGAAAATTTTCCACCCAGGATCTGGAATAAGACAATGATATCATCTCTGGTCACTTCCATATTGCACTGGAAGTTCTAGCAAAGTAAATTAGGGGAAAAAAAAGAAAGAAAAAACATCCAGATTCAAATGGAGGAAGTAAACTCTCTCCATTTTCCAATGTTTTAATCTTCTATATATAACATTATAAGGAATAAACAAAAAACACGATTAAACATAATAAGCAATTTCAGTAAGGTTACAGGACACAAGATCAATATACAAAAATCAACTGAATTTCTATATACTAACAATGAACAATTTTAAAATGAAATTAAGAAAATTCCATTTATTATAGTATCAAAAGTGAAACCATTTATATGAATTGCCCATAATAGGTAAATCCATATAGATGGAAAGTAGATTGGTGGTTGTCACATGGGAGGGGGATGGAGAATGGCAGCTAATAGGCATAGGGTTTTTGGGGGGGGGGTGCAAGAAAATATTAGTGGTGATGGTTGCACAACCTTGTGAATATAGTAAAAATGAATGAATCATACACTTTAAAAATGTGGATTTTATAGTTTGTAAATTATATCTCATTTTTTAAAAGAAAAAATACTTAAGAAAAGTTTAACAGAGTTATATATAATTATATAGTTCTGTCTGCTGAAAGGACCTGAGAGCAGAGACACTACAGTTGCAATGAGCATACTTAGCACCCAGACCTTAGTTTCTGAATACAAGCAACCAGGGCTCATGGGGGAAATGCTTGATTCCAGGACAGGAGCAGGGAAAGTACATGGCGATTTGGAATACCTTGGAAGTAACAAATTATGGAAGTGCTCAAGGAATGAAGGGGACATATCAAAAGGACACAGGAGCCAGATTGAAGAGGCTACCATTGACTAACTCTAGGGCAATATGAGATTCAAAATAAGCAAAGTAATGAATTATAATTCATTCAGTAAAATTCATGAGCCCATACTGATGTAAAATAAATGAATAAGTAAATAAATGGGGCATCTCAGGATCCTTAATCACACCTGCAAAATTCCCTTTGCTATGTGAGGCAACATAGTCACAGGCTGTGGGAATTAGGACATGGGCATCTTTGGGGGGCCATTATTCTTCATACTACAACCCTCAACCTTCTATGGGCAGAAAGCAGGCTAAGATGACTACTCAGTTGTAAATACAGACCCTTGGCCATTCCAACATGCCCAGCATAAGGGGAAGTGTAATGGAGAGGAAGTCAGAGTGGAAAGAGAAAATTGTCATTAAAATAGCTTTATTTTGCAAATTTTACAAATACATATAACAATGTGAACATATTGTTAGGTTCTGCCACCCCTCAATCCTGAGGGTGTTGGAAAGGGTTTGTGCAAGTTAGGGGCCTTGAAGCTTAAGCTTCAAAGGCTTCATGGTAAATCTGCCTCTGGTAGCAATTAAGAATATGGCACCCCCCCCAAAAAAAAAAAAGAATATGGCACCTGGATCCACACCACCTGGGTTCAAGTGCCTGCTCTACACTTACCAGCTGTGTATGTTGATTGCATTGGTGTTACAGATCGGGTTCTCCAGAAGCAGATGCTGAGATGAAGTTTGAAGTGCAAGATATTTGTTAGGGATCAACATCTGTGAAAGGGACAGGAAGCAGGAAAGGGCAGAGGAAGAGGTCAAAGAGGCTTGACAAAGCGTTGATTAATGTGGCAGGAGGGCTAGAGCTAGTATTGCCTGTCAGAGCTCTCTCATGTTGGGCTAAATGGCTGGACCTTTATTCCTTCACCTTGCTCAGTCACTGGATGGCTATTAATGCCACCTTAAGAACTTCCACTGGGGGACTTCCCTGGTGGTCCAGTGGTAAAGAATCCACCTTCCAATGCAGGGGACATGGGTTCGATCCCTGGCAACTAAGCCTGTGCGCCACAACTACTGAGCTCGTGTGCCTCAACTAGAGAGCCTGTGTGCCGCAAACTACAGAGCCCACGCGCTCTCGACCCCGGGCACCACAACTACAGAGCCCACGTACCCTGGAGCCTGTGTGTGCCACAACTAGAGAGAGAAAAACCCACATGCCACAACTAGAGAGAAGCCCACGTGCCGCAACGAAAGATCTGCATGCCTCAACGAAGATCCCGCGTGCCGCAACTGAGACCCGATGCAGCCGAATAAATAATTTTTTTTTCAATTAAAAAAAAACCTTCCATTGGATTTTCATAACAGGCTAAATTTCTTAGTATGACATGCAAAAACACTTCACAATCTGACAGGCCCAACCACAAGGAACTTTTCATCATCTCTGTAACTCAAACTATTTTCCATCTCCGAACCTTGGCATACATAATACCTTCTCCAGGAAAGCCCATCCCTCCCTTGCCCGACATCTTCCAGACAATTCCTTTTCATCCTTTTGGACCTGCACACGTTGCCCCCTCTGTGAAGCCCTCTCCACCGTCTATGCATGGGGATGGGCTCCCTCCTCAGAGTTGCCCTTGCTCACGGCACAACCCTCGGTTACCCTGACAGCACTTTGTGGTTATTTGTTTACATCTCTGTCTCCCCTTATGAGTCCAGGGTTGGATCTGCTATTTCTCTTTGTCCTCAGCACAGTGGAACAGGTGCTGAATATTTGTTAAATGAACGAATGAGTGAATAACACTGCCTGGGAAAGAGGGGGAAAGAATAAGTAGTAGGATATAATAATAATATTTTTGTTTGCTTCAGTGATCATGGGTATGTTGTGTAGAGCAGTGACCCAGGACCCCAGAGTTTGTGGTTGTATAGGTCCTAGATTTGTCATGCGCTGACCCTAATGGCCTTCACCCTCTACCTCCTGTCAAAATTCTACTCATCCTTCAAGATGGTTCAGACGTCAAGTTCTGTGTGAAGTGTTTTCTTCCCCTCTGGTCTGTCACAGCTCTTTACCCGCACCGCTGTTACCATACCATGACATTTACTCTCCCGATTTCTCCATCAGAATCCAGTGATGTTTCTGCATTTCCACCCCTTGATCCAGAGGGGTGAATATTTTTGGATGGCGTTGTACAGCCATAGACTGGTGAATTCATGCCTCACCACACCCGCTGCCTCAATTTCCCCAAGTGTGAAATAGACACAGTGGAAATGTTTTCCCAGGGCTGTGATTTAGTGGAGGGCGGGCGGACACTGAGGTTGCAGGCAGCCCACACGCAGTCTGGGGACCTAGGGGGCAAGAAGGTGGGAGGTGGAGAGCGAGGGGAGGGGTCAGAGCGAGGAGGAGCCGGGGGCGGGCCGGGGCGGAGCGTCGGGCGCAGGGCCGGACTGGAAGGTCTGAGAGGACGCGCGCCAGCGCCGGCGATGGGCCCCGCTGCGCGGCTGGCAGCGCTGTTGGCGGTGCTGGCGCTCCAGGCAGGGGACGCGGCCGGGGTCGCGGCGCGCGGGGACACGTTCTCGGCGCTGACCAGTGTGGCGCGCGCCCTGGCGCCCGAGCGCCGGCTGCTGGGACTGCTGCGGCGCTACCTGCGCGGGGAGGAGGCGCGGCTGCGGGATCTGACCAGGTGAGGGCACGGGGGTGGGGTCTGAGTAGGGGAGACCGAGTCAGAGGACGAGGCCAAGACACCGTGCCACGGGGGTGGGGATGGGGGGGTGCGTAATTCTTAGGTTCATTGACACCCTGCCGGGACCTCACATGCGGTGTCTCACCGTGAGACTGCGATACCATGGCCCAGTGTGACTCCCCAGATACACCGTCATCCTGTGTGGGACCTCAAGACACTCTGTCACACCGTGTAGGACCTCTGACTCTGTCCCTCACTCACACACAGTGGCACCCCAATCCAACATCACACCGCCAAGTTGATACACTGTGGAAAAGTGTGGAGCAGCGACTCCGAGGTGGAGTAGGGCCGCCCAAGGTGCTGGGTCAAGCCGTGTGGGCCCCCAGGCTCTGTGTCACAGAGACACAACAACATTGCAAGAGTGAAATGGAGAGAAGAGTGACACTGTAGCCACACGTGTGTTGACCGTGTGACCCAGGGAACTGATGTTTAGTATGGGGTGACATTCTGTGACCATGTATGAGATTTTTTTTTTTTTTTTTTTTTTTTTGCGGTACGCGGGCCTCTCACTGTTGTGGCCTCTCCCATTGCGGAGCACAGGCTCCGGACGCGCAGGCTCAGCGGCCATGGCTCACGGACCCAGCCGCTCCGCGGCATGTGGGATCTTCCCGGACCGGGGCACGAACCCGTGTCCCCTGCATCGGCAGGCGGACTCTCAACCACTGCGCCACCAGGGAAGCCCCATGTATGAGATTTACATGTCATTGAGACTGGGCAGGCATGACACTATGGGTATCAGAGTCTGCACGTGAAGGATGCCGAATAATTGTCCAGGTCACTGTATGAATAACGCTTTGTGTTCATCAGTTTATTCAACACGTATGTTTGAGTGCCTTCGATGAGCCAAGCACTGTTCCAGGCACTAGGGAGAGAATGGTGAACAAGACCAAACCCTGCCCTCTAGGAGCTTGGAGTCTGTAACATCATGATTGTTCATCTGAGACGTCCATCCTTCCCCTTGCTTTCTGCCCTCCCTTCTCTTTACACACGTAACAGCTCTAAATACTATAACTGAGATGTTATATGAATATGAAAGTATTTGACACCAAGAAAACACTGGGCAAAACCATAGTTGATGCTAGGGGATGCTGAGTGTAGTACACACCGACAGATGCTCGGCCAATGTTGTTTTGCTATACAGTCAACAAACTACTGTAAGACTTGGAACACTGAGGCACTGTCATCATGTATCGACTCTGCAGTGTCAAACAATGAAAGATGAATGGTTGGATATGATACCCTATGTATGAATATGTGCTGTGCACCTTCTCCTGGGACACTGAGAAGCTCACAATATGAGAAACAGAGGTGTAACCACATAGTTATCTGAATATATTAATACTGTATTTATATCTTGTGACCCTCAGCTGAGCTGAGACCACAGAGAGCTATCTCACAGTGTGCCGCTGATAAAACTGTGAGCGAGTGTATGCGGTAGTAACACTGTTTCCAGGCCATATGGGAAGAAGGTGTGAGGGCCACTATGGCTGTGTGGGAGAGCCCACGTAGAAGGGAATCAGTTTGTGTGAGGAAGTGTATGTGAGAGATCTTATTTGTTACTTAATGGTGACTGAATGATGATGTAATTTGGTACATGGTCTTAAGTATGTAGTTTGCTTATAAGTGGTCGTATGCATGTTTAAATTTACTGTTAGTTTGAAATAGCATGATGATACATATGTAGAGTATATGTAAGCGTGTATTAATTATAACAATAAATGATGAGAAGTTCAATAATTCTTGTCACTCTTTGGAGTAGCATAGTTGCCTAGTGTTCTGTGGGCCTGTGCTTACAGAGCAAAATGATATAATTTTGTTCATTGGTGGAAGTAGAACAGACTCTTCTCTTTGATTCAAGATGCCATCCTGCTCCCTGCTACTCATGTGCTTGTTCTCATACCACTAATCTCTTTATTTGAGGGGCTTAGACGGAGATGGGTGTCAGAATCCTAATGCCGGGCCTCTTGGGGAACAGGTTCAGAAGAGAGAACTTGCAGTGTTGATCACTTCTTCTTTGAATTTTTAAATTTAGAAGTTAAATATTTTTGGTGTTGAAACTACTACTCCCTACCTCAAGTTAATGAATAAAAATTATACTAGTTATATTGGGTTGGCCAAAACGTTTGTTCGGGTTTTTCCGTAACATCTTCCAAAAACCTGAACGAACTTCTTGGCCAGCCCAATAATATATACAGTTGTATACTAGTATAGTATTATGAATACTAGTTATATACTATTTAGCTAACCCCTACCTTTTTTTGTTGTTGCAGTTTAAAAAAACCACCAAGATTTAAAAAGTAGTATCAGCAGCAATTATTTCTGTGCTAGGAATTAAGCATTCAGAATATCTCAGAAGAACTGAAACAAAGCCATTTCTGAATTCCAAAGGAGAAACATATTGAATTAAAATAGCCCATGTATTGTGGTTGGGTAACCTGTCCAGGCTATGTTTAATGCAGGGATTGGGTTGCAAATTTTATGTGCAGATTCTTGAAGGAAAGGATTTGATTTTCCATTTTCAGCATTTGTTAAAGCAAAATGCCATTTAGGAAACCCTGAGGTTTGAATTCAGCATCCAGTAACTCGGTCTCTGAAAACCAGCTATTTGCTCAGAGGCTGAGCATAAGGCCAACGTTTAGATTCCAAACCAGCCTCAGATAGCAGTTGATAGGTCTTTTTTTCTTTGTGTGACAGAAAGATGACATACCTGAACACTGAATTGAATTGTGTGCTGCAGTAGAGATCAAACCCCTGCCCTAAATAAATTGACACCATAATACAAAGTGGGATGTGCAGAGAACAAGATGTTGCTTTTGATCTGATGGGTGACTTGGAACAGATATTCACCTCTCGGTCTTGCTTCTTTCTCTTTGTGCCACAGTTTCCTCTGATGCCTGTTATACATTAGTTCTCAAGCACCAGATGAGGAATCTGTTTATTCAGTTGTGGAAAAGGTGATGGAAAGAAATAATAGAATGGTTGTGCCAAAAGGATTCATAGAGATATTCTAGACTAGACCAGTTCTGCCATTTTATAGAGGAGAAAACTGAGGGATAGTTGGAGGCTGGGTCAGGATACCTCTCAGGTCTCCTTCCAGCTCCTCCCTATTCAACTGTCTTATAAAATTCCTGCCCACTCAGCCTCAGTTGTCCCTGGACACTTACCTTTCAGGCTGAATGCAAGCTCAAGTCTTTGCTTGTAAGTGTTTTTCTCTAGCAGTGGAATATCTTTCACTAAGTAGTTCCATATGGAGCTGAAGCAGGAAATAAGGCGTAGTAAAACAAAATCCCACACCCTGGAGGCTGGTTTAGTTTCAAAACCCTAGAGTAGCTGCTCTCAGATACCCCTGTCTTGGGGATCAGAGATGTCCTGGGACTTGACAGGCTTCCCATTTCCTCCCTGGGGCACCCAGGTGCAGATCCTTTTTCCTTAGTTTATGCTTGAATTGAACGTTTGGCTCGCTAGAAGCACCTCTACCCGAAGCAAGTATTCTGTTTCAGGCTCTGTTTATAGTTGAGGTCCCCTTGAGAAATCCTTAGGTCTGACTGTTTCACGGGATTGAAATCCGCCACCACCCTGCCACTCCCTCTATTCGTCACTTCCATCCCTTTCCACTCACTGAAGTCCTCCACTCTGGCCAAAGGACTCTTCTATTCTCACGTGCTCTTGCATGCATTCATATAAATCCATATCCTTTTCACTTTGCTCACACTTCCTTTTTAAAAAAATATTTATTTATTTATTTTTGGCTTCATTGCTGCACACAGGCTTTCTCTAGTTGCAGCGAGCGGGGGCTCCTCTTTGTATGTGGGCTCAGTAGTTGTGGCTTGCAGGCTCTAGAGCACAGGCTCGGTAGTTATAGTGCACGGGCTTAGTTGCTCCGTGGCATGTGGGATCTTCCCGGACCAGGGCTTGAATCCGTGTCACCTGCATTGGCAGGCAGATTCTTTTTTTTTTTTTTAGCTTATTTATTTATTTTATTTATTTATTTTTGGCTGCATTGGGTCTTCGTTGCTGCACGCGGGCTTTCTCTAGTTGCAGTGAGCGGGGGCTACTCTTCGTTGCGGTGCGTGGGCTTCTCTTCGTGGTGGCTTCTCTTGTTGCGGAGCATGGGCTCTAGGCATGCGGGCTTCAGTAGTTGTGGCACATGGGCTTTGTTGCTCCACAGCATGTGGGAACTTCCCGACCAGGGCTCGAACCCGTGTCCCCTGCATTGGCAGGTGGGTTCTTAACCACTGCGCCACCAGGAAAGTCCCCACACTTTTTTCTTTTACTTCCATTGTTGTTATTGTCTTGTTTTCAAAATTAATAATTTTAAAACAAAGGGAAAAAAGTCTTAGAGGGCAGGACTAGAACTCTTAAGTCTGCCTTACTATAACTAATAACTTTCAACAATATAAATCCTGTTAGAGGGTTAGCAATGGAATAACCATAGTATGCCAGGAAAGGAAACAGCATCTTTTGCTTGTATGAACACTCTTGTAGGACATCGAGGAGGAGAGAAATTAATGAGAAAGATGATCACTTCTGGCCCCAACATTTCTGGCCATTTTCTGCAAATGTTGGCAAACCAGAAAGGTTGGAAGCATGCTGGATAACCCACCTGTTCATTCCCCATTACAACCATCACCAGTTTCTATATGATCTGCTTCCTAAATATCTCTCTTGAAACCATCCCATTCTCTGCTCCCACTGTCACTGTTATGGTCTTTCCGCCTCTGGTCACTTCCACTTCTAACCCCTCCTCCCCACCCTCTCACAGATTTATATATGTAACGTATCATAGTGCATTCCACTCTCACTTAAAACCTTTTGCTGCTCCTAATTGCACGCAGGGTAAAAACCAAATTTCTCAGCAAGGTCTATGAGGCGCTCCTCACTTCTCCAGTCTAGTCTCCCCATCCTCCCAATATACCCCGTGCTCCAGCAATACTAAACGGCTTGTAATTTCCCTGTTTCTCTCTGTACCTTTGCATATGTTGAACTGTCTCTGCCTGCCTTGGAAGGAAGCCTCCTTCTCCCTTCCTCATTATTTGCATTTACCCATCAAGTCAGTTTATTATCTCCTCTGAAACCTTCTCTGACCTGCTGTGGCCAAATTAATCACCCCCGTTGTGTACTCTCCACTAAACCTTGTTCTTAAATCTGGTGTTGCACCTGTAATGTAATTATTTGTGACCTCAAAGGCTGCAAGTCTTTAAGATGAAGGTTATTGTCTTATTCAAAATTTTGTTCCTAGCTCCTAGAAGAATGTATTTCATTTATTCTTTCATAGAAATATATATTGAACTTAGGAAAAGAGTGCGATGAGAAATCAGCTATTTTCTTGTCCATGAAACCCTTGATCGGACTTCCCTGGTAGCACAGTGGTTAAGAATCTGCCTGCCAGTGCAGGGGACACGGGTTCAATCCCTGGTCCAGGAAGATCCCACATGCCGTGGAGCAACTAAGCCCGTGAGCCACAACTACTGAGCCCTTGTGCCACAACTACTGAAGCCTGAGAGCCTAGAGCTGTGCTCTGCAACAAGAGAAGCCACTGCAATGAGAAGCCCGCGCACCACAATGAAGAGTAGCCCCCGATCGCTGCAACTAGAGAAAGCCTGCGCGCAGCAACGAAGACCAACACAGCCAAAAATAAATTTAAAAAAAAATAATGATAAATTCTCCTTCTCTTCTCCTTCTTCCTCTCCCTCACCCTTTCCCTCCTCTTCCCCTCCCCTTCCCTTTCACCATCCTTTCCCCCTCCTCCTTATTAAAAAAAAAAAAAAATCCTTGATCATTGGACCCTGTCTTGCCTGTTTATCCTCAGCTTCCAGCATGGAGTCTGACATCTAGCAAGTGACTTACTGAATGATCAAATATATGTCAAGCCTCTGTGCCTTTGGACACTTTGGTCTCTGTTGGCTCAATAAAACTACTCTCCTCCCTTCTTTGTTCTAGCTCCTTGGGAAACAGTGTGGCAAAATCAGCCAAGAACCCCAGCTTCAGAGTCAGGCAGGCTTGGGTTCATTCCTAGCTTTGTTGTTTACCAACAGGTAGCCTTGTTGCAGTTTCTCCTCCTGTAAAAAGTGCATGATAAAATCTATTCTAAGCATCGTTGGGGGGATTAAATGAGACAATATGTTTAAACCACTTAACAGGATGCCTAATACATGGTAAGTGCTCAATAGTAGCTATTGATATTTTAACTAATCCTTTGGAACACAGATCAGGTGGCATATCCTCTGGAAAGTCTTCCCTTACACCTTCTAACTCCCACCTGGGTTAGGTGCCCTACCTACAAATTGCCAGAGCATTTCATAGCATTATATGCTCTCTTCTCTCATAGCACATATCACAGTTTTCATAACTAATTCAACAATGTTTTTGAGCTTCTACCAGATTCTAAGTTTTGATTATAGAGTGATAAGAGAAAAAAGGATTTTCTTATTCGTGACCTCCTTGAGAGCTCCACTCTCTCTTGCCTTTGGGTCTCGAGCATCTAGCATGATAGCTGACGTACAAAAATTGACCAGTGGAGACTGACTCGCTGAATGAACAAATGAATGGACCTACTTTTGTTGTGTTGATAGTTTTCATATTCTTTGTGCTTATTGCTTAGAATATTACATGAGTCTCAAGGGGTTCAGCATTTCATTTTTAACTACTTTACATTTGCATACACCATGCCAGCCTTCACTCGGTAGAGTGGTTGTATCAGTAGGTGAGATCATTCTACTCCTCTCTTTCAGATTCTATGACAAGGTGCTATCTTTGCATGAAGATTCAGCAACCCCTGTGTCTAACCCTCTGCTTGCATTTACTCTCATCAAACGCCTACAGTCCGACTGGAAGAATGTGGTACATAGTCTGGAGGCCAGTGAGAACATCCGAGGTAATGAGGAGGAGGGCTGGAGGGTGAGAGAAGATTCTATCTCCTGACTTAGTGGAAAGGAGAGAGATTCTGAAGGGATGTGATGAAGGATAATGAAGTGGGTAGGTATTACTTGATCTCCTTAGCTCTAACTATTACAAAGAACTAGGTCCCTTTGTTAATATGTTTATATGATTATAATTAGAAAGCACTTTTTTCTTTTTTTTTTTTCAGTAAGTTTTTAGTTTAGTTTTTTTTTTTTTTGGCTGCACCATGCAGCATGAGGAACTTCCCTGACCAGAGATTGAACCTGTGCCCCCTGCAGTGGAAGCGTGGGGTCTTAACCACTGGACCACCAGGGAAGTCCTAGAAAGCACTTCCATATCCATTATCTCATTTGATCTTCACTCCAATGCTATGAAGAACTATAGGTTATATCATCCCATTTACATACACGTAAAAGTGATGTCGTCTTTTTTTTTTTTAGATTTTTTTTTGATGTTGACCATTTTAAAAGTCTTTATTGAATTTGTTACAATATTGCTTCTGTTTTATGTTTTGGTTTTTTGGCCGCGAGGCATGTGGGATCTTAGCTCCCCGACCAGGGATCGAACCCACACCCGCTGCTTTGGAAGGCAAAGTCTTAACCAGTGGACCGCCAGGGAAGTCCCTAAAAGTGATGTCTTCTAATAATTTCTGTTTTATTAAGTTGCCACTACAGTGGATCTGTAGTAAGATCACTTTCCTAATTTACTCTACTTTGTACTTGAAGAAGTTTGTTGACTTTGGGGAAGTTAAGAGGAAGAAGAGTTTGTCCCCCAAAAGGCAAGACTCCTGGAGACAGGTAGAATGGAACAACATGATAAAGGTGCTTAGTTTTTACTCTAGAGTGTTTGTTCCTCATTCAGAAGATTTTGTTACCCTGGGAACAAAAGCAGATAAAACATTATCTTTGCTCATGAAATATTATGAGCCTGATGATTATGGTGATTAAGGTGATGATACCTTGCTGTATTAAATGCTCACCGCCTGTTTTTTGAATGGTAGATTGATGCTTTCATGACCTTTACAGCTCTGAAGGATGGTTATGAGAAGGTGGAACAGGACCTGCCAGCCTTTGAGGACCTTGAGGGAGCAGCAAGGGCCCTGATGCGGCTGCAGGACGTGTACATGCTCAGTGTGAAGGGACTTGCCCGAGGCGTCTTCCAGAGAGTCACCGGCTGTGCTGTCACTGACCTGTACAGTCCCAGACGGCGTTTTTCCCTCACGGGGGATGACTGCTTCCAAGTTGGCAAGGTAATGATATTCGGAGGGAGGGCAAATTGCTCAGCTCTCTTTCTGGGGGACGAAATCACTATATCCTGATTCCTTTTACATATTTCTAATCCTGACAGCAAACTTGGAAATTTGGTATTATTCCCCATTTTCAGATGAAGAAACTGAGGTTCAGAGAGGGTAAATAACTTGCCTAAGGTTACACAGTTTTAAGTAGCAGAACTAAAATTTGAACCTGCATCTTTTAACTCTGAATCCCATGCTCTTTCCATAATAAGGAAATCACATACTTAGGACACTCTTGAGAGTGAAGGAGGTGTTATTAGCCAGGATGACAGACATAAAATGGGACTGTCCTGGGAAAAATGGCCCTATGGTCACCCTAAGTAGAGCACCCCGCCAGTAGATGAACAGCCAGGTGGAAAGGAGAAGCAGGGTCAAAGGGTGGGGGAAAGGAAAGGAAATGGTGATGTGAAGGTCGATCACGGAAACTCAGCCTCCTGAGACTTTGTGAAATCCCTTGCAACATTTCCTAGGCATTTATAAATACTAAATTAAAGTAGTGCCAAAACACAGGCCACTTGGGACTTCCCTGGTGGTCCAGTGGTTAGGACTCTGCACTTCCACTGCAGGGGTCACAGGTTCCATCCCTGGTCGGGGAACTAAGATCCTGCAAGCCGCGTGCTGCGGCCAAAGGAAAAAAAATCATCGTTTTAACATTGCTTGAGAAAACAGACTTCAAGAACCTTCCATATGAGATATTTAACTGATCTTTGATCACAAGTTTTAAACACTCTTGAGGTTATTTTACAATATATTCTTTGTTAGCCTTTGCCCAAGAAGTAATGGAGTAAATCCTTTTTAATTTTGAAGATGCATATTGCAGGAAAGTGAATTTTTCCCAGCCCCTGCAGTATTCATTAGCTGATATAAGAGGGGGCCTCATGTGTCCTGAATCCAAGTTTTGAGAATCAGTCTTCCAAATTAATGTGGAGAGGGTTGCCCTAAGCCTCTCCGTATGCCATTTTTCCTTTTCTGAAATCCTGAATAGAATCAGAGCTGAATCATCATGTTCATTGCTAATTTAAATTGAAGCCAGTTAAAACAGTTCCATGTATGGTACCAATATATGCTTCCTTAGTGAGGCTTTTCTGAGACTAAAACCATATGTTGAAAATTCAGTAAGTCGCTTCCTAAAAGTCTCACTGGCAATCCTTATTTCTGTATTTATTTACTTATTTTGAAAGATAAAATATTTCAAATATAAGAAAAGTACACAGAAAATAAGAAGCAATTATATCTATATTGAGATGAAATATATGTTCAAATTTTGCTATATTTGTTTCAGATTTTTTAAAAAGAATTTACAGATAGCTAAATACAGCCCTACTCCTTTTCCTTCTCACCACTCCCACCCTTTCTACTCTAACCTTGCCCAGGTACCAGGTGACCACTGTCCTAAACCATACAAAGTGCTCTTGAGTCACTCAGCATGTTGTATCTGTGAAATTCATACATGTTGTGGCATTTATCAGTAGTTCATTCCTTTCTATTGCTGAGTAGTATTCCATTGTTTGAATATACCACAAACTATTTATCCAATCTCATGTTGATGGATACTTGATTTGTTTCCAGCATCAGCTAGAATAAAGCTGCTATTAACATTCTTATGTACGTGTTTTTGTGGACATGTGTTTTCATTTCTCTTGGTTAACTACTTGGGAGTGGTATTGCTGGGTCGAAGAATAAACTTCGATAATTATTAGCATGTAGACAAATCTGTCATCTGCACCCTCCTCCATGGATTATTTTAAAGCAGATCAATCTTTCTATTTTCTGAAATTCCTAATTGTCTAGTTTTACTACCCTCCTGTTGTGTTGGTTGACTCTTGTTCATTATCAGTTATTTCCTGATATAGTTTATCATTTTTGATTGTGAGCTTATTTTTAGCAGGACTTTTTCCCCCCTAAGAGCCTTTTTCTGCCCAGAGTTGCAGGAATATCCCTTCATAGTGTTTTGGGTTTTCTTCTTCCAGGTAGTCTGGTGGTATCACTAGCCTTAGATACTTTTTTTTTTCCCCTGTACATTACATCCCCATGACTTATTTATTTTATAACTGGAAGTTTATACCTTTTGACCCGTTTCACCCACTTTGCCTACCCCCTATCCCTGGCCTCTGGCAACCAATCTGCTCCCTCTAATTATGGGATTGGGGTTTTTGTTTGTTTTTGGTTTTGTTTCTGTTTTTGTTTCCACATATAAGTGAGATCATACAGTATTTGTCTTTCTCTGTCTGACTTATTTCACTTAGCATAATGCCCTCAACGTCCATCCATGTTGTCACAAATGGCAAGATTTCATTCTTTTTAATGGCTGAATTATATAGATCACATTTTCTTTATTCATTCATCCATTGATGGACACTTAGGTTGTTTCCATATCTATTTCTCTGAATAGAGGCCAGACAGAAACAAACCAACTTTCTTGTCTCCTTATGACAGTGGGTAGATTTTTTTCTGGTCTACTCTTTCCCTTATAGTGTAGTTTTTCATGGGTTTCAGTTTTATGAGTGTGTCTTAATTCCAATTCCTAGGTTTTGGGAGGTCTACAGAAGGCTCACATACTGTCCTCATGTGGGTATTATAACCTAAGGTTACTAAGTACCAAGGTTACTAGAACCAACCCCCACCCCGTCCTAAGCAGCTTCAGCATCTGCTCATAAGCTTATTACTTGGATTTTCAACTCCTTTTTTACTTCTGGTACCTGGGTATTTTCCAATCTTTCTTGAAAAATATATAATTAAATGCTTTTTATATTTTATTCAAAATTTCTAAGTCTTTGTGGTTGGAAGTATTCCAGTTATCTCAATCTGCTGTATTGCTGAGACTTAAAGTTCCTCATGGAAATCTTAATTAAATAAATTGTTAACAGGAAAAGTTCAGTCATTTTTTATTGTTATTCTTCAACTCAACGTTTTTACAAATAGAAAACTTAAGGACCAGAAAGATAACACAGCAGGCTAATGGCAGATGGGGCATACGAATGGACTTAACTGTTTAGGTGGCAGAGTTGCAGTATCTCTAGGTTCTGCCCTATTTTTCTGCCTGCTGGATATTATACCTGAATTAGAAAGAGGCCTTCCAAATCTGTGACTTCATAATTCCCTGCTGTCTCCAACATCAACTTGCAGGAAATTCCACCTCCAGTTCTGGTATTCTAATTAACTGTAAGCTATTAGGAGACAGGAGCTGTGTCTAGTGCGTGTTGCCATATTCCCCACATTCAGACATTTAATAGAGGACAGATCCACTGAACTCTCATAATGTTCCAATGTCTACCTTCATTAAGATGTCTAATGCATTATGTCACAATTATTGGTTTACTTATGTGCCCCTTGATTGATTGTAAGCTCTTTAAAGGCAGGGACCACCAGGTACATTGTAAATACTCAGTAAATATTGAATAAATAATTGAATGCTTTTAATCCATTCCTCACATTGCTACCAACAGCATCTTCCTAAAAACATGACAGTCACACTCTAATTAGCTTAGCCCCTATTGCCTTTTTATGTTTATTTCCTGCCTCTCTTTGACTTAGACTATAGCCACAATATACTGCTTGAACACATTCTTGGTTTTGGCTTCTGTTTCTACCATTCCCTCACCGTAAAATGACCTTCATTCCAATCTCTGCTCATTGAAATTCTTTTCCTTCTTCAATGAAGGCTCATCTCAGATGGCACTTCTTCCGTGAAGCTTTCTGAGATTCTCAAGCATTCATGCCATTCTGCCCAGTGTTATAATTACTTGAGTTCATATCTCACATCTCCCCAGATTATAAATTCTTTAAATGAAAGAACGCTTTATATTCTCCATGCCTAGTACATTGTCTTGTGTATAATAGATGCTTAATATATTTAATTTAAATGAATTAGAGAGAAAACTTGCCTTCTTGGGTTCCAAAGGCCCTCCACTCTTTGCAGTATCATTTCCTTTCTCTACCCATGGACTAAGGCTTTAGTGATGGTATTTATGCTCCCTGCAGGTGGCCTATGACATGGGAGATTACTACCATGCCATTCCATGGCTGGAGGAGGCTGTCAGTCTCTTCCGAGGCTCTTATGGAGAATGGAAGACAGAGGATGAGGCAAGTCTAGAGGATGCCTTGGATCACTTGGCCTTCGCCTATTTCCAGGTAGGGGAGTAAGCAGGAGGCTCACTGCTTTCTTCACAGTAACTGTAATGCTTTATATCTGCTTTACAATTTTCTAAGCATTTTCATGTCTCTTAATTTATTTCGTCTTCCCAACAGGACCAAATGTGAGTCAAGAAGGGCAGTTGTTTTGTTATTTCCCTATTTCTCATGTGAGTAAACTGAATCTCCAAAGAATTCCTGGCTTGTCACAAAGTTCACAGAGCTGGGATTAGAGCCCAAGTCTGTCTGATTCTTCGTTAGTACTCTTTCCAATGTACTGACTACTTTAAAGTCATCATCTCCCATGTAGGAGGCGGTCTCTCACCTGTAGCAGCAGCGGCTGCATCCACAACTGTTTAATAGCTTCATAGTCAATGCAGATCGCTCTTCTGCCCTCTCAACATTTCATAACTCGTCACAGATATTATGCCATGATACTGCCAATGTCAAGGACGAAGTTTGATTGTTATCCTCTCCCGTCTGCAGTCAAGTCCAGCTGTGACGTGAATAGTGTCTGGATACACAGCTGGTGCCATTGGTCCAGAGCATCAGCTCAGTACCTCCTCCAGCTGTTGTTTTTCTTTGGCACTGTTTATCTATAACCTGTTGTGCCCCTCGTGAAAGTTCGTTTCCCTACGTGTGGGAGCTGCCATCCTTTGTGTAGCTAATCCCATTTCCCACCAGAGTTGTACAGTCTTCAAGAATAGGCTGGAAAAATCACTACAGAGCCAATTCCCTAGAGTTTCTAAAACTAATAAACCATTTCTGCTCCATACATTCCTTTTCCTTTCTCCCTTTTCCTGAGAAAAGGGAGGAGGATGTGCATGGTCCAAACCCATGTGTTGCTGCCAAAACAGCAGTGCAGCAAATAGTCCTGTTCCAGTACAAGTTCCTGGTAAGTGGCTCTTTGTTGTAAAACTTTCCAAGGTGCTCTTCCTAACTCTGCTGCTTAATTGCTACATACTTAAGCTGAAACAGAATCCCTGTGATGCAACAAACGGTGAGAAGTTATTGAATTTTAATAGAAGAAGAAAATGGAGAATTGATGTGGAGACTCACAGAAGATAAACTAAAGCAGCTCACCCTGAAAGACAGAGTTTTAAATACAGTGTCTGACTAATTGTTTTGGTATTTTTCCCCTATGATTACTTAGATTTCTCCTCTTCTCACTTGTAGACTCTCCCTTTCCACAATCGTGCTTTGGTACATTTTATTCATCTTACTAGGTGTAGCTCAAATGTCACCTATTTCGTGAAGTCTTCCTTAATTCTCCTCAGACTCTCCTTCTTTGTGCTCTCATAGTACATTTTTTTTTTTATCCCACAGGAATAGAACACATTGGCATCGTCTTATGGACAATTTCTGGTCCCCTTTTTACCCTTAGTAAATTAGGGATAAATGTCCCTCCATGGACCTTACATTATCATATAAAATTATATATCTACATATACCATGAAAAGTATAATATATATAATATTATATATAGTGCTATTATTATTTAATTCTTTTTCATGATAAATTTTAGTGAAAAATCATTTCAGTAACTACTAATAATGAGAGAAAGTAAAGTGTAGTAATTAAACCATAGGCTCTGAAGTCAGGCAGACCTATGTTCAAATTCTGTGAAAACTTGGGCAACTTACTTAACCTCCCTGGACCTTAATTTTCTTATCTTTTTTTTTTTTTTTTCTTTTTTGCGGTATGTGGGCCTCTCACTGTTGTGGCCTCTCCCGTTGCGGAGCACAGGCTCCGGATGCGCAGGCCCAGCGGCCATGGCTCACGGGCCCAGCCGCTCCGCGGCATATGGGATCCTCCCAGACCGGGGCACGAACCCGTATCCCCTGCATCGGCAGGCGGACTCTTAACCACTGCGCCACCAGGGAGGCCCAATTTTCTTATCTTTAAAGGGGGATAATAATGATGCTGTAAGAGTGTGGAAATAATTTTCCGAATAACCTTCTGAGTTTTTGTCTGAGACCTCCCTGTAATGTAAGACAGATTAACAAAAGGAACAATAAACATAAGTTAACTAACATGTATACCTCCTGTAGACATGGGAGATATTGGGGCTGGGAGGGAGAATGAGTAACTCTGAGGGGATCTAAACCTCCATCTTAAATACTGTATTCAGCTAAAGACAAAAGAAAGAAGGTGTGGGGAGAGCCAGTTCTGGGAGGTGACCAGGCATAGCAAGCAAGGCTAAGATTGTTATGTAGATTTAAGTGGGTGCCTTCTCCATTGATAAGATTCTCCTCTGATGTAGAGTCATCCTTTTCTTCCAGGTACACAGGGGGAGACACCCTCACAAATGGAGATTTCCTTTATAAATGTAAATTTGCCTTACAAAAGGGCAACTTCTACTCTGGTTTGAAAAACTTCTCCTGTATCTGTTGTTTCTCAAAATAATTAGCTCAAAATAACCTTTATGCCAAAGAGGCATACTTTAGGGTGGCATATTCTGCTACCCTTCAATGCTTACCTCAAAGGGTTGTCATGAGGATTAAATGAGCTAATACGTGTAAAGCCCTTAACACAATTTATGACACATATGCACTCAATAAATGTAATCTATTTTTATATTATACACAGTATATATTCTCTTTTTTCATTTAACATTATTTAGTGTACACATTTCCAAAGGAATTTAACTGGGACATCAAAAGTAACTCTAACTTTGTTCTTGATAAAATATTTTACCTTGTGATAAAGCCCTTGAGTTTTAAAAATATGTAAATTTGTATTTTAGTTCTCTTCATCTCAAAAGGGTTTGAAAATCTATAACCCTGGGTTAATATCTGACATTATAAGATATTAGTAGATTACTTAACTATCCCTCTGTTAAGTACAGAACAGAGTAATTCATGATATTAAATAATTAGAAACAATCTATATGCCCAAACAATAGCAGAATGGTTAGATTGTTTGTGATGGAGCTTCTAGATGGAATAAAATGCAGCCATTAAAAATGCTGTCTTGGGGCTTCCCTGGTGGCGCAGTTGTTGGGAGTCCGCCTGCCGATGCAGGGGATGCGGGTTCGTGCCCCGGTCTGGGAGGATCCCACATGCCGCGGAGCGGCTGGGCCCGTGAGCCATGGCCGCTGAGCCTGCGCGTCCGGAGCCTGTGCTCCGCGACGGGGGAGGCCGCGGCAGTGAGAGGCCCGCGTACCACAAAAAAAAAAAAAAAAAAAAAAATGCTGTCTTGGAGCTTCCCTGGTGATGCAGTGGTTGGGACTTGAGCTCCCAATGCAGGGGGCCTGGGTTTGATCCCTGGTCGGGGAACTGGATCCCACATGCATGCTGCAACTGAGAGATCGCATGCCACAACTAAGGAGCCTGCGTGCTGCAACTAAGGAGCCCACCTGCTGAGGCTAAGAACCGGTGCAACCAAATAAATAATTTAAAAAATGGTTAGGATGGTAAATTAAAAAAAAAAATGTGTCTCTCTTGTACATCCATGTTCATAGCAGCACTGTTTACAACAGCCAATAGGTGGGAAGCTATCCAAGTATCCATCAACGGATGAACGGATAAGCAAAATGTAGTGTATACATACAATGGAATACTACTGAGTCTTTAAAAAAAAAGGAAATTCTAACACATGCTACAACATAGATGAACCTTGAGGACATTATGCTAAGTGAAATAAGCCGGTCACAAAAAGACAAATACTGTTTGATTCCATTTATATGAGGTATCTAGAATAGTCAAATTTATAGAGACAGAAAGTAGAATGATGGTTACCAGGGGCTGAGGGGAGGGGAGAATTGGCAGTTGTTTTTTAATGATTAGAGTTCCAATTTTGCAAGATGAAAAAACTCTGGAGATTGGTTGCACAACAATGTGAATATATTTAATATTGATACTACTGAAACTATACACTTAGAAATGGTTAAGGCGGTAAATTTATGTTTGTGTTTTTTACCACAATGAAAAATAATAATTAAAAAATGCTGTCTCTGAAGACTATGTAAAGATATAAAAAGTACTCCTGATTACACTGTAGAGGGAAACAATCAGGATATGAAAATGTATAAGAAATATGATTGTAACTATGTAAACACTATATATTATCCGAAGTGCTTGAAATGCCTGGGTTTCAGTGTAACATTTTCCCCCTATTTCTCATATGTTTTATAGTGTTCTTATTGTTACTTTTATCATTAAAAATGAATTTTTTCACATGCAAAAATAAAATGATCAGAGGGAAATACAGTTCTAGCAGCTCATCATCATTCCATGGCACTCAGAGCAGGATCACAGCCCACCCGCCCTGGGTTCTGTTCCCCAGGTTTGTCTGGAAATCCCCTGTTTACTTTTGACCACGTGTAGCCCAAGGTTGAATGGCTGCAGGGAGAGTCATTACTATGCAGTGGGAACGGTTCAGGTTTAGTTCTTCCTTTGCCTTCCTCTAACTTTGTGGACTCTCAGAAGTACTGAGCCTGGAGAGCAAATTATATTTTTAGTAGGGTTTTTATAATTCCGTATTAATTTTAATAATAAAATATACCAAAATAACAACACTCTACAATTACATGGTTTTGCATGCTTTGTAAGACTTGAGGGCATTTTAAGACAGTTTATTTTCATTTATTTTTCTCCATTCCCTGGTAAGGGTGTTAATAAGTCATTTGTAAATGAGGAAACCGAGGAGACCTGATTTGGATCAGGGCTCAAATCCTGAATTAGGACAGAGAACCTCTTCATTTTAGTCTGCAGCTCATTTCAATGAGTCTTACTATCTACTCTTAGTAAGAATATTTTATAGTTTTTTTAAAAATCCATGTAATGGTTCGTCAGAGGAGATATCTTTAGTGCAGTTAACTCTTTCTTTTCCTTTTCTTTCTTTTCTATAGGTGGGAAATATTTCCTGCGCCCTCAGCCTCTCCCGAGAGTTTCTTCTGTACAGTACGTAACGATAAAAGATAACTACGGGTCTGACTTACTGGGAACTCCCTCCTGCTCTGGCCTTTAGTCCTTGCAAATGAAACACAGCTGTCTATTTTTATTTTTCTAATTTCATAATCCAAGGCACATTTCTAATTTTTTATTAAATCTTACATACTGATCAAGAGTTTTTAAGTTAGTTAGAAAGCTAAGAAAAAGATATCAACCTGTCCCCTTCCTCCTTCATCCCCATCCAGTCATATATATTAGTGTTGCTTCAGTGGAGAACAAGTCCGAGATTGGGAGCCAGTTTCTTTAGGGACATTTGAAGATCCGGGTTTTGGGAGCAGACCTGGGAACGAGTGCAATCAATGAGAGCTGTGTGTGCAAGAAGGAGAGCGACTCAGCAGGGATGTTCACTTTGGCTGCTCATAGAAAGATAGCAATTCTTCTCATTAAACCGGAGCTCACTTTGCTATGCAAGCATCCTGCCAAGTTGGCCACAGAGGTCAGCTTCAACCCTCTTCAGGCAGCGCCTCACCAGAGTAAAACTGGGAGGGAGATTTACTAGCTTAGCTCTACTTGAATATTTTTGCTTAAAATGTTGGTGGTAGATGGCTTCCCAGGTTTTCTTTTAATAAGATAGTTAGATACTAAAGTAAGATACATAATCACTATTATGTTTTAATATTTATGAAGTATTTCGTGTAGGATTTCACTGTCACTTACTAATGAATCCATTTAGTAATGTTATTCCTTTCTGATAATTTGGCAAACAGTAGGATAAGGAAGTAGCTGTATGGTCTGGAAACACGTAGACAGTTAGTGGTACAAATTGATAACCCAACCCCTCTTTATTTCTTTGTGCTTTATCTATTAAAATCTCTGCTTCTCCCAGAGAACCCAAATTGTGCACTATTATAGGTGGGTAAGTAGGACACAGCAAATTGAGATTCCTGGTTCCATAAATGGTTTTGCAATATTTTTGTTGGTATTTTGGGCTCATCATTTCCATTCCCCCAAACTTCATTTCTTCTCTGGTTAAAAAAGGATGGTAATTTCTGTCCCCTCCTTTGCCAGAATAATGGTGGTGGTGGCGGTGGTGGTTAGAAGGACATTGAGCTCCTCAGAGAAAGATGCTTTGTGAGCCTCACAACAAGTCAGCACCTCCTTCTGAGATGCACTGAGAATCATGCACAGAGGCTAGCAGGCCATGGGTAGCTCCAATCCATGGGGGATCTGCAGCCAAAGTGGGCACAAACAAGACACAAGACCCGTGTAGGAACCTAGGCTAGAACCAACGTCTAGAACCCCTTTGTCCCATACTGCTCTGCTATGTCTAGGCCAGTTAGGGATTTTTTGAAGGATCTGGTAGAGCTGGGAATAAATTAGCTTCCAGTTCTCTAGGGAAGAATAGATCGGGTCTCTCTGCTATAGGCTTTGGCTCTTTGAACTTCTGTTTCATAGCACTTCCTTGTTGCGTTGTGTTGTAAGTAGTTAATGTGTCTTTTCTTCATTAGACTCTCAACTCTGGGAGGTTAGCCTCTAGCACAGTGTCTGGTACATAGTAGATGTTCACTGGAGAGTTGGTGAATGAACGAATAAAAGATTGAAGCTTCTTCCCTCTATGTAAAACTGACCATCACACCATCCTACAGCCACATCCTCATGATCCCTTGGTCTAAGAGTGTTCCTTCAGATCTACCAGGCCCTACTCAGTCTTTTCTTACTGCCAGGTACTCTCCTGGGAGTGAGGGCCTTACAGTCTCCTGTGCATGGACACAGGGAATTATTTAGGTGTCCAGTTGCTGATCACGTGTGACAGTGAAGCTATAGGAAACCTTGGTGGCACTCTCTGGGACCACCGTTTGTTAACCTGTGTTATTCCCTGCTCTGATTTCTTCCAGGCCCAGATAATAAGAGGATGGCCAGGAATGTCTTGAAATACGAAAAGCTCTTGGCAGAGAGCCCTAACCAGGCCGTAGCTGAGGCTGTCATCCGGAGGCCCAACGTACCCCACCTGCAGACCAGGGACACCTATGAGGAGTTATGTCAGACCCTGGGTTCCCAGGTAGGATTTCTCAGGGAATGAAAAATGGAACAGGCTCGGATAGAGGGAGAAAAGGTAGAATTGGGACGATATGAGGGGAAAGGCAGATGCACTAAAAAAATAAATAAATAAAGCTTACTTGGACAGCGTCAGTGACTGAATTCTGAATCTCCTGCATTCCAGGTTTTTTATGCTGTAGTTCCCCTAAATCAGTTTCTGCTCCTAGACCCTTCTTCTCTTAAGCTGATTCTAGTCTTTCCTTTCAGCCTACTCACTACCAGATCCCCAGTCTCTACTGCTCCTATGAGACCAGTTCCAGTCCCTACCTGCTGCTCCAGCCTGTCCGGAAAGAGGTCATCCACCTGGAACCCTATGTTGTTCTCTACCATGACTTTGTCAGTGACACCGAGGCTCAGAAAATTAGAGGCCTTGCAGAACCCTGGGTGAGTGTCCCCAAGGCCTGCCAAGAACTTCCCTTTGTTTCTTTATATGACTGGTGTTCAGAAGTGTGAGAATAGGCAGCCTGAACAACTAGATACTTCATCTGTTCAGGAGTTCAAAATACCAGCCATTCCATAAAACTAATCAATGGTGAAAAAAATCACAGTAGTGGTTGCCTCTGGAGGGTGAGGACTGGCTGAGAAAGGATACAAGGGGATTTTCTGGGGTATTGAAAATGTGCTGTCAATGTCTTGTTAGGGATGTGGAGTGCCTGGCTGGATGCCTTTGTCAAAACTCAGCAAATGGTATTCCTGAGATCTGTGCATATCATCGCATATAAATTTAACCTAAAAAAATTAAAGGGGGCTTCCCTGGTGGCGCAGTGATTGAGAGTCCGCCTGCCGATGCAGGGGACACGGGTTCGTGCCCCGGTCCGGGAGGATCCCACATGCCACGGAGCGGCTGGGCCCGTGAGCCATGGCCGCTGAGCCTGCGTGTCCGGAGCCTGTGCTCCGCAATGGGAGAGGCCACAACAGTGAGAGGCCCGCATACCGCAAAAAAAAAAAAAAAAAAGAAATAAAATAAAGGAACCCCCCTCCCCCAATATCAGTCATTCCATATACGTGGAAGAGGTCTACAACAGCAGTAGAGGTCGGCTTCATCCTCCCATTGCCTGCCTGTCTTGGGCTGGCTGCAGCTCCGCCCCGTGCTGTCTTCCTCTGGGGCCCAGCCCAACAGAGCAGCCTCGTTTTGGAACACTGCTGTCTCATGCGCGAGGAAAAAGGCAGAGATGGCAAACTACTAGCTGGTTCTTAAAGCTTCTGCTTGGAAGCACCAGGCATTACTTCCACCCACGTTTCCCTGGCTAAGGCACAGCATACAGCTAACACTGCAGTCAGCAGGGAGAGTATATCTTATTCTCCCATGGAGAAGGCTCTACAGTCACCGCGCCAAGCTTGATGTTGATGCAGAGGGGAGTTTAGTCCGTCAGGAAGTGTGGCAAATATTTAGAAAAATCATGCAGTCAACCTCACCACTATAAGCATGTTGCCTCTTTACAAACGGTCCATTAAGATGGTCTCAGAACTACTGTGTCAAAGCAGACATTGTGGCCTTCACGGTGTGCTATTCAGCCCGGCAGCCAGGCCATCACAAACCTGCTGTGTGCCAGATGCTGTACCGGGTGCTTGGGCTGTTACGAGGAGGTTAAGTATTGCTTGCTCCCATTTAGGAGCTTCCTGCAGAATATGGGGAAAACATATTTACAATGCACTGTGCTACGTGCTGTAATCGAGGTGTGTGAGGGAGTTGTGCTACGGCAGCCTCAAAAGGTGAACCCTCCTCCGAGGGAAAGGCAGTCGGGTGAAGAGCAAATGGGGGAAGGGGGAGAGTTAGAGAAGGCTTCTCTGTGGACCTGAGATTCATCAGAGTGAAAGGTGGCAAAGGGTATTACAGGGAGACAGACAATCTGTGCACGGGCCTGCTGTGTGGTGTGTCCAGAGAGTGGGGGGAAGCTCGGGGGCTGAAATGTGCAAGGGAGGGGGTGCGAGGTGATGGGAGTTGAGGCTGCAACGTGAGACACAATTAGAAGCGCCGGAAGTACCAAGCTGGGGAGTTTGGATTTTATCTCGAAGGTAGGCGGGGAGCTGTGGGACAGTTTGAAACAGGAGTGCCCTGATCAGGTCTGCAGATTTTGAGGAAGTCTCTGACAGCAGACGTGGATTGGAGGGAGAAAAACAGCAATAATAATTTCATCTAAAAGCCCTTCAGAGAAATCTGGAATCTTTGTACAGAAGGTTTTTGAAGCGATTAAGCTCCCCTCCCTGGTGAATTGGAATGATGTATTTTCAATAGCTTTGGCTTCTCAGTGAGCCAGCGGGAGCGTTTGGCCGCAGCTCCTTTTTCCTCAGGACAACTCTGTTGCTGTGGAAACAGGACAGGCGGCCCACTCGGAGATGTTCATTTAATCCCTTGTAGCCAGGTCGTCTGTTTGGCACGCACAGATCTTGCCACTCTCCCTTCCTCCAGAAGCGTCTCGCTGGGGGTTGCCGATCCCTGTCTGGTCTTTGGTTCACCCAGGAATAAGCCCTGGGGGTGTGTGGTAGTGGCTGCCCCATGGGACACAGCCACCTCAGTGGCTTGTGTTGAATTTCTCTGCTCCTCTTCACTGTGTGTTTCTCAAAGAAGCATTTCTCTGCTCTCTCATCACTCCTCCCCCATCTGCATCCTACGCATCCTTGAAGACTCAGCTGAAACCCTATGCCTCTCTTGGCCCCTATCCCTGACCACTTTGGCCCACTTTCATAGATTCTTTCAGGAGGAACATTTTTTTCAGAGCACTTTTTGGAGCCACATACAGTAACCTCCCTCCTCCGAACTCAGTTTTTGTCTCCACCTGTTTGGTACTTTCATTTATTCTGCCATTTACGTGTTGTCTGGAATCACGATCAGTTTCATGGGTAAGCATCCTGTCCCCCCAGCTAGACTGTAAACTAGCAGGGATCATATGTTGTCCTTGAAATGCCTGGCTCCGTATCAGGCCCGTTGTAGCCGAGCAATTTGCAAAGGGTCACATCTGATTGAGTCAAGCCCTCACTTAAACTCTCTTTTTTTTTTTTTTGCGGTACGCAGGCCTCTCACTGTTGTGGCCTCTCCCGTTGTGGAGCACAGGCTCCGGACGCGCAGCTCAGCGGCCATGGTTCATGGGCCCAGCCGCTCCGCGGCATGTGGGATCCTCCCGGACTGGGGCACGAACCCGTGTCCCCTGCATCGGCAGGCGGACTCTCAACCACTGTGCCACCAGGGAAGCCCACTTAGTTTACTCTTTAATGGGTCACTTTTGCTTTCAAATGATTACAGAGCTCCTTGGCCTGGCTGCTGCCACTCCCTCTGCAGCATGTTCCCATTATACTGACGCCCTAGCCACCCTAAACAACTTGCATCTCCGTGAACAGGCAGTGCTCTCACTGGCTCCCCACACACTCTTCTCTCTGCCTGAACCACTCTTCCCTTGGCCTCTTTTCACCTGTGTGATTCCAGTTGTCTCTTGGGCATCCTGGGAAGCCTTCCTGTCCTTCATAAGAATGGGCTAGATGCTCCTTCTCTGTATTTCCATAGCACCCTGTACTTGTCTATTAGGGCCCCATTGGATGCCTTATGTCTGGTTTCCTAGGTTGTATTTACAATGCATAGCACAGTGCTTAGCACAGAGAACGACCAATAAGTATTTGTCCCCCCAAATGAATGACTTGTAGGTGCACAGTAAATAATTCTTAAAGGAATTAAATGCAGTGTGGCTCTTTAATGGAGGGGGCAGGCAGGGTGGAGTGGAGATTCCCTGGGATTTGTTTTTAAACCATTGATGTTGTCCGAAAAGAACAGAAGGGACTATCTCTCTATGAATCTCTCCTCACTCCTCTATGAATGGCTCAGGAGAGGATGCTGGCTAGAGGACTAGAAAGAGACAATATCAGTTACTTACCGATTCCCTGCATCCTAGTATTGTAGAGGGAGAGGCTGAGAAGGACTACAAGAATGTATTGTTCCCGTGCTGCATTTTATAGCTGGGGAAACGGGTCCAAGCAAGGGAAGAGCCTTTTCCAAGGTTGTCTACCTGGTTTAGCAGCAGGAATAATAATATTGTAGAAGCCTCTGAGAAGGGAAAGGGTTTCTGTCACGTGCCCTTTGTTGCTCCGTGCTCTGCTGTGACTGCATGTGAAGTGCCGGGGCTGTGTCTTTAGCCACAGGACTCTGGTTCATTCACTCCTGGGTACATTTCACCAATATTGAGCACCTACTCCCTGCCAGGGCTTCTTTGCCTCCTGGGGATACAGCACTGAAAAAAGACCAAGTCCTTGCCCTCCTGGAGCTGACATTCTGATGACAAATGCAGAAGTAGATATCCTTATGTAAATAATATTTCTCTTTCTGTCCCTGGTACAGTACTTTTGCAATTAGAGGCCACTTTATTTAAAAATAATTTAAAATCTATATCTAGACATTCAGAACAAAATAGAGACATTCAGTTAAATTAGTGACTTCAAACCTGTTTGGTTGTTTTTTCCCCATAACCAAGGCAGCTGCAAACAAAACAGATTTTGATTCTCTGTAAGGAAGGGCTTTTATCAGAATTGTTCAGAAGTAGCGGGCTGCCTCTGAGGGTAGAAAGTGTCCTGTCACTGGAGGTGTTCATTTAACTTGATGAACACTAAGTCAGAGCTTAACTTACCATCAGTCAGGCCCTGCCCCAAACACTGGGATATAAAGATGAATAAGAAACAGCCCTTGTTCTTACAGAACTCACAGTCTTGCAGATGCAAAAGGGATTCAAAATCACTTGTATTTCAGTTCTACAGACCTTTTTCAGTTTTTACTATTTACCAGATATGAAGCTAAAGGTTATTTTCAACTCTGAGCTTTTATGTCACTTAAGATTGATAGCTATCACTAAATTAGTAGCATGTACAAAATATCCTTTAATTAAGGAGAAACAGGTGATTGTTAGGTTTATGCTAAGAGAGAAGCGTGTCTATGGAAGTGAGAGCCCTTCCCTTTGCATCATAACCACTTGGACTTTCTCTTACATCCTTCACACCAGCTACAGAGATCTGTGGTGGCATCAGGCGAAAAGCAGTTACCAGTGGAGTACCGCATCAGCAAAAGGTAAGAGGGGTCCTTTCTTGGCAGGGACTCTGGTCCTGCCTGCTGGCCACCCTTGGGCCTGTGGCACAGGTGACTGAAGGTCAGCAACAGCCATTCAGGTGCCATTAGAGACGCCACTGTAGTTCACGCCTACATCTGTACATGCTCGTTGAGAGGGAGCAGTTTCCACTCCCCTTACCCAAGGGCCTTTCTCAGGTGGTTACATCATCTGAGCACTTAACTAGGAGGCTATTAGGGAAAGACTTGAAAAAACTCCTATGCCCTAGACCAAAAATTAAGTGTGTAGTTGTTCTCCTAACCAGGATTGCTTTTCCAGGGAACAAGTCCTGTCTCTGTTTGGAATTTGACTTTACCTCCTGACTCATATTCAAAGCATGACTTGCCACCACTCAGGCAAGACGGATGGCCAGAATCTCTGGATCTGATACCTTCTGTAGTTGAGAGCCCAGCCGTATTCCCTCCTCTCCAACCCTGCTCCCCCTCCACTGCAGCCCTTGGTTTGTGCTGTAAGGACAGGATACCGTAAGAGGAGGGTCCCCACCGGAGCCATGGGAGACGGTGATGACATCCTTGGGGAGAGGCCAGACCTCAAGCTGGGTGGATGGTTTTGTTGTCTGGGAAGCGAAGTGAGTGATGAAAGCTTGGATTCAGAATCATCTGGCTTAACTTATTTGGTCTAGTACGTTTTGGGGGACCTTTTACATTAGAAGTTATTTTCTAAGTTTTGAAAGGCCCATCTAACCTCAGCTTCGTTGCTTTGCTAACCTTTCTGATATTGTAGTGTCAAGGAGAAAATTCAACCTTCTGTTTAGAGTCATTGCTTTTAGGGGAGTAGGTGATATTCTCTTTACTTTTCAGGTAAAGAAACTGAGACCCTCATTGCCTCCTCTCACTACCCACCCTCCACCACAGTGCACCCATTTGAATTTTGGTTCTGTCCTCACAACTTCACTGGAACTGGTCCCCCAAAGGTCACCTATGCACTCCTAATCACTATCCACAAAGACCAGGTTCCCGACCACCGTGTCCTCAGCTTTCTACAACATGCCCTGAGCCTACTTTGCTAGCATTATTTCCCATTACTTCTCTCATAGACTAAATGCTTTCTTGCTGACACACACTGTAGTATATCACCCCACCATGTCTGTGCTTATGCTATTTCTTCAGCCTGGAATATCCCTATGTCTTTTCCATCTATTGAAATTTTATGCACCTTTCAAAATTTGGCCTACGTGTCCATCTTACCTAAGTGCCCCAGTCAGAATTAACATCTCCTTCCTCTGTGCTCCCCAGAACTTTACTTTAAGGGCTGGTTCTTATTTTTCACTCTACCTTGATTTGTGCTCAGTTGTATTTGTGTATATTTGTGTGTCTCCTCTCATGAGCTCTTAGAACACAACAGCGTTGTCTTGGGTATCTTTGTAAACCTTAGAGCCCACAGCATAGCACTATGCATGCACTCCATACAAAAGAATGAACAAATTAATCCATCATTTATAGACCAAAGAAGGGGTCTTCCCAGACATGCCAAGGTGCTTCCCTTAAGAGCCTTCATCATCTCCCCAGGAGGCTCACTGGCTTTGCTTGGGGAGCACTCCCTCACTTCCCAGGGACCACATTCTGATCCCAAATCCTCCACTTTATCAGAACCTTAACAAGACATTCAGGAAAAGAGACAGAACTTTGCTCTCTGGTCTTTGACCTATCCTGGTTTGTCCTGGAGTAGAACAAAAGAGCAGAGATTTTTCTGTGGTTTACAGCAATCAATAACATACAGCTTACAAAACATCTTCAGAAGCATTGTCTGTCACAATCTTCATAAGTCTGTGTAGTAGATATTATTACCATCCCCATATTATAGGTGAATACACTGAACCTTAAGAGAGGTGAAAGGTTAAGGGCCTGACCAAGGGTCAAGCCGAGGATCCAGGACTGGTCTTACTCCTCTGAATCCAGAGCTTTTTCCATTGCACCCAGCTTCCTCCATTGAGATGTCTCTAAACAGAGCATTTTTAAAGACAGGGTTTTGTCTTCTCTTCGTATCCCAGTGCCTGGTGATGTGAACCTTCACTCTTCACACACCTAGCACAGGGTCTGGCATACAGTAGGCCTCAGAGAATGTTTGTTGAATGAATGTGTGAATGTTAAGATAGAGCACAAAATGGACTGGGCCGACTTAACAGGAGGAGTGAGTAGGTAATTAGGTATTCGTGTCTATCTTCCTGTCCTCCTTGCCTTCCTTCCTTCGGGCAGTTGACATCATTCATTCATTCATTCACAGATATTTAGTCATTTCTGGCATCAGATCACTGATGCTGCAACCTGTGGTGTGTTTTAGTGCCTGGCTAAAGGACACCGTTGACCCAGTGCTGGTGACCCTTGACCATCGCATTGCCTGCCTTACAGGCCTTGATGTCCAGCCTCCCTACGCAGAATATCTCCAGGTGGTGAACTACGGAATCGGAGGGCACTATGCGCCTCACTTTGACCATGCTACGGTAACCATGGGGTGGGTGACAAATCTCGGGGGGTAGGCAACGAGGGGGTTATTTATTTCTCTGAGACAGAGCTCTTATAGGGCCCCCAGAGGATACTGTGTGAAAGTTTAGAACAAAGGTTCTCGTTCTAGGTAGATTGAAAGCCTTGGTTTCAAGCTGATTGCTGCTGACTCATCTTCTTTTTACTAAAACTCACTGAAGAACACTCTTACAATGATTGAATTTTATGACATGTAAATTATATCAAACTCTTCTATGACAAAAAACTGTGCCTCTTTGGCAAATAATTGGGAACTCCAGTCTTATGACTTAGTATTTTTACAGAATAATTATGTAATATATTTTTTTTTGCGGTACACGGGCCTCTCACTGTTGTGGCCTCTCCCGTTGCGGAGCGCAGGCCCAGCGGCCATGGCTCACGGACCCAGCTGCTCTGCGGCATGTGGGATCTTCCCGGACCGGGGCACGAACCCGTGTCCCCTGCATCGGCAGGCGGACTCTCAACCACTGTGCCACCAGGGAAGCCCCTGTAATATTTTATATGTTAATTTATTTCACCAAGAACCTGAAGGTGCAATCAACCCCTCACATAGTGCTTTCACTACTAACAAGCAGTTTTGTTTGATTAGTAGTATACAGTTCACTTATATGAGTATCTAATAAAGTGGTAAGAGGAAAAAAGTATATTGAGTACCTGCCAGCAAAGAGAGGCACATACCTGACTAGGTATAGCTCAAGGCTATATCCCATCTGTGACTCCTCCATTTTTCTCCTCCCTGTATTATGGTGGCATCCTGGCTGTTACTCTGGTGCCATCTGCATAAAATAATGATATGTTCTATTTTTGTCTCAGTCACCAACCAGCCCACTGTACAGAATGAACTCTGGGAACCGAGTCGCAACATTTATGATCTACGTGAGTCTTGCTCTGGAGGGACCAGGGCTGCTTACTTAATGACTATTTACATCTCTTTTATTTTACGGTTTTCAAAGCAATATCAGATACTGATTTTATCTGAATTTCACAGCAGAAAAATCTCCTGGATGTTTGTGAATTTCCTACAGCACTCTTGTTAGGCACTATAGGAGAGATAAAGAAATATCAATACAGGTCACTTCCTGCCCTCAAAGAGCTTACATTGTGTAGACCTAAATGTGACCTTGTCATTGTCAGTGATTAGGATGGGAAGTGGGGTTACACCGAAGGCCAAGAGATCCTGGGACCTGAACAACACAGGAAGGGGATGTGAGAGTCTCTGTCTTTGAGGTCCCATAGACTAGTTGGTGTTGAAAAGCATGGACCTATAGATGAGGTTGTGGAGCTGTGAGGGGAGAGAGGAGAGAAATGAAGCAGCTGAGATTACAAGAGGGAAGAACAGAGATGCCTACAGAGAAATTCAGTAAGTGTGGCTCTCTCATATGCGGTGAAAATTTTCTTCCTTATCTCCTCATAAATTCTTCACTAAAATCTACATTATACCCCCTTAAAAAAAAATTGGCCTCCTCTCCTAGTTTCTGACCTGATCCTATAGAATTCGGACCCAGTCTTCATTATCTCACCTATCCTCTTCCCTTCAGATCATGTGGGTTTACCTCCTTCTCTATGGACAAGTCATAATTTCAGGCATCTGTCACTTAAATTTTAAGAGGTGTATTACTGTTGAATGAAGGAATAAACATGCCAAATGTAAGTCCTCTACATAACACCCTAAGATGAAGGCCTGGTTTCAGGCTCATTAGAATAGCAGACACCTACACCCTAGCATTCCCTCTTTCCTTAGTCCTGTTAACTGGTCTCCACAGTGTAGCCAAGAAAGGACTATCAGAGGCCAGCACTCTGTAGTTTTAATGCTGGCAATCCCAACATGTTTCTTCATGTGGCTCGGTTTTAATTTTATGCAGAACTGGAAGGCTGCCATTGCCAATGGTGTCTGGCCTCTCATGGTCATTCTGAGCATTCTGATCAGGCAGAGGGATGGCTGACGTCAGCTCTCTGGGCAGGAGACACAGCTTGGATCAGCTGCTGGTACATCTCTGGTTGATGACTCAAGCTGGCATGGGAGGTCACAGGCAGTGAAGCACATTGATATCAACCAAAGAATAGGACATCTAGGGGCCAATATCTGTTCTTTATCCCCCTAGTATCTTCTGTAGCTGACTCCCTGATTACAGAGGCCCAGTTACTATGGTAAGGGTACTATGGTAAGGGTAGCCCAGCAGTTTTAAATGACAAATGCAAGAGTGTGTATATGTTTGGATTTTAAGCCTTTGATACAGAGTGGAATGGAAAGCGTTTGGGGTTTGGAGTCAGTTGGTCTAATTCTCGTTCTGCCACTTAACATGTGGCCTCAGCACAAATCACATCAATTCTTTGAGCTTGTTTTCTTGCTCTGCGCCTCCTCACAGGGCTGTCATGAGGATCTGATGAAATAATGTAAGGGGATATCTCTCTGTGAAGTTTCATACAATATGTTTCTCTCATGTATCCCAGAAAGCAAGCATAGGACCCCATAAATGGGATCGTGGGACCTAGGAAGTGCTAGGTTATGCCCAATCCTTTCATCTTCAGGTTGGTGTTAAGACCATCATAAACATTTCTGAACATAAGAGCTAAGGTTTATGGAGAACATAAGAGTAATATTATATAGGGAGAAAATAATCTGTAAGAAGTATTGGGAGGATTGAGTTGAAATCAGGTTAGTGATTTTCTACTCAGACTGGACATAAGATCAGTCCCAGTACAAAACAGTGGAAGGTTTACAGAGGGAAGATTTCCCTCCCCTCCACCAATCTTACAATCCATGCCCTGCTCGTGAGCTTCCTAGCACACAGATCCGATTCTCTTTTCAATTTGTTGGATAAGTCCTTCCTTCCCACTATACTGTGAAACCACAGGTAGAGGAAGGCAGGAAAGTCCAGGTTCCCTCTGTTGTATCTTGCTTACACCCACAGTGGCTGACAGCAGGGGTCTGAACAGAATCATCCAGTTTGTTAGTTATTTGAACACAAGGAGCAAATTGTTGCTCTCATCGCCCTTCCCAAAGGACTACAGGGGGAGCCAAGATGTGCTAAAAATCACCACTGCCTTTTCCAGGTTCTGAATCGCCACGTCAGTTGTTTCCTCTAACAAGTGCTAACATCCCAACTCCCATAGCCCTTGCTCTGTAACACAGGCAAATATGGCGGGATCTGTGAATGTGCTGGTAGACAGTTAGCCAGGGTGACACTCTGTGTCACGCTGCTGGTGAGAAAATAATTTAGCAGTATGTATCTAAAGTATTGAATATTTGCATATACTTTTGACCCAATACTACTAATGCTCAGACTCTTTCCTAAGAAAACAATCTAAAACGCAAAAATGATTTTACTTGTTAAGATGTTCACAGTGTTGTTTATAATAGTAAACAGTGGGAAATAACCTAATGTTCAAGAGTGTATGTAGCATAATGGTTATGAGCAGGGACTTTGTAGTCAGACAGCATTGGCTCAGCTCTAGGCCTGGCTCAGTCAACAAGGAGTTATATGACCTTTTGTAAACCACTCAATCTCTCTGAGACTTGGTTTCCTCATCTGTAGAATGTAAATAATAACAATCCTAACCCACAGGAATAGTAAGGATGATATATTTGTTGTGAGGAATAAGTGAGATAATATATTTGTAAGGACTTAGTGTGATGCCTAACATATGGCCAGTGCTCAATAAATGTCAACTATTACAGTTAAACCATAACAGTGCTTTTTTCTTTTTCCAGTTGGTAAGATGAAGAATAATATTATTTTAAGTATTTTAAAGTATTTTCCAGTATTTTTCAAAATGTTTAGGTTATTACATATTTCTTTGACAATCAGAAATAACTCTTCAAGTTAAGTAAACACATCCATAATTCTAGAATATACCAGTGGTGAAAACCTTTAGCTGAGATTACCTAGAGAGGGTCTGAGTGATCTGGTAAACACACCAAAGGTGCAATCAGTAGTTCCTATGATGCCCAGCTTTCAAAAATAATCATTGTAATCTAAACAGTGTTTTGTAAGCCACTGGTCATGATCCATTAGTGGGCTGTGAAATCCATTTAGTGGATCTGGTCAGCATTTAAGAAATCTGAACTAGAATAGAATAAAATAAAATGGAAAATAACAGAGGGCATCTGATGTAGTTAAGAATGTTTTATGAAACTTACTTCAGGGATGTGTCTGTGTCTTGGGTTGTGACATAAACTGTATTTCTTCCTGAGTGCCTCAAAGTTCGAATCTACTTATGGCAACTCTCAATAAGGATGTTAGCTCAAAGGGTAAAGAAAGGGGACATTTCTAAATGTTGCCCTCTTGTGGCCCTGCAGGCAAATACTGATGCCACTGAGTAGGCTCTCTCAATTCCTAAATTGGGTGATTGTATTTCCATAAGTATTTCTCCCAGAGTTGAAAGAGGGCCAGACAAGAGGGAATTTATGCAGAAATGACATCAGACGTCATGGGAGGCAGAGTAGGGCAGTCGGGCTATTTCAACCCTGGCTCTTCCTCTGGCCTTGCAGCTGAGCTCGGTGGAAGCTGGAGGAGCCACAGCCTTCATCTACGGCAACTTTAGCGTGCCTGTGGTCAAGGTGAGTGGGGGTCTGACCCCAGCAGGTGGTTTTAGCAGTGCAGAACTAACACCCTAGCATTCATGCTGCCTGTGCTTGCAAGCTTATTCCTGGGAGAGGGAACGAAAAGAGGTCTCCCCTCATTCCCAGAATCAAAGATAATCCCTCAATTTTCTTGACTCCTGCATTTACTTGTGCCTCTATTTTTTATTTTATTTACACTTATATTACAAGAGGATGATTACATGTGTGCCTTCCCATTACAATAGAGCTCCTCAAAGGTGAGAGTCCCCTTCGGATCCTTGACAACAACTGGTCCCCTCAGTCATTTGTTTAGTAAACACTGGGGGCTGGGGGCACTGACTGAGAGTACCGAGGAAAACTCATAGTCCTTGCCTCCAGAAGTCAACATAACAGCGTATTGCAGTATAACGTCAAGCAAGGCATAGAGGGCGGCCAGTGTGGTAAGAGGTTTGTTTAATGAATTAATATCTCCCCCAAATGTCAGATCAATGAATCAGGGATGACAGCCCTTACTTCAGGCATGAAATGAAGACAAATAATTGAGATCACGCCTCATAGCACTTAGCACAGTACCCAGCACATCCTAAGCATTCAGTGAGTAAATGCTGGGTATCTTATCAAAACTCAGGGGGTTGGCCAAGGTTAAAGTAAGCATATAGGAAAAAAAGCTGGGGATAGGGGGGGAAAAGAACATATACGATTTGGAATCAAAATGCCTGGGTTTGAGTCCTGACCTTAATGCTTCTTAGTTGCATTATTTAAAGCCCTTTAAATTATGTGCTCACCTTTCCCCTAGTACTTGTCACACTGTCTCATCCTCTTTTGTTTTTATGTCTGTCTCTCCCACAAGACTATGAACTCCCTGAGAGAACTGGACATGATCTGTCTCTGCATCCTCAGGGCCTAGAGCAGAGCAGGCCCTCCATAAGTGATGCATGAGTGAATGAGTAAATGGCAGCTTATACCATTTTGTGGCAGTTTATGCATGCCTTGCCCCCAATCTGCATGGACAGTTTTCTTGTTTAATGACATGCATGCCTTTGTCCTCAGTCAAGTGCTTCCTAAGGACTCAGATTCTGGGCTAACCTCCCCTGGGGCGGGGTCTGCTTGTTTTCAGAATGCAGCACTATTTTGGTGGAACCTGCATAGGAGTGGTGAAGGGGATGGTGACACACTTCATGCTGGCTGTCCTGTCCTGGTAGGAGATAAGTGGGGTAAGGCCTGCCTTTCTGGGCATGGGAATTGGGTGAGGGGTTCAGGGTAAAGTGAAATAAGGGATGGATGGAAAATAACATAGCCTTTTCATTCCAAAAGCTTAACAGTGCCACATTATATTGAGGTGATCAGATTCTGGATTAGTTGCCACCAGTACATTGGGAGCCCATAAGGGCAGGCTTTTGTCATAGAGCAGGTGTCAGTAAAAGTTTATTGGCCTGACCAGATGGGCCTTGATTCCTGAGCACAGCTAAGGAATAATATGTTGCCAAGTCCCAGTCCTCTATCCCACGGAGAGAACCATCAGGTGCTTCCCCATGAGGAGATGGTCAAACAAGGAAGAGATAAATAAGTAGGGGATGTGTTTATGTCATATATGTGTCTAAGAGCACTTAGCTCTGAAGACAGAAAAAGAAGTAGAAGAGGGACTCTTGTGCTGAGGTGGACTTTGCCAGGAGAATCCATCCCTTTTCTCTCATTACCCTGGAATGGTTCCCTGGGGGAGGTGGGCTTTTAGGAGCTACATGAAGGGTAAGTGACCACAGTACCCACGGGTTTGAAAATAAGTCTGTAGTAGCAGGAGCTGTCAGGGACTTTTTCCAGGTGCCACTGTCCTTTTTGCTCTTGACTGCTGCTGAAGCAACATCTTGTAGTCCATAGTAGGGCTGGGACCAGGGTGAGGCAAGTGAGTTGCCAAGGGTGTGGAATTTAATGGCCCTGTGAGTGAGCATCGCTGCCGTCTGCTCCACTGAGCCTGCTCTTCTTCCTCCCCATTTCCCCCAGTGGCCAACAAGTGGATACACGAGTATGGGCAGGAATTCCGCAGACCTTGCAGCTCAAGCCCTGAAGACTAAAATGTTGGCAGAGAGAAGCTGGAGGAGTCCTTTGGCTTTCCAGAGAAGCCAGAAGCCAAAAGCTATGGTAAGAGAGGAGAAAGGAGAGCAAGCTTCTGGAGGAGGGCCTTTGGCAGCATTGCCTATTCCTTGCAAATGGAAAACAAGGAAGTGGTCTCTAGCAGGGAACATCTGAGAACTTACAGTTTCTCCTAAAGCCATGAGTCACAGTAGAATGAACAATACAAAGGAGGGGGCAAGGAGGCTGGAGAGAGAAGTTTCTGGAGCTCAGACACTCTGCTGGGAACAGGACATATCAACAGTCTCCAGAGTTTGGTCATTGGGGCTTTTGCTACTTGAGCCTTGACCACGGGGGCCCAAACATGGCAGTGAGGACGCCTGCAGGCGCTGCCTGACCCCCATATGCCCTTCTGCCTACTGACTTCTGGTGAAGGCTGAGCAGGGGGTGTCTCTGTATCAGGAGTGTACCTCATGTGATGATTTTTTTTAAGCAGAAAATAACTTTTTAAAAATATGATTTTTTAATACAGCCATTAAAAAATTTTAATACACTCATTGAACATGTTTACAAATCATTTTTCACAACCAAGAACATTCTTACATTGTAATATTGAGTGGAAAAGGCAGAGTATAACATTTTATTTATGTGTAATCTCATCTTGGCTCCCCTCTCACTACATTCCAGACACAAGACATTCTTTCTATTCCTCAAAACCAACGTCGATCCCGCTCTTCAGGCCTTTTGTGTTTGCTGCTGCTGCTGCTGCTGTGGCTGCTGGTCTCACCATTCCACTCTTGGCTCAGTGTCACTTCCGAGGCCTTCTCTGACACCCAAACTTCCAGCCACTTTTGTTCACATTAGCCAACTTTGTTTTCTTCCTAACACTTTTCTTGAAATTACTTTATTCATTTAATTGTGGCCAGTGGCCTTCCCTGCAGGGTGAATGCTTTAAGACCCCTCTATACTTTGTAAATGCCTCTACTGTAGCCCCCATCTCACTGAATTTCACTATTTGTTTATTTGCCTGGCTGCCTGCACTCCTTATACCTCTTGGTATCCCCAGAAAAAGGTCTGTTTCAAATAAGTAGGCATTCAGCAAATATTTTTGGATAAATGAATAAGAAGGCCTCCTTTGAGTTGTACTTTGGAGGCCAGGTAGAATTTTTTTACAGGCAGAGTCTAATGAGGAGAAGCATTTCCCAGCAGAAGGACTAGCATGAGCTAAAGCTGCACTGATGAGTGACTTGTGCAAAGAGAACATTCCAGGCGACTTGGCTCAGGTTCCTCAACGGGAGGGAGGGCGTGTGCCTTGCTCACAAAGAAGCCACACAAGTAAAGGACTAGGTGCTTAGACACTGTGCTGCCTCCACCCCCTCCCTGCACCATGCACGTCAGGGTTTCTGCCTCCCAGAGCTCTGTGGGCCCCAAGGAAAAGGTTCTGGTGTGCTGATATTCAGGTTCCTGAAGAGCCTCCATGAGCACCTGGTCACATCCCCAGTATTTCTGCTGAGTGCATCAGGACTCTGGAAACCCTCTTACTAAATTACTGTCATGTAGGGAAGAAAAAGTACTTTCCCCCTACCCTTCTGAGTTCTTAGCTGAAACCTGTGTAATAAAAGACATATTAACAAAAGGAAACCCACAAGCTTAGTGACATGTATACATCATGTATACATGAGAGATACCCAGAGGAAAATGAATAACTTCCTGAGGTGGCTTAGAACTTGGGATGAAATACCATCTTAATAGGGAAAGGGGGGATGTAGCCCTCTTAGATTTTTAGGAATGATAAATGGGCCCTTAGAGTACAGCCCATAGGTGGGAGATGTGATGGTGACAGTTTATCTAGGTGTGGTGTCCACTTGTAGTCTCTTCTCCTGTGGTAAGGATCAGTCTTCCTTGGTTGGTGAAACTCTTGAGGAGAGGATTTCTAACAATGGAGTTCCTTTTGGAGCATCTGTCTTCAGGCAGGTGAGAGCAGTTCAGGAAAAGTGGTGTGTCTGTGAGGCCCCAAAAGCGCTTAGTAGGTAGCTATTTTTAAATAGGACTGACTGTGGCTTGGTACATAGCTAGTTTATAATTTTGTTTCTTTCTTGCATGCTTCTTCAACTGTTTTTCTAACAGCTTTCTCCAACCTGGGTTCCTGGTGTTGCACTCAGTATCTCTCACAAGATTCACTACAGGGAAGATTCTTTATGTTAATGACTATTATCATTGTCATTAGTAACATACTGACCGTTTACCACTGGCCAGGCACTGTGCTAAGAACTCAGGTGTACTTGTCTCCTTCAATCCTCATGATGAATAGGTACTATTATCTCCATTTTATAGATGAGGGAAACTGAGGCAGAGAATGTGTAACTTGCCTGAGGTTACATAGCTATAAAGTGGCAGAGGCAGGATTTGAATGAATACAGGTCTGCCTCCAAAGATCTTTTTTTTTTTAATTTTTTAAAATTGAAGTATAGTTGATTTACAATGTGGTGTTAATTTCATGTGTACAGTGAAGTGATTCACATACAGTATATATGTGTATATATATATTCTTTTTCAGATTCTTTTCCCTTATAGATTATTACAAGATATTGAGTATAGTTCTCTGCGCTATACAGTAGGTTCTTGTTGGTTATCTATTTTATATATAGTAGTGTAGATGTGTTAATCCCAAATTCCTAATTTATCCCTCCTCCCCTTTCCCCTTTGGTAACCGTAAGCTTGTTTTCTATGTCTGTGAGTCTGTTTCTATTTTGTAAGTAAGTTCATCACTTTTATCATTTTTTTAGATTCCACATATAAGCAATATCATGTGATATTTGTCTTTGTCTGGCTTACTTCACTTAGTATGATAATCTTTAGGTCCATCTGTGGACCTAGAAAGAAACAGAAAATATGAACAGACCAATTACCAGTACCAGTACTGAAACTGAATCAGTAATTTTAAAACTCCCAACAAACCAAAGTCCAGGACCAGATAGCTTCACAGGTGAATTCTACCAAACGTTTAGAGAAGAGTTAACACCTATCCTTCTGAAACTATTCCAAAACGTTGCAGAGGAAGGAACACTTCTGAACTCATTCTATGAGGCCACCAGCACCCTGATAGCAAAACCAGACAAAGAGTGGGAGGGAGACGCAAGAGGGAGGAGATATGGGGATATATGTATATGTATAGCTGATTCACTTTGTTATAAAGCAGAAACTAACACACCATTGTAAAACAATTATACTCCAATAAAGATGTTAAAAAATAAATAAATAAAATAAAAAAAAATAAATAAATAGGGGCTTCCCTGGTGGCGCAGTGGTTGAGAGTCTGCCTGCCAATGCAGGGGACACGGGTTCGAGCCCTGGTCTGGGAGGATCCCGCATGCCGCGGAGCGGCTAGGCCCGTGAGCCACAACTACTGAGCCTGCGCGTCTGGAGCCTGTGCTCCGTAATGGGAGGCCACGATAGAGGCCCGTGCACCGCGATGAAGAGTGGCCCCCGCTTGCCACAACTAGAGAAAGCCCTTGCACAGAAACGAAGACCCAACACAGCCAAAATAAATTAATTCATTAATAAACTCCTACCCCCAACATCTTCTTAAAAATAAATAAATAGGGCCTCCCTGGTGGCGCAGTGGTTGAGAGTCCGCCTGCCGATGCAGGGGATACGGGTTCGTGCCCCGGTCTGGGAGGATCCCATATGCCGCGGAGCGGCTGGGCCCGTGAGCCATGGCCGCTGGCCCTGCGCGTCCGGAGCCTGTGCTCCGCAGCGGGAGAGGCCACAACAGTGAGAGGCCCACATACCGCAAAAAGAAAAAAAATAAATAAATAAATAAATAAATAAATAAATAAGAAGATACTAAAAACAAACAAACAACCAACCAAAGATATCACAAAAAAAGGAAAATTACAGGCCAGTATCACTGATGAACATTGATGCAAAAATCCTCAATGAAATGCTAGCAAACCAACTCCAACAATACATTAAAAGGATCACACACCACGATCAAGTGGGCTTTATCCCAGGATGCAAGGATTTTCCAATATCCGCAAATCAATCAGTGTGATACACCACATTAACAAATTGAAGAATAAAAACTATATGATCATCTCAATAGCTGCAGAAAGAGCTTTTGATAAAATTCAACATCCATTTATGGTAAAAACTCTCCAGAAAGTGGGCACAGAAAGAACACACCTCAACATAATAAAGGCCATATATGACAAACCCACAGCTAACATCATACTCAATGGTGAAAAGCTGAAAGCATTTCCTCTAAGATCAGAAACAAGACAAGGATGTCCATTCTCACCACTTTTATTTAACATAGTTTTGGAAGTCCTAGCCACAGCCATCAGAGAAGAATAAATAAAAGGAATCCAAATTGGAAAAGAAGAAGTAAAACTGTCACTGTTTGCAGATGACATGATACTATACACAGAAAATCCTAAAGACACTACCAGAAAACTACTAGAGCTCATCAGTGAATCTGGTAAAGTTGCAGAAAATTAACACACAGAAATCTGTTGCATTTCCATACACTAACAACGAAATATCAGAAAGAGAAATTAAGGAAACAATCCTATTTACCATCACATCAGAAAGAATAAAATACCTAGGAATAAACCTACGTAAGGAGGCAAAAGACCTGTACTCTGAAAACTGTAAAATGCTGATGAAAGAAACTGAAGACGACACAATCAGATGGAAAGATATACCATGTTCTTGGATTGGAAAAATCAATATCGTTAAAATGACACTACTACCCAAGGCAATCTACAGATTCAACACAATCCCTATCAAATTACCAATGGCATTTTTCAGAGAATTAGAGCAAAAAATTTTTAATTTGTATGGAAACACAAAAGTCTCTGAATAACCAAAGCAATATTGAGAAAGAAAAATGGAGCTCGAGGAATCAGGCTCCCTGACTTCAGACTATACTACAAAGCTACAGTAATCAAAACAGTATGGTACTGGCACAAAAACAGACGTATAGATCAATGGAAAAGCATAGAAAGCCCAGAAATAAACCCACTCACTTATGGTCAATCTACAACAAAGGAGGCAAGAATATACAATGGAGAAAAGATAGTCTCTTCAATAAGTGGTGCTGGGAAAATTGGACAGCTACATGTAAAAGAATGAAATTAGAACAGTCCCTAACACCATATACAAAAATAAACTCAAAATGGCTTAAAGATTTAACATAAGATATGACACCATAAAACTCCTAGAAGAGATCATAGGCAAAAAATTCTCTGACATAAATCATACCAATGTTTTCTTAGGTCAGTTTCCCAAGGCAATAGAAATAAAAACAAAAATAAACAAATGGGACATAATCAAACTTACAAGCTTTTGCACAGCAAAGGAAACCATACACAAAACAAAAAGACAATCTATGGAATGGGAGAAAATATTTGCAAATGATGAGACTGACAAAGGATTAATTTCCAAAATATACAAATAGCTCATACAGCTTAGTATCAAAAAACCCAATCAACCCAATCAAAAAATGGGCAGAAGATCTAAATAGACGTTTCACCAAAGAAGACATACAGATGGCCAATAGGCACGTGAAAAGATGCTCAACATGGCTAACTATTAGAAAAATGCAAATCGAAAGTACAATGAGGTATCACCTCACACCAGTCAGAACGGCCATCATAAAAAAGTCTACAAATAATAAATGCTGGAGAGGGTGTGGGGAAAAAGGAACCCTCCTACACTGTTGGTAGGAATGTAAATTGGTGCAGCCACTATGGAGGTTCCTTAAAAAACTAAAAATAGAGTTACCATATGATCCAGTGATCCTACTCCTGGGCATATATCCAGAGAAAACTCTAATTTGAAAAGATATATGCACCCCAACATTCACTGCAGTACTATTTACAATAGCCAAGACATGGAAGCAACCTAAATGTCCATCAGCAGATGAATGGATAAAGAAGATGTGGTATATATATATAATATAATATTACTCAGCCATCAAAAAGAATGTCTGTCTCCAAAGATCTTAACTAGCCCTCTGTTGTCTGAATTACATGTTATTTTGCTGTGGTTGCTTTGCTCCCATTAGCAATTAATGTCTTTTGGAGCCAACAGTTTTTGAAAGGAGTCTCCAGCCTTTTCCTAGGCATTGAAAAGATCTTTCCTTTGTGCCTCTAATGCCTAATGGCTAAGAACCCTGTCAGATGTAGGTACTGAATACACGAACAAATCACCTCAATTCCACAGATGTAAAGAGAACACCTATTGTGGGACCAGCCCCATGCTTGGTGCCCCATGAGATTCCAATAAAATGAGGAGGTCTGCTCACTGCCCTTAAAGCAAAATTAGCACATGCCCAAATATAAGAATAAAGAATTATATATAATCAAATAGAAAGCTGTGGGCTGCTCACCGTAAGGATCACAGGAGTTGGGAGAAAGGGGAGAACCCTATGGCTGGAGTGGGATGAGAGGGCTTCCACATTGGGACCCCAGGAACACAGAAAGAGTGAGAATGTGCCTGAAGAGGGCGGGGAGCAGCTGCCACCTCACCTGTGCCCCATTCACGCACAAGGGGGCAGGGAGAGCTGTCTGGAAGGAGGAAGTGAGAGGGTGTTGATTCTGGGGGGCCCTTATCCAGCAATGCCAGGAGGAGCCAGCACAAACTGCCCTTTCATGGAACCACTCAAAGAGTCCCCTGTTCGGGGGCCTTGGTTGCTCAAGCTGGGAGATGCCAAAGGAGAGGGGGTGAGGTGGGGACAGAGGGACATTTGCCTGCAGACTGCTGTATACTCAGAAAAATGAGGAAATCAGCTAAGGGCTGGGGGAGGAGACAAACATTTATACCTACTCTGTGCCGGCTATTTTATCTCCCTTATCTTATTCACAACAATTATCATCCCTTTTGGCAAGAGAGGAAAGCAGGCTCAAAGAAAAGACCTCTGCTAGAAGCAGAGCCGGATTTGGAGCTGGGAGTTCTCCCGCTATCAGCTGATTCTAACCTCTCCTTCCTCACGTTGGGATCCCCACAACTTTCTCCCCCTTAGGAAGTAGAGCCTGCCTCTTCCTCTTCTTCCCCTCTGCCCCATCCTCTTTTATTCCCTTTCTTCATCACGTGACCCTTCCCATCAAATGCTTGATAGGCCTGCTCCCCCTAAGGTCTGAGTGACAGGGTCCTGCTATCCCTGCCAGGGGCATATCTGCATTTTAAATGGGTAGCCCATGGTGAAATCAAATATAATTTCAAAGGAATGAGGTGTCTTTTTGGTTAAGGATTTAAGGGCAGGGATCAGATGGCTCCCCATAGATAACTACTGTCTCTCTCACCACATTTTGAGATGGGGCATAACTAAAATGACCATCATGCCTCCTGTCCAACTGCTTATCATCTTATGGGACCAGAGGGTGGCAGTTACTTTCCCTGGCCCAGAAAGGTGAAGTGACTTGTCCATAGTTAAACAGTGTGTCAGTGGCAGAGCCAAGACTAGAAGGCAGATTTCTGGGCTCAGAGACCCATGCCTGTCCGCTTCTTGGAACAGGAGCACAGCGGGCAGATGATGGAATCAACCAACCCTTGATGGTGTTTTCATGGGCACAGATTTCATGTGTGGCTGTCACTCATTCATTCAACTAAGCTTTAATGATGTTGCCTCTGTGCCTGGCCCTTTGCTGGGGCTGGAGACGATGACTCTGTCTATCCTTGAAGAGCTCCCAGAGAAGAAAACCCACACAATGACAATACTAGTGGAAAGGGGACACGCAACATGTTACATGTCCGGAAGGGATATCACTACATCTCTGGTGTGATGGGCTCATGTGACACTTGATTTAGGCCTTGAACGATAAGGAGGTTCGTGTGTGTGTGTGTGTGTGTGTGTGTGTGTGTGTGTGTGTGTGTGTGTGTGTGTGTGTGTGTGTGTGTGTGTGTGTGTGTGTGTGTGTGTGTGTGTGTGTGTGTGTGTGTGTGTGTGTGTGTGTGTTATGGAGATGTGGGAGCTATCCATACCCTTCTGATAAATCTAAAAATTTCTTTAGTCTTGAAAATTCAGACACATCATTCAGGAGAGATTTTCTCTAACTTTGTGTTCTTTAATCTGTTTCAGAAAACAGATTTTTTCCCCCTTACCATATCAAAAATTATATTAAATATTCTTTTAAAAATTACACACTGTTCCCTAGGGGATGCCATCAGCCTAGAAATTCCCACAATGCTCTCCAGGTTCTAGAGTTCTGGAATTTCTATTTTTAACCCTCTTGCAACAAAAAAGGAAATAGGAACTGTCAGTGGGCTCATCCTGGAGGAGCAAGGCGATCTATCCTGCTGCCTCTGCTCAATCAGTTCTTTCTCTGGTTGCCACTGAGCCTGTTAGTCCTCTGGTGCTTGAGGCCAGAAAAAGCCATCCTCTCTATCAGCTCCCTGAGTCCCTCTGGCTCTTGGGGTTGTGGGCCTGGGGACAGGCAGGGCCAGCCTCCAGTGCCTGGGCCAGCCAGCATCAGTCCACATTCGTAATTCCAGAGCCCTCTATGGGGGCTCTGCCCGGGGTCACCTCACTCACTCTCTCCCGCATGTAGCTGTCTTGGAATACAAAAACTACAGAAGCACAATGAAGTACCACTTCATACTTACTAGTATGGCTATAATTTTTTTTTTTTTTAAGGAAAAATACTAAGTGTTAGAGAGGATGTGGAGAAATTGGAACCCTCATGCATTGCTGATGTTGCAGCTGCTGTGGAAAATGGTTTGTCAGTTCCTCAAAAAGTTAAACATGGAACTACCACAGAACCCAGTAATACCTCTCCTAGGTATATATCCAAAAGAACTGAGAGCAGGGACTTCAAAATAAATATTTATACACCCATGCTCACAGCAGCATTATTCACAATAGCCAAACGGTGGAAACAACCCAAGTACGTATAACAACAGATGAATGGATAAACAAAATGTGGCATGTACATGAGATGGAATACTATTCAGCCACAAAGAGGAATGAAATTTTGATACATGATTTAACACAGATGGATCTTGAAAACATTATGCTAAGTAAAATAAAACAGACACAGAAAAACAATTATTGTATGATTCCACCTATATGAGGTACCTGGAACAGACAAACTCAGAGAGACAGAAAGTAAAATAGAGGTTCCCAGGGGCTGGGGGCAGGGAGAAAGGGGGAGCTGTTGTGTGACCTTGGGCAAATCACTTTCCTTATCAGAGCTCTCATTTCCTCATCTGTAGGGTGGCACTGCTAATCTCTCTGCCTTACCCACTCCACAGAGTTGTGAGGTCTCAAAAGGCTGTAAATGTGTTCTGTAAATGGCACATACTGTATTGTGTCAATTATTCTAAGTTTACATTCGATTAGCCATTGATATGTGGTATCATCACTGATTATCAGGAAAAAACTTTCTCCCCCCATTGCTCAGCTAACTACCCAGTTAACTGTTCCCTCCATCCACCTGTAAGAGGCCAGCCACTTGACTAGTCTCAGGTTACAAGGTTTCACCTGGCTACAGGCTGGGGTTTCTAGCAAACTGCTGGGAGAGGAAGCCAGCTCTAGGAATATCAGAGCCTCTTGAGTTTACATAACTTTCTGAGCCCGGAACCCAGACTGAGAATGTGTTGACTCTGGCCGCCTATGGGGCAGCCAGCTGGAGCAGGAGAAGAGTTGGCTGGAAGATTACAAACAAAACACTGTCCCTGCAGGAAAGAGTATGATCGCTGTTTGCTTTCTCTGCTCCTGTTGTAGATTCTCTTCTTGCTTTCCCCTTGTTAAAAGTTGTGACCTTTTAACTCCCCACCCCCAGTTCTGATGGCAGGCCCTTGAATCCAGCTTAAGGGTCCTTGGCACCTCACTGTCCAAATCAGTTTGTCTTGTTCATTCCATCTCTAAAACATTGAGCCTTTCTCCTTCTCTCACCCTGCAGCCACTGTCTAGTTAAGTATACCTTTGCCTTTTACCTAGACTACCACTGCCTCTTTACTGCTCTCCCTGCCTCTAGTCTGGTGCCTGCCAATCCACCTACATGGATACCAGAGTGACTTTCCTTAACCTCTGGCAACTCCCCATCTTGCCACTCAAGGCCTTTATAACCTGCCTCCTGCAGCCTCTCCTGTTACAGCTTTTACTCCAGCCATACTAATCGTACTAATCTACCAGCTGTATCAGACTGACTTTCAAGTCTCCTGGGCTTGTGTATGCTGCCCCCTCTTCCTGCAAAGTATTTCCCTTCTTTCTCCACCTCCATTTTGTGATGATGCTTCAAAGCTCAACTCAGATGCTACCTGCTTTGTGAAACTATCCCTGACCTGTTTCCAAAGAGGTTTACCTGTCCCTTTCCCTTTATACAATGTGGGCAGTGTTTCTATAATGGTCTCTCTAGACTATGAGCTCATTTGAAGTGTCTCATTATTTATTTATCTCTGTCTCCAGAGTCCACTGGAGGCTTGGCACAGAATAACTGCTCAGGTTTGCTTAATCAGCAAATAAATGTTCATAACTGCAGGTTTAGAAGAGGATAACACCAACAAGTCATGTCCAACTCTCCTCACGCCTTTGAGTCTTCTCAATCTCAAGATTCTCTGCCCTCAACATTAGATCTGTGTCTACCCATTTGCCTACCTTCTCCTTTCGGGCATTTCTCCTTGGACATTCCTTAGAGTGTGTGTCTGACAGAACGGCCTCTGGTTTGACCGAAATATGTTCCTTCTGGCTCTGTAGAACTCCTTCATTCAAAGGGTCCGAGGGTCTCCTTTATTTTCTTCCTGAGTATGGAGTGCTGATCTGTAGGCTTCACAAGGATGTTGTGACATACGGAACATAGCAGGTGCTCCTTAAAGATACGTTATGTGAACATATGAATGGCCCCTTCTCTGCTGGGGTATAGTGGACCAAAGATGCTGCCATCTCCTAGCCATGTCTGTAAGCAAGTCATTTCACATCTCTGAAATTCAATTTCCTTGCCTTAGAGGGAGGAGATATGGGGATATATGTATATGTATAGCTGATTCACTTTGTTACAAAGCAGAAACTAACACACCATTGTAAAGCAATTATACTCCAATAAAGATGTTAAAAAAATTTCCTTGCCTTTAAATTGGGGAAATACTGGACACCTACATGTAAAAGACTGAAATTAGAACATTCTCTAACACCTCAAAATGGAGTAAAGACCTAATAAGATAAACTCAAAATGGATTAAAGACCTAAATGTAAGACCAGATACTATAAAACTCCTGTAGGAAAACACAGGACACTCTTTGACATAAATTACAGCAATATTTTTTTGGATCCGTCTCCTACAGTAATGGAAATAGAAGCAAAAATAAACAAATGGGGCTTCCCTGGCGGCACAGTGGTTAAGAATCCGCCTGCCAATGCAGGGGACATGGGTTCGATCCCTGGTCCAGGAAGATCCCACATGCCGCGGAGCAACTAAGCCCATGCGCCACGACTACTGAGCCTGCGCTCTACAGCCTGTGAGCCACAACTACTGAGCCCGCATGCCACAACTACTGAAGCCCGTGCACAGAGAGCCCGTGCTCTGCAACAAGAGAAGCCACTGCAGTGAGAAGCACACACACCTCAACAAAGAGTAGCCCCCGCTCACGGCAACTACAGAAAGCCCACGCACAGCAACAAAGACCCAATGCAGCCAAAAATATATAAGTAAATAAATTTATTAAAAATAAAATAAACAAATGGGACCTAATTAAACTTAAAAGCTTTTGCACAACAAAGGAAACCATAAACGAAACGAAAAGACAACCTATGGAATAGGGAAAATATTTGCAAACAATGCAACCGACAAGGGATTAATTTTCAAAATATACAAACAGCTCATAGAGCTCAATATCAAAAAACCAAACAACCCAATCCAAAAATGGACAGAAAATCTAAATAGGCATTTCTCCAAAGACATACAGATGGCCAACAGGCACATGGAAAGATGCTCAAGGTCACTAACTATTCGAGAAATACAAATCAAAACTACAGTGAGGTATCACCTCACACCGGTCGGAATGGCCATCATCAAAAAGTCTACAAATAATAAATGCTGGAGAGGGTGTGGGGAAAAAGGAACCCCCCTACACTGTTGGCAGGAATGTAAACTGGTACAGCCACTATGGAAGACAGTATGGAGGTTCCTTAAAAAACTAAAAATGGAGTTACCATATGATCCAGCGATCCCACTCCTGGGCATGTATCTGGAAAAGACAAAAACTCTAATTCGAAAAGATATATGCACCCCAATGTTCACTGCAGCACTATTTACAATAGCCAAGATATGGAAGCAACCTAAATGTCCATCAGCAGATAAATGTATAAAGATGTGGTATATATATATGTATGTGTGTGTGTGTGTGTGTGTGTGTGTGTGTATACAATGGAATATTACTTAGCCATAAAAAATGAATGAAGTAATGCCATTTGCAGCAACATGGATGGACCTAGATATTATCACATTAAGTCAGACAGACAAAGACAAATATCATATGATATCACTTATATGTATAATCTAAAAAAGAAAATGATACAAATGAACTTATTTACAAGACAGAAATAGACTCACAGATATAGAAAACAAATTTATGGTTACCAAAGGGGAAAGGTGGGGGTGGGGAGGGATAAATTAGGAGTTTGGGATTAACAGATACACACTACTATACGTAAAATAGAAAACAACAAGGACTTACTGCATAGCACAGGGAACTATATTCAATATCTTGTAATAACCTATAATGGAAAAGAATCTGAAAAAGAATACATATACATGTGTGTATAACCAAATCACTTTACTGTACACCTGAAACTAACAATGCTGTAAATCAACTATACTTCAACTTAAAAATATAATTTATGTGAACTTTAAAAAAACAATAATAATAAATAAACTGGGGATAATGCCCATACTTCACAAGGATACAAAGGATAAAGATGTAAGTAACTAGAACAGTATCTAACACAAAGCTCAATGAACATTTCATTCATTCTCAGTCTCCATCCATCAAGGCTGGTCATCATCCTCTTGCCAGGTATCTGCACCAAAAAGAACTCTGACCAGGGTCCCCTATATTGTCCAAGAGGCAGCGTGAAGAGGAAACAACCTAGGTTTGAATTCTGACACCACCACTTCTGAGCTATACAAATTTGGACCTAATGCCTACCTGTAAAAGGAACATAACATCACTTACCTCATAGGGTTGCCGTGAGGATTAAATAGATATGGGTAAAGTGAATTAGCTGATGATCAACTTTGATGACTATTATGACTTGCCTGGTGAACAAAATTGTCTGATGTGTGTCCCTGAAAACCGTGTGTTTGACTATGCTGCCCCCCTGTAGACAGAGTGCACACAGCCCAGCAAAGAGACCTTGGCCTGCTCCTTTCCCCACCCCACCCACAAAGGGCTTGGTGGGAGGATGCAGATCACACACAAGGCACTTTTCTTCTCTGCTAGGGAGTTCATGCTTTACTCAGAAATATTTAGTGAACATCTAAACCAGAACTTCTCAGTATTAATGTGCCTGTTGGAATGCAGATCAGTACCGACTCAATAGGTCTGCAGTAGCGACAAAATCTTTAACAAGCTTCCAGATGATACTGATGCTACTGGCCCACAAACTACTCTGAGTAAAGAAGGTCTTAAATATAATATGGGATTGACATGACAGGAACTATTTATTAAGTGCCTACCCTGTATCAGTTACTGAGAGAGCCACTTAACCTATATTAACTTGCATAGTCCTCAAGACTCTGTGGCGTAAATACTATTGATCTCCATTTTTCCGATGAGGAAACTGTAGCACAGAGAGAGTACGTAGCTATCTCATACAGCCAGTAAGGGATGGGCCTTAGGTTCTAATTTAGGCAGCCTGGCTCCAAAGCCTACTAGGAAGAGGACTCCAACAGTATGTAAAGGATAACCAGGGGAGGGGCTGAGGCAAGGCAAGGAGACATCATAGAACAAAGAATGGACAGGGTTTGGTGGTAGACTGAATATGGATGTAAGAGAGGGTGCCATGTAGGGCACTTTGGCTGCCTGGACAAGTGGAGAGATGGTGATATCTATCACTACTGAGCTAGGAAACGTGGGTGGAAGAACAAGTTTTAGGGGGAAGGTGAGTTCGGTTTTAGGAATGGTCAATGAGTGGCTTTTGGACATCTGGGAGATATGGAGAAGTAGATGGACCTAGAGTAGGTATCTAGTAACTCTAGAAGTATCCGGAGTTCAGGAGATATCTAGGTTGTAGACAAAGTTTGGGTGTTGGCATATTTGAAGCCCTGAGTGCCTGAGGTCATGTGGACGGTGTACAGACTGTCCTGTTCTGGGCCAAAGTCAACACAGCAAATAACTGGAAGAGATGGGACTGGAATATGGTCTCCTGGGCTGCAGTGGAAGCTGGTTCTGTCCATTCCACTGGGCATTATGGATCTGGGGAGCAGGCAGAGCATAAGATGTTGATAGGCTATAGGAAAGAGGTTTTTCTGGTGCTCTATGGTGACTAAATCCAGTGAAATGTTCCCTGCCCCCAGATCAACAGAAATAAGGACAACTCCATAAAGACCAGATAGATAAAGGTTAGGAGATTTATTTTCTTTAAACAAGATCATAAATAACAAAGAAACAAAGTAGGTCCCAGACTTCAGACCCTGCAGCAGGACAGGGATAGGAAGTTGTTGGGTCCAAAGGTGGAGGGGGCTACGCATCACCTAAGACAGTCACAGAAAAGATGGGCTGCAGGAGACTGCCCCTCCCTGCCCTTGGGAACGGCGTGCCTGGGCAGCAGGGGGAGGCTGAAGTGCTGTGATGAGGCAGCTGGAAGAGGGCAAATATTGAGGATGCTGGGCTGTACTGTTTCTATGAAGAGTAACATGGAAACCACAAATGGCTAAGATAAGCTGTGGGTCTAGAAAAGGCAAGCGGGCACTCTGCACACCTCCAGGGACCAATTATGAAAATGGTTCAATTTGATTCTTAAAAACAACTCCACGGGCCTTAGCCTGTGGCTTTGTGCGTGGGCTGTATTCAACCTGGGATGCCCTGTGGCAGGTGAGAGCTCAAGAGACCCCTGGAGCAGCCTGGCCTCAGCCCAGGGCAGGTGCCCAGACATGTGGGAGTGGGACCGTGGGCCCTCCCCAGATGGGAGGCCATGTGCTTGGACTGGCCGGGCCTGATTTTCAGGCTGGTTTCTTGTGATGCTATCCACCCCCCACCCCTGTACCTAAGGATGAGATCCTGGCCTCCCTGGGTCTTCCAAGCCTAGAATAGTAAGACGGGGATAAAAAGGTACCTGACTGGTATTTTATTTAAAAGGGAAAAATAAGGACCATCCCACACGTGGTCCATCCCATGAGGTAGGGCAGGACCATGGCAAGAACAATCTCAAGGAATGGAGGTCCCTGAGCCTGGGGAAACATATGGATGCAGGTGCATTGCCTAATGCCAGGAATAGGGGCCCAGGGTGGCAGTTCTGATGGAGGCTTCACCCTAGGCAAGGCAGGGAGGACAGGCAGGGGCTACCCCTGAACAGGGAAGGGACAGGAGCTGGGGAGCCTTAAACTGGGGAGACCAATGTTGGTCAAAGGCCCTGGAAAACAATGCTTCCGGCAGGAATACACGAAAGGGTTTGTACATCTGGGGATGCCCGTCTATAGGAAGCCGGTGTCACATGGTCGGGCAGGATGGTGAGGAGGAGACAGCGGCATCACAGTGGCCTCTGGTGCGATGTATTTACAACAGAGCTCAGTGTTGAGGGAGGGAAGGAGAGCAGGTCACTAACAGCCAGGAAACACACTGTGAAGAGTAGAGAGTGGAAAACAATGTGACCGTCACTAGCTTTCCCCTTGCTTACCCTGTCTCATCCAGGAAACCCTAATGATCACAAAGGCCTTTGTAGATCTCTCCCACCTCTTCTCAGCCCCGTCCAGGGCTAGACACAGGGTCTGCTCTCAGGGTACTGCCGATTTGACCACAGCTCCAAATGGGCCAGGGGCCCCAAACACTGCTTATTAAGCCAAACTAAGTCTTTATTTTGATTCCTGGGATCCATCAATGGTCAGCTGCTTGAGGGGTGGTTTGGCATAAGGGAATCACGTGTGTGGCTCACTGTACCAGGCTCCTGTCCTCATTTCCAATGCCTACCCTGCTCTGTCATCCACACCTCCTAGGCCCTGGCATTTAGAACTCCCTAATGCAGAAACCCTTTCTTTTTCTTCAACATTTTTTCTTCTTCAAACTTCCTGAGGGTGGGGAACAAGTTCCCCTAGACCATGATCAAAATCAGATAAGAGACTTCCCAACTGGCAGGTGTGACTCTTCATCAGGCCTGTGGGCTCTCTGAGGATCGGGGGCCTCCTGTAGCAAAGACTGGGAGCTCCCTGAGGTGGGGCCGGGACCCTGTGGTTTGGGTCACCATGCCTCTTTTCCTCCTCCTCCTCAACAAAGAGACCTACTATGTCTGCCTAATCACACAGAGAGCTTCCTAGGATGAGGGGCATCCTTGTTCCTCTAGACCCAGTGGTTCTCAACTGGGAATGACTTTGCCTCTCTTGAGACACTTGGTAAAATCTAGAAACATGTTTGCCTGTCACAGCTGTGTGTGTTCGGGGGTGCTACCGGCTTCTGGTACGTAAAGGCCAGGGATGTTGTTCAACATGCTACAGTGCACAGAACAGCCCGCACCACAAAGGATTACCCACCCCAAATGTTACTAGTGCTGGGGTTGGAAACCCTGCTCTGGATCTCTACACAGCTTCAAGGCCTGCCCCACCTTCCTTGGCAGCAGGGCAGGAGAAGGCATATAGAACTTCTCTAAGAGCCCGGAAAAGGACGGATTCCCATCCCAGCCTCCACAGGAAGGGGCATCTCAAGAAGTATGCATCACAGTGAGGGTGGGGGACTAGGCATCATTTGATGTCAACTAGGCAACAACTCACTGAACCAGAGCACATGGAAAGAACCAACCATGGCTTTGCAGAAACACACACGCTGGGCTCTGTGTTGAAGAGGAAGAAGAAAGGCAAGGTGACCTAAACCAGGCAGGGGTAAGGCAGAAATACCTATAACCTTGCAAATATCTCTTTGTTGGAGCACTGCTGGGCTCCTTAAACCTTTGTACTTCCTTACCACTGGAATCCACCGATGGGCTCTGCAAACCTGTGCCGAATCAGGAAAGTGGCAACAGCTTCAGCTACCTGGAAAAGGGAGAGATATTCCAGGCCATGTTAAGGGTAGCAACGGGGTTCATCCTTGGAGGTCTGGTGGGCTTCTGTTGGAAGGTAAGGCTCTCTGGTGGACTCATGGGTCCTACAGTTCTGAGGAGCCTGAAATCAAAAGGACCTGGGTCCTGGCAGGGCTGGGAGACTCCTCCCCACCATTTGCCAGGGGTGGGCCCAGAGAAGTCAAGAGGAATGATGTGAAGGCTTATTTATCCCCTTAGAGTTACAAAGAACTTTTTTCCTACAGGAGGAGCACATATTAATTCCTAACTGTGACTGTGGTTTAGGGAGCAGTTTCTACCCGATTATCCCTTCTACCATCTGGCTTTCGGGGGCAATGGAGAAGTAGAGCTTAAGATCTTAACCATAGGGCCCTGGGTGAAATAGCAGGGTGCCAGTAACTCCTCAGCCCATACACACAAAGCCAAGACCAGAAGCAGCTGCCAGGAAGAGGTCTGGGGAGCTGGTGGAGTCCCATCTGTGTAGGCCCCACAGCAGCTGCTGCAGGTGACACAGGCTGACTCAGAGGCTGGTTCTATCTTCTGTGAGATCCACAGTTATTCCACATTGTCCCTTTACATTCATCAAGCACCAGACTCACCTTGTCTGGAGCATCCTCATGGACTGCATGGCCACACTGGGGTAGGACCTGCATCTGGAACTTCCCTGGGGAAGATACAAACCAAAGCCACCTCAGGCACTAAAATGGTCCTCTCCTTACCATCTCTGCAGCCTCACAGGTCATTCCAGGAGGCCAGGACTCCCCCATCCCCTCCCTGCCAATACTCTGGACCCAATTACACCTAGCCTTTGAGGAGGATGGTAATACTTGAAATTATAACCTTGAACAAATCATTTTCCCTTCACTTTTTCTTTCTACACCTATTTAGTATGCATTTACTTTCGGCCAGACACATAGAAACAGTTCCTGTATACGCTACAGTCTAGTGGGAGAGCAAAACATAAAAACCAACATTTTAATGCAGCATGTTGTTCCTATGATAACACAGAGCATATGGAACTGGAAAAACACAGTATGGAACTGGAAAAACACAGGAAGAGGGGCTTTGCAATCAAATAGGGATCCAGGAAGGCTTCCCACACAGAAAAAATAACTTACACAAAGAAAGAAGGATGAAATGGTATTTGCTCCTGAAAAGAAAAACTTTGGCACGGTGCTCATGAGAATTAACAACGAGGCTGGAGAGGTAAGCAGGGACCATACCATTAAGGGGTTTGTAGGCCATGTTAAGGACTTTGAAATATATTATTACAATAATAAGTTACCATTTGAGTGCTTAACTACGTGCCAGACACGGTCCTAGGCACTTTCTCACACTGTCCTGTAGAACACTGTAAGCTCACAACTAATGTGATAGTTATTAAGAATGAACAGAAATGATTGATAAAGCAAGATCTCTAAGGAGACTAAAGAATATGGGACCCAGAGCTCCCATAGGTAGAGAGAGCAGACTCTCAGAGCCTCAAAATAAGGGAGTAAGCTCTGGAAGTCCTCCTGGTTATCACAATCTGGGATTCTTACCCCAGTTACACAGTGCTTTAAAATTTTTTTTCAAAATACTCATCTATCCATTTTTTAAGTTGATTCTCAAATTTACCCTATAAAATTAAGCAGGACAAATACTGAAATTCTTTTTTGAGATGATGAAACCAAGGCCATGATTAGTGAAGTGATTTGCCCAAGGCCACTTAATTAGTCAGCAGAGGAACTAAGACCATTCCCTCCAGTAAGGTCCTGCTTATGCCCCTCTTCCTGCAGTAAGCTGCCTCTGGGTGCTCCAGCCTAGTCCCCTCTCCCCTGTATCTCCTAATGTACTACTGTTAATGCATTTAATGGATCCAAACACAGAGCAGCTTGTGCCCCTGTTGTTCTGTAAGCTAATATCTATATGCCACTGGTGCTTGCCTTCCCAGGAGTGTGTCATTTCTATAAGAACAGGGCTAATATCATTACTTGCTCTATATCCCTAATAGGGCCCAACCCAGGGCTAGATATTAAATAAGTGCTTAGTAAGTCTTGGATGAATGAACGACTGAGCAAATAACCTGATAAAACTTACAACTCAAACCTTGATGACTGGGGCTGCATTTTTCACTCCTCTTTGGAAGAGTGGGTATAAGGAATCAGGGAGAACTCACACATACTAACAATGCTGTACCCAGTACACATGGAATAATGTAATCATGGGTAATCCTCACAATTATTCTATGAGGTGGGCATATTTCCAATCCCCACCAATCTTTTTTTTTTTTTTAATTTATTTATTTTTGTCTGCGTCGGGTCTTCATTGCTGCATGTGGGCTTTCTCTAGTTGCTGCGAGTGGAGGCTACTCTTCATTGCGGTGTGTGGGCTTCTCATTGCGGTGGCTTCTCTTGTTGTGGAGCGTGGGCTCTAGGTGCGCGGGCTTCAGTAGTTGTGGCATGTGGGCTCAGCAGTTGTGGCTCGCGGGCTCTAGAGCACAGGCTCAGTAGTTGTAGCACACAGGCTTAGCTGCTCCACGGCATGTGAGATCTTCCAGGATCAGGTCTCGAACTCATGTTCCCTGCACTGGCAGGTGGATTCTTAACCACTGTGCCACCAGGGAAGCCCCTCCCCGCCAATCTTACAGATGAGGAACTTTAGGTTCAGAGAGCCTAAATCATTCACCTAAGTTGCACCATCAATGAGTGCTGGATTTCTAGGATTCAGTAACTACTTCATCTGGTTTAAACAGTGCTGGGAAGGCTGTGGTTTGGAATCTGTGGTGATTTAGCCATTTCCTTTTGTTTTATGGATGTCATCACTCTCTATACATACTCCTGGGATGCTTTGAAAGAGAAGGTGGTCTTGGCATAAACCTTACTAGGGAAACAGGAGGGATTTAATGAGGTATCAGGAGTGCCTCCTGGACACAATGAAGCCATCATTTATTTTACTTCACCCACATTTTCTCATTTAAACCTCACACAATTGAATTGAGATATTTCATTATCTCCATTTGATAGATGAAGAAACTCAGAATTAAGGAAGTTATTAGCAATCCACTCAGGCCACAAAACCAGTAAGAGTGATACAAACCCAGGACTGTCTGCTTCCAAGGCTGGTGATCAACACTGATTCCAAATGCTATTCTAGTCGAGATTAACTGCTTTCAGATAGTATCAAGAGCTATGTCTGATTCTTCTGTGCGCCCAGCATCAAGCACCGGTCTTACACAGAAAGAGTGCTTAGAAAAGGTTTGCTTAATTGAATTTAAGGGAAAATGTCTAAGCTCAGAATAACCAACATCAGGACTTCCCTGGTGACACAGTGGTTAAGAATCCGCCTGCCAATGCAGGGGACTGGGGTTTGAGCCCTGGTCCGGGAAGATCCCATGTGCCGCAGAGTAACTAAGCCTGTGCGCCACAACTACTGAGCCTGCACTCTAGAGCCCACGAGCCACAACTACTGAGCCCACGTGCCACAACTACTGAAGCCCGCATGCCTAGAGCCCGTGTTCCGCAACAAGAGAAGCCAACGAAATGAGAAGTCCATGCACCACAACGAAGAGCAGTCCCCACTCGCTGCAACTAGAGAAAGCCCACGTGCAGCAACAAAGACCTGATGCAGCCGAAAATAAATTAAAAAATAAAATAGGGGCTTCCCTGGTGGCGCAGTGGTTGAGAGTCCACCTGCCGATGCAGGGGACACGGGTTCGAGCCCCAGTCTGGGAAGATCCCACATGCCGCGGAGCGGCTGGGCCCGTGAGCCATGGCCACTGAGCCTGTGCATCCAGAGCCTGTGCTCCACAACGGGAGAGGCCACAACAGTGAGAGGCCCGCGTACCGGAAAAAAAAAAAAAAAAAAAAAAAAAATATATATATATATATATATATATATAAAATAAAATAAAATAAAATAGAATTACCAACATCAGTGCCAAAAAAATCACATAGTCCCAGCCCATCCTGCTCAAGGCCTCAGGACACTATTAGTTGGGGGAAGGGAAGGGTATGGTATGAGGGTCTAAGGTCAGAGTTTGATAAATCATTCAGAGGCCTTTGAACAACTATTATCAAGGAAAATAGCCCCCTTCTCTGTGGAGAGCTTGAGGACAGCTCAAGGAACAGTTTGAGGGGCCCATGAGACATCCAAGTAGAGATGTCCAGCAGGTTTGATACATGGAGAGGTATGAGTCAGATGTTTAGCTTTCGGAGTTATCAGGGTATAAATGGGAGCCATGAGATTGCCCAGGGAGAGTAAGTAGAAAAGAAGGAAGGTCAAGAACAGAATCTGTTTAAGCTCTAAACCTGGGCCTTGGAGTTGGCACCTCTTCTTCCTATAACCCAAAGTTGCCAGTGCCTATTGACTTCACCTTCACCAGGCCTTTCATCTGTATTAAAGCCAAAAACTTCCATGAAATTGGTTCCACTACCTCCACAGTCATCTAGCCAACACACCTGGACCTAAGCACAACATGTCACTTTCCTACTCATTATACCTCACAATCCTTGTGAGGTTGCCATCAATTTTCTCATTTTACAGATTGAGAAAACTAAAGCTAAGGCAGGTCAAGTAACTTGCCCAAGGTCAAAAAAATTAGTAGGAAGGAAGCAATACTCAGACGCAGTTCTCAGAGTCCTTGCTTTTACCACCTTGTTATGCTGTCTTCTAAATAGAGTTCAACCTTTTTGTATCTGGGTTATCTTGGACCTTTCCCTTTCCTAAGAATTCTAACAATAAAAATACTGATCAGTATTCAGAATATCTCCTTTCACAATATTGTATATTTACACAGAGTACTTTATAGTTTATAATGCCCCTTTCAAAGACATTGCCTCACTTTAATCCTTACAACTCTGAGGCATATGTGGTAGTATAATTCCCGTTTTTAGATGGAAAATTTCCACATGACTCTGCCCATTTCTCTGCCTTTAGGGGACCTAGGAACATAATTTCTTCATGGCTTACCCTGCATTTGGCCAATAGTCAGATCTTTATCCAATCTATCAACACCTAGAACAAAATAAGAGAATCCATAAGTAGCTTGCTAGAAAAAAGCTGTGTGAAATAGGCTTTGCTGTTCAATAATGAAGTAAAAATTGCTATAGAGTTGTAAACATGATGACATTATCAATTCATGTTAATGCCAACCTGAGGGTATATTCTCACCACATGAAGCTTTCTAGGCTGAGGTTCCCCGTAACCACTTTGCTTGTTTAAGCTGGTTTCTGAAAATAGGGTTTTACTTTTCAAATTTCCATTATACTCAGAATATCCTTATACCACTCAAGGAGAAGGACTTGGGCTTGACCAGGTAGAGGCCAGGCCAGAATTCGGCCATACCAGGTGGATGCTTATGCTTAGTTAGGTTTAGGGATTCGGCAAAGGGAGGAGAAAGGGCACAAATGAGTGAGGATGGTACTTCACTTTGGAAGTCGCTACCCATTTGGTAAATAGTTTTAACAAAGACATGCTGAGATGACAATATACATACACTGCTAGGGACTCAACTGTGTTCCCCCAAAATTTATATGATGAAGGCCTAATTCACAATGTGACCATATTTGGACATATGGAAGTAATTAAGGTTAAATGAGGAAGTAATTAAGGTTGAATGTGGTCATAAGGGTAGGACCCTCATAGGACAGGATTAGTGTCCTTATAAGAATAAACAGCAGAGAGCTAGCTTGTTCTCGCTGTCTCTGCCATGTAAGGACACAGTGAAAAGGTGGTTGTTTGCAGGTCAGTAAGAAAGCTCTTAGCAGAACTCGACCAGTCTGGAACCCTTATCTCAGACTTCCAGCCTCCAGAACTGTGGGAAAATTAATCTGTTGTTTAAGCCACCCAGTCTATTGTATTTTGTTATGGCAGCCCAAGCTGACTAATAAAAACACATACACACTTACCAGCCAGGAGCAGCAATTTAGGAATAGGACAACTAAGAAAGAGATTGGATAAGCCTCGGAACCAGCCATCCCAGTATTTTTCTGTTTTTGCCAGTTCAATTCTCCAAGTGTAAGGATGGTCTTTCTTGGTCTGGAGGAATAAGAGCAAGTTTTGAGTCTCTGAGGGCAACCCCTGGAGGAACAGGATAAAAACTAGGTCCCTGGGAGAAGGAAAGGGAAGGAAACTAGCACATATTAAGAGCTTACCATGTCCCTGACATTTTAATATACATTTAATCCTTATAACAGCCTTGTGACATAAGTTATTGTTGTAATTTCCATGTTTAGATAATCAGAAGTTTACTTTTAACTTCTATTAGTTTCAGTGAACCTAGGAAACTTTCTTAAGATCACAAACCTAGTAAATGGTAAGGCCAAGATTGAGCTTCTTATACTCATTTGGCAAAAAGAACACATCATCACAAGAATAACTAAAAAAACACAATGTAGTATGAAAAATGCTTACAATATAATAGTAAGTGAAAGAAGCAGAGTACAACATGTCATCTAAGTTAGGATTACTACTGGAAAAATATGGTATACTTTGGGAAAGAACTGGAACGAAAAACTGAAAATATGTTGATTTGTTCATAGAACATGTTTTCTTATATTTTTATTTATGACAATGATATAATGTTCCTGCAACAGTAATTTAAAAAAGGAAATCTGACACAAATGTGACAAAATGTCAATATCTGTTAAATCTCGATATAAAGTAGATGGCACAGAATATGCACTCATCAAATACAAGCTGAACAAATAAAAGGTTTTCTATACTTTTCTGCATCAAAATTTTGAAATATTATAACTGAAATAAATAATTAGATGACCACATATCAACCAAAATATGAAAATCTAGAAGTGAGCATGAGACAGCATATATTGTATTAAAGATCACCACATGGTTAAGATGTTCATACTACCCAAATGATCTGCAGATTTAACACAATATCAAAATCCCAATGGCATTTTTTGCAAAAATAGAAAAATTCATCCTAAAATTCATATAGAATCTCAAGGGACCCCAAATAGCCAAAACAATTTTAATAAAGAAGAACAAAATTGGAGGACTCATGCTCTCTGATTTCAAAATATATTACAAAGTTACAGTAATCAAAACAGCATAGTACTGAAATAAAGACAGACAAATAGAGCAATGGAATAAAAACTTCGAGAGCCCAGAAATAAGCTCTCACATATATAGTCAAATGATCTTTGATAAGGATGCTGAGACCACCCAATGGGGAAAGGACAGTCTTTTCAACAAATGGTGCTGGGGAAACTGGATATCCACAAGCAAAAGAATGAAGTTGGACAACATACAAAAATTAACTCAAATGGATTAAAACCTAAATATAAAAACCTACAACTATAAAAGTTCTAGAAGAAAGCGTCATGAAACTTTTCACGACATTGGACTTAGCAATGATTTCTTGGTTATGGAACCAAAAGCAGAGACAGCAAAAGTAAAAATAGATAAATGGACTATATCAAACTTAGAAACGTTTGTGCATCAAAGAACTCAATCAAGAGTGAGAAGGCATACCACTGAATGGGAGAAAATATCTGCAAGTCATGTAACTCATAAGGAGTTAATATCCAAAGGACATAAAGAATTCCTGTAACTCAACAACAAAAAAATCAAATAACCTCATTTAAAAATGGGCACAGGACTTGAACAGTCATTTCTCCAAAGAAGATGTACAAACAGCCGATAAGTACATGAAAAGATGTTCCAACAGCACTTATTATTAAGAGATCAGCTGCTATGAACATAGGTGTGCAAATATCTATTCAAGACCTTGCTTTCATTTCTTTTGGCTATATACCCAAAAGTGAGATTGCTGGATCATAAGGTAGTTCTATTTTTAATTTTTTGAGTAACTGCCATACCATGTTTAATAGTGATTGTACCATTTTGTAATCCCACCAATAGTGCACAAGGGTTCCAATTTCTCCACGCCCTTGCCAAGTATTGTTATTTTAGGGTTTTTTTGGCAGTAGCCACCCTAATGCGTACAAAGTGATATTTATGGTTTTGATTTACATTTGATTTGATTTGCATTGATCATTAATGATCACAAATGCTATATGAGTCCACTTATATGAGGTATCTAAAGTATAGTGAAATTCACAGAAACAGAAAGTAGAATGGTGATTATTAGGGGTTGGGGGAAGTGGGAAAGGGGAGTTGTTGTTTAATGGGTACAGAGTTTCAGTTTTGCAAGATAAGAAAATTCTGGACACTGGTTGCACAACAGTGTGAATATATTTAATATTACTGAACTATACACTTTAAAATGGTTAAGATGGTAAATTTTATGTTGTGTGTGTTTTTTACCACAATTAAAAAAAAAAGAAAAAGATCACTGGATGGGGAGTCAGGAAACTAAGATATTCTAGATCTCACTAAACAACTCATTCTATTCTCTTCTATTAATATTTTCCAGGCACAGGACACTTTGAAATGAACACTAATTGTCATTTCAACTTGGAACCTCAGCCTGTCCTACTGCATGCAGTGCTTCCCATTTATGAGTCATTTATAAGAGATCAGCTCCACAGAGACAGCATAATCTCACAAGCCGCTCCCAAATGCATACTAGATTTCATCCGCAAATACAACTCAATAATAAAAAGACAAATAACCCTATTTAAAAATGGGCAAAAGATATGAAGAGATATTTCTCGAGAGAAGACAGATAAATGGCCAATAAGCACATGGAAAGATGCTCAACATCAATAGTCATTAGAAAAATGTAAATCAAAACCACAGATATGAGATGCCACTTCATACTAGGATGGCTATAATCAAAAAGAAGGACAGTAACAAGTGCTGACAAGGATACAGAAAAACTGGATCCCTCATACACTGCTGCTGTGAATATGAAATGATGCAGGCACTCTGGAAAACAGAATGGCTGTTCCTCAAATGAGTTACCATCTGGCAATTCCATTCACAGGTATATACCCAAGAGAATAAAAACCTATGCCCACGCAAAAATTTGTACTCGAATGTTTATATCAGCATTATTCCTAATAGACAAAAAGTGGAAATAACCCACATGTCCATTAACTGATGAATGGATTAAAAGTGTGGTCTATCAAAGTGGTTACCAGGACAGGGGCTAGAAGGTAGAAGAATAGATAGAAGTTGGTAAAAGAGTATAAACTTTCAGTTATAAGATGAAAAAGGTCTGAGGATCTAATTAATATAAAACACAATTATAGTGACTATAGTTGACAATAATGTATTATATAACTGAAATCTGCTAAGAGAGTAAATTTAAATGTCCTCAAAGACACACACAAAAAAGGTAAATCTGTGAGGTGATGGATGTGTTAACTCATTGAGGAGTATCCTTTCACAATGCCTCTGTTCCTCACATTGTACACTTTAAATATCTTACAATTTTAATTGGCAATTATACCTCAAATCTGAAAAAAAAGGTCTATCTATACAATGGAATATTATTCAGCCATAAACAGGAATGAAGTACTGATACATGCTACAACAAGAATGAACCTGGAAAACATTATGCGAAGATGAAAGAAGCCAGTCATGGAAGATCACATATTGCATAATTCCACTTATATTAAATGCTCAGATTAGGCAAATCTGTGGAGACAGAAAGTAGATTAGTGATCACCTAGATCTGGAAAGGATGGAGAGAAATGGGAATTGACTGCAAATGAGTAAGATATTTCTTTTAAAAGTGATGAAAATGTTCTAAGATTAGATTGTTGTGATGGTTGCACAACTTTGACTGTACTAAAAATCACTGAATGGTAAACTTTGGATGAGTTACCTTTCAATAAAGCAGTCCGAAAAAGAGAGAGATTTATGCATAAAGGAATATCTCCTGGACAAGTGAAGTTTATTCCTTTAAGGATCAAAGCTTAAATGTTTTCCCTTTCTTTTCTGTATTTTAACCATTTTGTATTACATTCTCCCCATCCCCAACAAAAATGTATAGCTTGTTTTCTTTTACAGAGCAGAGTGGATGCAACTGACCTCTTATGTATGCCTCAGGGTCATTTGAAACACAATTTTTTATATTGTGCTAAACAGAGATGCCCCTATGAAGCTTTGCCCGGTTTTTTGTGTTGCTGTTAAGTTTAATTGGTATTATTAACATTTTCTCCATTTTTATTTATTTATTTTTCCTTTATTGAGATATAACAGACATACAACATTGTTTAAGTTTACAGTGTACAACATGTTGATCTGATACATTTATATATTGCAATATGATTACCACCACAGTGTTACCTAACACCTCTAACATGTCACATAATTATCATTTTTTTGTGGTGGGAACAATTAAGATCTAGTGTCTTAGCAACTTTGAAGTTTATAATACAGTATTGTTGCCTATAATTACTGTGCTGTGCATCAGATCTCCAGGACTTATCTACTAGTTGCAAGAAGTTGTGACTACTGGAGTTGCTCTGTGTCCTTCCTCAGGTGGAGAATGTTTAGCTATGCTCCTCATTGACTGATATGCCTCAGTTTGTCCTCCTAACAAAACTGCTGGAGTTCATAAAACCCCATACAATAGGCCCTATAAAAAATTATAAGGAAAAAATGAGTTGGAATTAAAAATCAGAGGATCTAGATGTGTTTTAGCACTAACATTTATATGTGACCATAAGCAAGTATCTGCATCTGAGTTGTAAAACAGTGCTAATATCTACAATGCAGAGGCAAAATGAGAACTAGAGATATTAATGTGAAGCATTCAGTATAGATCCTAGCACATAAAAGGTAAAACGTAACTGATCGTTTGTATCAGTCTCAAATCTACTAAACACTACTTGATTACCCTGAACAAATCTCTTCATCTCTGAGTCTCAGTTTCTATAGTGTTAACATGTGAGAAAAGGTCTCCCCTCGCCTCACAGAGTGTTGGAGGGCAAATTGATCATGTATTATTTATAATTTTGTAAACTCCAAAGAGGTACAAAGGATTATTCATTGATCTTAAGGATGACAAGAAGATCCTCATTAAATTAAAAATACTGTTTAAAAAAATGCACTCTCCTCCTTGCTAACACTAGCATCTCCAAATGCAAAGGAATATGTGGTATACACCAAGTATACGTAAGTAAGATTAGTAACATCTTACTAATTCCGTCATTAGTAAGATGTTCATAATCCGTCCCAGAAAGTCTGTGGCTCACACTCACTCATCATTTCCCAGAAAAAGCACCCCCCTTCCCACTGTTGTCCTCAAATCAGTTGCTCAGCAAGTTCTCACAAAACACTCACTATGCACACAACCCTGAGCTATACGCTGAAGGAAATTCACACAGAACATCAGTTCCTGCCCTCAATATACATAGGTTATTTTTGTTGGGAGACAATTCTTATGTTATTAGAGGACACTGAATCTGTATTCTAGGGATGACTAAAAGAAAACCATAATATTTTGAATGTGGCTTATGAAAATCAGTTCTATGACTTGGTCACAACTTCAGAAAAGAAAGTGCTAAGGTGTGTCCTACAGACTCTCAGTGCTGTACTGCAGAGGGACTAATATAAACGGGGTCAGAAAGCTTCCCCAAGGAGATACACTTTGAAAGATGGGCAGGATCTGGATAAGTTTAGGGTAGACTGGTACGAAATGGGATTTTCTCATGAGATAAATCACAGGAACGGAAGTACAGAGGTGAGAAAGGGCCTGAGGAGAAAGCAGTCTGCTTGAGGGTAGGGTAGTACTGTAAGCTTTATGTTCCAATTTGTCAGAGCCATCAACAGTGCTTTATATCTTACAGTTAATCTAAGTATCTATTACGATGGTATCTTCTTCTCCTAACGATGGACAAAAAGAACAATGTTACCTCCCTTTCACACCTTACACACTTTTGAACCATTCCCTAACCCATCCTTCCAAGAATACAGGCTTTCACCCACCTCCATGTCATCTTCCTTTTTCCTTTTGTTTACTGACTCACTTCCTTCTTCGTCTTCTTCTTCTTCCTCTATGATTCCTTCTACTATAGATTTTGAGCCTTCTGGACTTGTAATTCCTTCACACCTATGTTTTTTTTTTTTAAAAAAAAAAAGTGTTATCACACACCTCTCTTCTACACACAAATTACCTTAGAGATGCTGATATTTATGGCCTTTTTAAATCAAATATTAGTTAAAACTTAACAGTGCTCCTGGGAGAAGGAGGGTGTGAAAAATGTGCATTTTAAAATGTACAAAAGTTGACCAGGACTGTGGAAGTCATCACCAATGTTTGACTATACTCCAAGGGCTGGTTTCCAGTTCCTGAATCAATACTGACCCACGGAAGGGAGTAACCGTTTCCTGAGGCATGGTGACAAGAGTTTTATTGGCATTATCTTATATAATCCTCATAGCAATCCCATAAAGTAGCTCTGAAGAGTTAAAAAAATTGTCCAGGATCACTTAGCTCATGAGTGGATGAGGATGGGAGACAGATCCAGGCCCAATTAACTCTAAAGCATAGTGCTCTTCTACTGTACCCTGCCTGTAGTAGAACAAGGCTCAAACAGATTGGTAAAAGGCCCCCACTTTTTTTTTTTTTTTTTTTTTTTTTTTTTTCGGTACGCAGGCCTCTCACTGTTGTGGCCTCTCCCATTTCAGAGCACAGGCTCTGGACGCACAGGCTCAGCGGCCATGGCTCACGGGCCTAGCCGCTCCGCGGCATGTGGGATCTTCCCGGACCAGGGCACGAACCCGTGTCCCCTGCATTGGCAGGCAGACTCTCAACCACTGCGCCACCAGGGAAGCCCAAAGGCCCCCACTTTTAATGAGCTGACAGAAACTGGCAATTACAATAACCAGGGCCACTAGTGGTGCAGTGGTTGACAGTCTGCCTGCCAATGCAGGGGACATGGGCTTGAGCACTGGTCTGGGAAGATCACACATGCCACGGAGCAACTAGGCCCGTGTACCACAACTACTGAGCCTGCGCTCTAGAGCCTGTGAGCCACAACTGCTGAGCCTGCGTGCTGCAACTACTGAAGCCCATGCTCTGCAATGAGAAGCCTGCGCACCGCAACGAAGAGTAGCCCCTGCTCGATGCAACTAGAGAAAGCCCATGTGCAGCAATGAAGACCCAATGCAGCCAAAAATAAAAATAAATAAGTAAATAAATAAAAAATAAATAAAATAAAACAATAACCAGAGCCAGATAAACCTTAGAGATCAGCACATCTGATGCAACCAATTATTGTTGTTTTTCATCTAAAACTATTATCTCTATTATGTAATTAGGTAGAAAAATTATTATAGGAACAGCTGGTACCATAATTCCTTTTAAAGAGAACTTGGAAAAAAATACATTGACAAGTGTTAAAGGTAAAACCTCAACAGCCTATGCAGCAGCTAGGGCCAAGGTCTGCTCTGCATGATAATGTTATTTTGCCCTTGAAAAGGGAGAGAGAAGGGAGGAAAGGAGAGAGAACAAGCAAGACAAAAAGAGACTGGGATAAATTCAAGGGTCAGTCAAGCTTCAGTGGTGGATTTTTAAGAATAACTTCTCCTTCTCTGTCTCCTCTACCAAACCTTCAGTGACCTGTATGTTCACAAGTGTTTTGTTAAGTGGAGGTTTTCTTAGGAACTTAGGGTGTCAAGTTTCACGTCTAGGTCAAAGTATCAAAGAAACAGTATGTGCTTTGGGAGTGGATTGGGAGGTTCAAGAGAATTATACCTAGATCAAGAAGGGCAATAAGATTCCAGCGGATATCTATGTCACAATTAAAACACAGACTCTTACATACATAGGTTTACATATTTAGAGAAAACACCACTTGAAGTAAAAATTTAGAAATCAGCGAACTACCTGCATACAAGCCATGTAAATTAACTCCCTTTCAAAATGCTTTACCACTGCTTAGACAAGTCAGATCTCAAAATATTTAAGCACTGAAAAGTGAGCAGCCTCACAGCTTATTTAAAACCTCTGCATTGTGCCTGCCAGATATTACTACTCAGATTTCCCTTTCCCTTTTTATATTATGAATATAAATTCCATAATATAGGCCTTGAAGTCAAATACACAGGAATTTGAATATGAGCTCTATCATTCATTAGCTAGTGATCCCGGGAAAGTCACTTTACCTTTCTGAACTTCCATTTCCTCCCCTATAAAACGATAGTTACCTTGAAGAGGTATGGTAAGGATTAAATGAGATAGTGCAAATGAATGAATGAATGAATCTAGGTAGTGATCATCAATGGCTACTAACATTAAAAAAATAAAAGAGACAACCAGACCATTATGTGCCTCCTGATGGCAGTATACGATATCACCTAACTTGCAAACAAATAAAAAAACCCAAAATAACAACAAACAAACCTAAGATTGATCAAACCTCTGATCTAATAATTTACAGAAAATACAGGGAATAAAGGAACATGTTAAATTACACCTTGAGGAATCAATCAGCAAATCCAGATGGTAGGAAGTTCTAAAGGGCAAACAACTAGGTTTCCTCAACAAATAAATTGCCAGGAAAAAAAAAAGAGAGAGAAAAGTGGAACCTATAGATTAAAGATACTTAAGAGATTTATCAATCCATTGCTATGTATTTACCCTATTATAATTCTGGTTTGAACTAAAAAATTTTATGAGATAATCAGGTAAATGAATACTAAAGACCTTTGATGATATTAAGGAACTGCTAATTTTTTTAGGTGTGACAGCAGTCTTGGGATTGTGCTTCAAGTGTCCTTACCTTTTAGAGCATATACCAAAATCTTACAAAGGAAATTATGTTTATCTGAAATTTCTTTCAATATATTTTGTCCTTAGGGGAAATAAATAGGGGCACAGATGAAACAAGACTGTCCATGAGTTCATAACTGTTGAAGATGGGCAATGGGTACACTGGGGTTTATTATATTATTCTACTTGTGTATGTTTGAAAGATTTCCATTACACAAGGTTTTAAATTTTACACAGTGTATATAAAATACCTTGCACAGTGCCTGGCAAATAGCAGGCATTCAATAATGCCATTATCATTTTCATCAACTCTTGTGCTGTTTGTCCTGGTGGGCAACATTTTCCCAATTCACCTAAAGTTTATTTTGTGACTATATAGCAATACCCAGGACTGATGTAACCCTATCTAGGAGGATCAATTGGGCTAAATAATCTTAGCTCACCCTTAAAATCTGGCTTTCACTCAGGCTATGACAAAGCTTTTATAATATAATTTCCTCACAATCAGGTTTGGCTTAGAAGGAGACTCTTATCAGAATAAAACCATATACTGGCACAAAAACAGAAATATAGATCAATGGAACAGGACAGAAAGCCCAGAGATAAACCCACACAGATATGGTCACCTCATCTTTGATAAAGGAGGCAAGAATATACAATGGAGAAAAGACAACCTCTTCAGTAAGTGGTGCTGGGAAAACTGGACAGCTAAATGTAAAAGAATGAAATTAGAACACTTCCTAACACCATACACAAATAAACTCAAAATGGATTAAAGACCTAAATGTAAGGCCAGACACTATCAAACTCTTAGAGGAAAACATAGGCAGAACACTTTATGACATAAATCACAGCAAGGTCCTTTTTGACCCACCTCCTAGAGAAATGGAAATAAAAACAAAAATAAACAAATGGGACCTAATGAGACTTAAAAGCTTTTGCACAGCAAAGGAAACTATAAACAAGATGAAAAGACAACCCTCAGAATGGGAGAAGATATTTGTAAATGAAGCAACTGACAAACGATTAATCTCCAAAATATACAAGCAGCTCATGCAGCTCAATATCAAAAAAACCCAACCCAGGGCTTCCCTGGTGGCGCAGTGGTTGGGAGTCTGCCTGCTGATGCAGGGGACACGGGTTCGTGCCTCGGTCTGGGGGGATCCCACATGCCACGGAGCGGCTGGGCCCATGAGCCATGGCCGCTGAGCCTGTGCGTCTGGAGCCTGTGCTCCACAATGGGAGAGGCCACAGCAGTGAGAGGCCCGTGTACCGCAAAAAAACAAACAAACAAAAAAAAAACACAAAAAAAAACCCCAACCCAATCCAAAAATGGGCAGAAGACCTAAAAAGACATTTCTCCAAAGAAGATATACAGATTGCCAACAAACACATGAAAGGACACTCAACATCACTAATCATTAGTGAAATGCAAATCAAAACTACAATGAGGGCTTCCCTGGTGGCGCAGTGGTTAAGAATCTGCCTGCCAATGCAGGGAATACGGGTTCAAGCCCTGGTCTGGGAAGATGCCATATGCTGCGGAGCAACTAAGCCCGTGCGCCACAACTACTGAGCCTGCGCTCTAGAGCCCGTGAGCCACAAGTACTGAGCCCACGTGCCACAACTACTGAAGCTCATGTGCCTAGAGCCTGGGCTCCACAACAAGAGAAGCCACCCCAATGAGAGGCCCACGCACTGCAACGAAGAGTAGCCCCCACTCATTGCAACTAGAGAAAGCCCATGCGCAGCAACGAAGACCCAACGCGGTCAAAAATAAATAAATTGAAAACAAAACAAAACAAAACTACAATGAGGTATCTATCACCTTACACCCGTCAGAATGGCCATCATCCAAAAATCTACAAACAATAAATGCTGGAGAGGGTGTGGAGAAAAGGGAACCCTCTTACACTGTTGATGGGAATGTAAACTGATACAGCCACTATGGAGAACAGTATGGAGGTTCCTTAAGAAACTCAAAATAGAACTACCATATGACCCAGCAATCCCACTACTGGGCATATTCCCTGAGAAAACCATAATTCAAAAAGAGACATGTAACACAGTGTTCACTGCAGCACTATTTACAATAGCCAGGACATGGAAGCAACCTAAGTGTCCATCGACAGATGAATGGATAAAGAAGATGTGGCACATATATACAATGGAATATTACTCAGCCATAAAAGAAATGAAATTGAACTATTGGTAGTGAGGTGGATGGACCTAGAGTCTGTCCTACAGAGTGAAGTAAGTCAGAAAGAGAAAAACAAATACCATATGCTAACACATATATATGGAATCTTAAAAAAAAATGGTTCTGAAGAACCTAGGGGCAGGACAGGAATAAAGATGCAGACATAGAGAATGGACACGGGGAGTGCGAAAGGTAAGCTGGGTAAGCTGGGACAAAGTGAGAGAGTGGCATGGACATATATACACTACCAAATGTAAAATAGATAGCTGGTGGGAAGCAGCCGCATAGCACAGGGAGATCAGCTTGGTGCTTTGTGACCACCTAGAGGGGTGGGATAGGAAGGGTGGGAGAGAGACGCAAGAGGAAGGAGATATGGGGATATATGTATACATATAGCTGATTCACTTTGTTATAAAGCAGAAACTAACACACCATTGTAAAGCAATTATACTCCAATAAAGATGTTAAAAAACAAAAGAATGAAACCATAGCTGCCAGCACTAGAGTGAACACTTAATTTAACGTCCTTTCTCTGGTATTCTTCACCTTTTAACACCTACAGTTGTGCTAATAAGGTAATCCAGTATTATATAGAAGACATTATTTGGCTTTGGGATTTCTTCAAAAAAGAAGAAAGAAAAAAAGAAAATCTATATAGCTGGCCCTAGTGAGCTCACTTATAAAAATTATCTAAAATAATGAAGGCATTCACCAAAGATGGTAGAATAGGTATATGACAATAAAAGCAATCTGTAATTCCCTCACCATGTTTCAGCCTCTAACCAGCCCAAGGGGGCAAAATAAGACCTACTGTTTGACTTGGCCAACCATTGAGACACGGGCAGACTCCAGATTTCGAATCTGGCCACTCTTCACACTAGAAGAGAAAAGTGAGACAGGAGAGAGGAGGTTATTCAGCATCTATCTTATCATGTCACCAGGGTCAAATCAATAATTCTTCAGATTCTGTGCGATCTACTAAAAAGGTGTGGTTACTAATGTAGCTTACCATGGAGACTACCACTACTTCCTACTTGGTTATTATGGCTATAAGCCAAGCAGTAAAAATTAAGTAAAGGCATTAAAATCACTTCAGTTCTGCAAATATTTACCAGTAGGATACTATGTGCCAGGCCTGCGCTCAAGAAGCACATAATTCAGTGGGGGAAAGAAATACAACAAATAATTTTAATATAATAAGGCAAGGTTCAAAGGAACCACTTTATTCTAAATGAGGTTAGAGAAAGCTTCCCAAATGTCTTGCCTAAAGTGAGGACTGAAGATACGTTAAGCGGAAGATAAAAGCCGGTGGTCAGAGCAAAACAGGCAGAAGGCACGTTGTGAATGAAGACACTGTGATGTGAAAAGGTCAGCAGGATGACGATTTTAGAAGGCAGAGTGCAAGGAGAAGCAGAGGAGGGTAAAGGAGGAGTGTGACAGAATAAGGATAGGCACGCGGGGGCCAGCTCCTAGAGGGTCTGGCATGCCAGGATGGAACTTAGGAGCTTTGACTCTATAAATATAGATTAGTCTTCTCAGAGTTGGCTAAGGCCCAAGCAAAAAGACTACATGTCCCAGGGAGAACTGAAAACACCACCTGAAGCAGGCCCACAAGAACACATTTCTTCAAATCTCATTTTTTAGCTTAAAACAAACAAACAAAAATCACATAAAATTTTAGTGTACCCCCCCCTTAGATAATGACTTTGTTTCTTATTTTAATGATAAACAGAGGCAATGAGAACTACTACGTCATTTTTCTACCACAAACTCAATCTACAAATCCACTAGTATTTATAATCATATACTCTGCCTTTGAAGACTGTTTAATAGGTGAAATATCTCTGTTCCTATTCAAGGCCAATGCTGGGCACTGGTTTCCCATCCTCTCTTGTTTATGAAGACCTCGTTTCCTTTACTTATCCTGTCTCTTTCTTATGTCATTATTTTTTTCTCTAGTGAATATTATAAAACATCCTTTAAAAACATCCTCTAGGGGACTTCCCTGTTGGTCCAGTGGCTAACACTCTGCGCTCCCAATGCAGGGGGCCCGGGTTCCATCCCTGGTTGGGGAACTAGGTCCCACATGCCACAACTGAGAGTTTGTATGCCGCAGCTAAAGATCCCAGCACAGGTAGCTAGCTAGCTAAATGAATGAATGAATATTTTTAAAAAATGATCCACATCAAAAAATAAATAAAAATAAAAACCTTCTCTAGCCTTTAAAAACATTTTCAACCCCATATTCACTTCTAGATACTACCCCATTTCTCTGCTCTCCTATACAACAAAACTTCTCAAAAAAGTTATCTTACATGCTTTCTCCACTTTGTCACCTCCCATCCTTTCCTCAACCAATATCCCCAACTTATATCAGGTTTTTATCTCCTACTTTCTGAGATTTCCTTTGTCAAGGTCACCTCCATCATGCCAATCCTAATGGTCATTTCTTACTCTTTACCTTACTTGATCTCTCAGCAGCATTTGACCTAGATCCCCTCTCCTTCTTTCTATAAACACTTGCTATGCTGCTATCTTGCTTTCCTTCTATCTCACCAACTGTGTCTTTTCAGTTTCTTTTGTTGGATCTTCCTTTCCTTCCCAAGCTCTCAATATTGTAGAGTAACACAAGGCTCAGTTCTTGGATCTTTTTCTATCAACTAGCTGACTACATTCAATATTTTGGCTTTAAATGCTATCTATGTGATGATGATTCTCCAATTTATCTCTAGCTCAACCTCTTCTAACTAGTGTATACAAGTGCCTACTTAACATTTTCACTTAGATGTATAATAAGCATTTCAGCTTATCCAAACAAAAATCCTGATACCCTGCCCCTTGCCTGCTCTCAAATCTGCTGCTCTTTGTCTCTACCATTCACCAATTGCTTAGGCTAAAAACCTAGAAGTCATCCTTGAATACGGCATCTCCCCAACCCCCTCTCCCAACACACTATCCATAAGGTAGTTCTGTCAGCTCTACCTTCAAACTACATTCCAAATATGACCACATAACTTCCTCTGTTGCCATCACAGTCTATGATTACCATCATTACTCTTTCCTACAACTATAATTATTTCCTAACCAATTTCTCACTTTTGTTATCACCCCTACTCCCCACTCCTTCCCCTATTCTGTTTTCCTCAGAATAGCCAGGTGGTGGAACCAAGATGCAAATCCATATCAGACCTCAAAGCCCAGGATCTTTTTTTTTTTTAACTTTTTAAATTAGGGTATAGTTGATTAACAATGTTGTGTTAGTTTCAGGTGTACAGCAAAGTGATTCAGTTATATATACACCTGTATCTATTCTTTTTCAAATTTTAAAGCCCAGGCTCTTAATGACTACACCCTACTGCCTCTCATTTGGATGACCAAGAGGGCAAAAGCAGAAACTCACTTTGCTTTAAATCTTTACTGAATTTAAATAGATTGGTCTTGTATTTCAACACCTTTTCTTTTCAAAAAAAAATTATCTAGAATAACCAAAATGGCCATGAGTCATAAACTTGATTCAGATATCCAGCAGACACAAAACAAAATTACCAAAAACTTCACTGTAGTCTTTCTGATTCTTAGGCTCACAAAGTGTCTAGAAATCAGTGGCTCTCATAGAACCCAGAACATTTTAACATTCAACAAGTGGAATGTCTATTCTACCCTACAACTGGCACTAGAATCAAGACTCTATCTCCCCTTAACAAAAGGTTCATCATGACCCCCAGGCTGGTTTGGGTGCTTGTCTTCTGTACCTTCTTCATTGTATTGTGTTTATGCATTTACTTGTATGTATGTTTCCAGTTTTTTGATGATAGGAACTAAGCCTGATTCATCCCCAGTTCTTAGATCAGGCACTGACACATCTTAGGTACTAAAAAAAAAAAAATGTTTACTGAATAAATTTTAAGTTATTTGGAATAATTTTCTCACTAGTTGTTACTGGGGAAGCAGGCAGGGTGCCCAAGGTTCATGTTGAGCTGGCAGCAGCCGCATTCTCAGTGTGGCTGCTCAAGATGGAGAGATTTTTGGTGCTTCCAAGAGTACATCTTGCATCACAGTAGTGAACAGGGGAGGCAAAAGCAACCATATCAAACACAAATATCATTCTGGCAAGCCATATTTGGCATGAGATCCTCTGTCCTAGGAGGAATCCCTAGGATATGTTTACCAGGTCCTTAATTTCCACTAGATATCTCTGACTCAGTAAACAGATACATTCTGCCTGCTAAAGCAGCCAGCAGTATGCTATATGCTATATGAAAGTACAAAAGAAACAGAGAATAGCTTCTGACCTTATGATGCAGGAAGGGCATTAAGACAGAAATGAAAATTAACAATAAAAGCATATCCCTTACAGGAGGATTAGAAGACTTAAGGGGTAAACAGTACAATATAATACACACTTAAAGGTCTTTAGCAATTTTGCTGAAGGAGGGACCTGGGTGGTTTGTAGGAGTTATAGGAAGGGTTCTGGAGAGGGGACTAGAAATGGATTTTGAGGGATAGGTAGGAAGACAGGACACTGAAGATATTTTATCCCAAGACTGATATCCTGGGGGGAGGGATAGTGCTTTACTCATCTTTGAATCATTACCCTTTAGCACAAAGTGTTCAATAAATATAAATGCATTTAATAAATATTCAAATAATTGATTGAATTAGTGTATACTTAATAACTGAACAGCCTTTACTTAAGTGGAAGCCATAGCCAATTCTGTCAGTAATTTTTATGAGAACCATTTAGCCAAAGGGTTTTTATTTATGCAAAATCCAAATAAAAACTGTAAAGGGAACCCACAACCATCTGTTTCTCCATCTTCTCTGGAACACAGAAAGTGAAACTAGAGCCATGGAGCATCAGAGATGGAAAAGGCCTTAGAATCTCATTGAGTCCAAACTCCCACCTTAGAGATGGGAACAGCTAGACAGATGATCCATAATTGTTAAGATTCTAGGAGGTACTATAGTGTATTGGAAAAAGGATGGGTTTTAGAGAACTGAGCCAAGTTTGAAACATTTAAAATATTTTTTAAAAAATCTGCTCCTTATGTAAATGTTTCCATACATGATACTACAATAAAGCTAAGGCATGGGAATTAAAATATTCCTTTCAACTTGGTGCTTGAGCTGATGAAAAAGGAAAGCTACAATCTAACATTTAAAATATAGACAATATAGATTTGTGGGTTACCTCCATTCAACGGCATTCTCCAGAGACTTGAAGGTTTTAGGACGACCACGTAAGAAATTCTGCATGCTATTAAGTGCATCCATGGCTGTACCTAGATGTTAAACAAAAAATTTTAACCACAGCACCTAAGATATTCTGCATTTATACTTAATGTGTCAACTGTATACATCTCCCCTCAATGACAGCAGAATTAAGTGGCACTTGGGGGGAAAAAAAAGAAGCAGTTTAAGAAAATTCAGAAGACTGATGTGATAGCCAGCTTCCAAGATGACCTCCAATGGTTTTTGCCTCCTGGTATTCAACAGTCCCTCCACACTGAATAGGGCTGGCTGACTTATATGAGCAATAGTGTGACTTCTGATGCTGGATCATAAAAGACATGGCAGTTTCTTTTTAGATGTTAAATAAAATTATGGGACATACATACTACTGAAATATTATGCAGCCATAAAAGATGTTTATGAAGAGTTTTTGATGACATGTAAAATTATTACATAATGTGGGGTGTGGGCAAAATGCGTGAAGGTGTGAAAAGTACGAACTTCCAGTTATAAAATAAATAAGTCCTAGGGATGTAACATACAGCATGGTGACTATAGTTAATACTGTATTGCATATGTGAAAGTTGCTAAGAGAATAGATCTTAAAAGTTCTCATCACAAGAAAAAAAATATGTAACTATGTGTGGTGATAGATGTTAACTAGACATATTGTGGTGATCATTTCACAATATATACATATATCAAATCATTATTTTGTACATCTGAAACTAATGCAAAGTTATATGTCAATTGTATCCCAATAAAAAAAAGACTGGGAATGCCTCTGCCACAAAATAACATTAAAAAAAAGATATAAAAGACAGAGGAACATACTTCGAGATGAGAGAAGTCAATAAAAAATAAAAACAGGATAACAATAATCTACCATGGATGTCTCTGTAAGTCAAAGATTTTGATTTGCTCAGCACTAAAAAAACTTACCTTCCACAACATCGATCATGCACAGACCCAAGAGGCTTGGCACCAGGTTGGATGATGCTGTGTGGACTGCAATAGCACCACCCATGCTATGTCCAATGAGCATAATTGGAGGAGGAAGGTCCCCATACATGGCTTCAACCACATTGCCAACATCTCTGCAAAGAGAAGGAAAAAAAGCATGGAATGTACTCTGACAACACTGTAAAGACAGTTTTCTTTCCTAACTCTCTCCTTTGATCTGTAACTAACAGTCCTAGGACTGTAAAGGTCTACTGGAGCATCTTGCAAATGTACCTATGTAAACCTCCTAACACCCCCCCACCAGGGTAGCCACACAGCTAGCTCTTCCAATAAATGGAAGTTTAAGGACTAAGAACCAAAATTTTCTAATTTTCCTTTACATCACACCTTCACTATTCCACACATTTAGTACAATTACATAAACATATACCTTTATTTTAAACCTAAGCTTGAAATTCTGGACAAATCATTTAACTGCTCTATGCCTCAGTTTCCCCATCCATAAAACAGGAAAACAATTTTAAGCACTGTAATGTAGTGAAGTTTGACGTCACAAGATGAATTGCAGCCCCAGTTTATATTTTACTATGTGGACTTGGATTAGCTACTTAATCTCTCAGATAAAGTTTCAACATCTATAAAATGAAGATAAGAATATCAGTTACTATTCTGGATTGCTTTGAGGATTAATTGAGACACTGAATGTAAAACTACTTTGAAAAGAGTAAAGTGCTATTCAAGCGTTAACTATTATTTACAATTTGTTATGTAAAGTTGTTTGAAGTATGAACACAAATTTAGTGTTCTGAGAAACTAGAAAGATGTTCAGAGCTAATTTTTATTGGCTTCTGTTCCAGTCTTTGTGAGTGGATCTATTTAACAAAGTCAAACCTCAAAGCTTAGAAAATGAGAAGTAAAGCAGGAACTTTGGTTTTTATTTCCATATGGGCCTTCCATGCTATAGCAATAGGTAAGTAAGGTGTGTTTCTAGAGACCACTGTCTCTACTGTCTTCTTTTGTGAGTGGGTGAGTCAGTCAACTTCAAAAGACAGTTTTGTCTTGTTGAGTGTCACTACATATCTCAGGCACTCACACAATGTTAGCCAAATACAGCAGTTGTGAATGTAGGGACACAGCCATTCAGATATGGTCTCCACAGTATTCAGAATGGCAAAGATAAATGTTATTAATTATTTATGAAGGAATTAATCTTAAAAATCTCATACAACAATTACAGATGTGAATAGGGTAGTGGTAGCATCTGCAGACAATCTAAATGGGAGATAAAGCCACGCAATTTTATAAGCGAAAACAAATAATAGTTTAATATTCCTTTGGAGTTAAATTTAAGGCTAAAATTTTTGGTTCATAACAGAAATGAGTAAAATAAAAGGATGCTATGAAAGATTATCTAGTCAGTAACTGGATGTACCACAATTTTGGTAGATGACTTCTAGGGGGATTCTATCATATTTATTAATACTAGCTCATTTCCTGAGAAGCAGTATAGCATATCACAGACATAACAGAAAAAGGAGTATCAGAGTAACTCAAATCTTGGCTCTTCTACTTTCAGTGGAGTTGCATTTTATGTAAGGTTTAGGTTCTGAAGTTGATGTCAAAGGCAAAAATCATGCTGTCAGTGCTACTTGAAAACCCCTCTAATTGCCCATTAAGATGCCCATTTTGAGATTTTTGTTTCACAGAATGATTGAACTCAGAAACAATATAAATGTTTTATTGCTTCAGCTATTTCAGCAAGAAACCAACTTGTTGGCTCTTCTGATTCTTAGTAATTATCTTCATCTATTATAGAAGTTTTAATCATTTATTTTCTTTTTAACTTTTTGTGTGAGTTATCAACTTATTGTCTCTTAGCTCTCATGCACCCTTTATTTCATGTTCTGCAAAATTGGATGAGGCCTTTAGATATTTTTCCTTTGCCAGCCAGCAAGATGTTAAGCGATCCCAATAGAGGGCAAAGGAGAGATACTGCAGAAAAAGAGGGTTTTGTTCCTGGTTTGCACTGACTCCACAAGCTCCTGTAGTTTGTCTAGCACCCAAGACCTGAAGCACACACAGCTTCCCCAGGGCCCAGCTCCTGCAACACAGGAGGTGTCTCCAAGCACTCCATCCCTCCATCCCCAATGTTCCTTTATCCCCTCTAGCTTTTTTTTTTGTAGTAGGACTCACTTATCCATTTATTAAGTCATTGTCTGTTGAGTTTCTACACAGGCCAGGTACTGTGGCAGGTCTGGGGGTACAGTGGTAAAAAGGGCCGACAAGTCCCCTTCTTCGTGGAACTTACATTTGCAGGAAGGGGAAGTGAGCAAAGCGGTACTGAAAATCCAAGTATAAACTGGGATAAAACTATGAAGGAGGGGTATAGGGAGCTGTTTGAACCTAATGGGAGGTTCATCTTTGTTTTTGTTTTTTTTAACATCTTTTTTTTTTTTTTTAACGTTTAGAATAAGGTTTTTTTTTTTTTTTTTTTTTTTTTTTTTGGCGGTACGCAGGCCTCTCACCATTGTGGCCTCTCCCGTCGTGGAGCACAGGCTCCGGACGCGCAGGCTCAGCAGCCATAGGCTCACGGGCCCAGCCGCTCCGTGGCATGTGGGATCCTCCCGGACCGGGGCACGAACCCGTGTCTCCTGCGTCGGCAGGTGGACTCTCAACCACTGCACCACCAGGGAAGCCCCTCTTTCTTTTTTTCTTAACATCTTTCTTGGAGTATAATTGCTTTACAATGTTGTTAGTTTCTGCTGTATAACAAAGTGAATCAGCTATACGTATACATATATCCCCATACCTCTTCCCTCTTGGGTCTCCCTCCCATCCTCCCTATCCCACCCCTCTAGGTGGTCACAAAGCACAGAGCTGATCTCCCTGTGCTATGTGGCTGCTTCCCACTAGCTTTTACATTTGGTAGTGTATATACGTCCATGCCACTGTCTCACTTCATCCCAGCTTACCCTTCCCGCTCCCTGTGTCCTCAAGTCCATTCTCTATGCCTGCGTCTTTATTTCTGTCCTACCCCTAGGTTCTTCAGAACCATTTTTTTTGAGATTCCATATATATGTGTTAGCATATGGTATTTATTTTTCTCTTTCTGACTTACTTCACTCAGTATGACAGACTCTAGGTCCATCCACCTCACTGCCAATAACTCCATTTGGGGTTTTTTTTATGGCTGAGTAATATTCCATTGTATATATGTGCCACATCTTCTTTATCCATTCATCTGTCGATGGACACTTAGGTTGCTTCCATGTCCTGGCTGTTGTAAATAGTGCTGCAGTGAACACTGTGGTACATGTCTCTTTTTGAATTATGGTTTTCTCAGGATATATGCCCAGTAGTGGGATTGCTGGGTCATATGGTAGTTCTATTTTTAGTTTTTTTTTAAGGAACCTCCATGCTGTTCTCCATCGTGGCTGTATCAATTTACATTCCCACCAACATGTAAGAGGGTTCCCTTTTCTCCACACCCTCTCCAGCATTTACTGTTTGTAGATTTTTTGGTGGTGGCCATTCTGACTGGTGTGAGGTGTTACCTCATTGTAGTTTTGATTTGCATTTCTCTAATGATTAGTGATATTTAAGCATCCTTTCATGTGTTTGTTGGTCCCTTCTAGATTTATTGAAGTATAATTGGTATATTAAAAATGGTGCATAATTGGGACTTCCCTGGTAGTGCAGTGGTTAAGAATCCGCCTGCCAATGCAGCGGACACAGGTTTGAGCCCTGATCCGGGAAGATCCCACATGCTGCGGAGCAGCTAAGCCCGTGTGCCACAACTACTGAGCTTGCGCTCTAGAGCCTGCAAGCCACAACTACTGTGCCCGTGTGCACAACTACTGAAGCCCACGCACTAGAGCCAGCTCTGCAACGAGAAGCCACCGCAATGCGAAGCACTCGCACCACAACGAAGAGTAGCCCCCGTTCACTGCAACTAGAGAAAGCAGCAACGAAGACCCAAAGCAGCCAAAAATAAATAAATACAAAACAACAACAACAACAACAACAACTGTAGGCATTATGTTGTACAGCAGATCTCTGGAACCACCCCCAATATTTTTGTTGCAAAGTGCCACTGGTGAGATACCTCCTGTGAACAGCTTCTCCTGCACCCTAAAGGGCAGATTTCTGACAAGTTCTGCCATGTAACATAGTATCCAAGTGACTTCTCTGCCTTCAGTAAGCCACCACTGTGCCTTCTCCAACAAGGTCTAGATCTCAACCTCTTCCACTCAGGTTCCATCTCAGTCTGAGGGGAAATATGAAGTGGCTGCTTCTTACATCTGCTATTCCTAGTCTATACTTCTCTCTGTTTTTCAAGTTTTTTTCCAGCTTTCTCAGATATAACTGATAAGTAAAATTGTAATATATTTAAAGTATACGATGTGATGATTTGACATATGTATACACTGTGACATGATTCCCACAATCAAGTTAATTAACCCTCTATTCTTTACTTCTTACTAGCCAATTCCTCATTAGTCCAATCCCGTTACAGTTAACAAATCTTTATATTAAACTTTCCTTGTTTAAATTACTGTGTGGTTTCTCTCTCCTGATTGTCCCAGACTGATACATTATTAGGCAATGTTTCCTTAAGGTCATCAATTAATTCTTTAATTTCTTCTTGAATGTCAGTCAAGCCATCATCACCCTTGTCTGGCTGCCTGGCCACTTAGATGATGTATTTCACTTTTTTGTCAACAGTCAAGAAACGCTTTAAAAATTATTCACAAATCTTTCTATAGGTATCACTAACAAGCTTGATTATTTTGGGCTTTATTGTTCTCACATTACAAAGGAACAACTGAGGGAGCAGATTCTTGGCTCTCTTTTCATGGTTTCTCAGGCACATGTTTATTGAGTGGAATGGTCCTCCCACAGTGTTGTTTCTCTCTCTCTGCCAAGCACTATGGTTGAATGATCACAATTCTGGTCTATTAACTGTGTGACCTCAGGCAATTATTCCACCCATCTGAGCCAGTTTTCTCATTGGTAAAAAAGTGATAATATTTACACTACAGACTAATTAAAATAATTAATTTATTCTTAACAAATGTTTAATTTACACTTAATGAAGCACATAAATAGCACCTACTATAACAATACAATTATGGTCACACTTCGGGTTCTGAAGGAAAAATAGTTTACTCATGGATTAAAGCTACTAAAGTAAAAAGGGACAAGATATTTTTGGTGCCAAAAATACACTTGAGAGAGCATGCATTAAGCACATGAGAGAGTACGTACTAAAAGCAGGGTAGTTGGAAAAATCCCATTTACAATATAGAATAGTGGTCTCCAAACACCAGTCATGGGACTGGCTGCATCAGATTCCTTTATAGAAATTTATCAAAATCTAAATGCCCAGACCCACTGGTAGAAGCACTAATTCAATAGGTCTGGGGTAGGGCCAAATCATCTGTACTTTAATCACTTCTCAGATGATTCTGATGAGTGGCCAGGTTTGAGAGCCACTGCATGTGCTATACTCATCTTTTACTTTGAGGCCCAGGGTATAATCAGTTATTCTTTAATACCCTGTTTTTGTCTCACTATAACGCTTGACAAAGAATGTGGGCAGGATATCTTAAGAACGTCTTACAGAGCCTTCTGTATACAACTACTTTTCAAGCATGGGTCCCCAGTAGATAATCAGATTCTATTCAACTCTGTCAACAGAAGAAAACTTTTCAAAAGCCAACATAAACTAAACTGTGCCTTGAATAATTTTCAAGTGCTTTAAGTGATGACCATCACACTGAATATACCAAGGAAGATGGAGGTTTCTTTCAAGATTAAATAGTAAAGAAACACCAGATATAGAGGAAAGAGAAAAGAAGTAAAATTTTCTCTGTGTTATTTGTTGTTCAACAATCTCACCAGGAGAGCGATAAAGATATACTATTATTTATAATAGTAATGGAAGCCAGGTGATTGTATAAACAGTATTAGATTACTTACTTTGCCATGGTTTCTGCAGACAGGTCTTCAGAATTCTTGACTTTTGTTTCACCTAAAAAGAAAATATTTAAAAAATAAAATTCCCATGAAGATAAATCATAAAAGCAAGAGTATTTGCTTTCAAAAATCACACCTTGGGATAATAAAATGGGAATTTTATAATGGTATATGATGGGCATAGCAAGGATTTTCTGTTACAGACATATCTTTATAGTTGGCCATCTGAAGAAGGATAATTACAGTAGCAAAGATTTTTCCACATTCCTCATACATCACCAGCATCAGAATTTGGTTACATTAGTGGACATTTTCTTAGCTTAACAACAATATATATGTATATGTGTGTATAAAAATATTTATAAAAACTGAAAGCTAGGACTTCCCTCCAAATGCACAAATGGAACAGCCCAGGCCACAATGAAATCTGTAATATTTAACACTATTCAAAGGGCTTGGCAAATATATCATTGAGTCAGTGACTAATTAAGAACTTCACTCACCATGACCTCGAAGATCCAAAGCCACAATCCTACATTGAACCCTACTAATGATTGCTGCCTAGGAGGAAGAGGAAAAGGAAAAGTATTCAGATACATCTGGGTTAGCAAATCTTTCCCCATTACCAATGATAACTTTGTCAGATGAACTGCCATCAGAATTCAAGGATCTCAAGAGAATCAAGAGACTTTCCACTTTAAAGCAAAATTTTAAAAATAATGATTCTCTGCTTTTTGTGTGCACATTCTGGTTATATCCCAACTTCAAAATATGGCTTTCTCCACCTAAATCCCTCTTTAAAACTTAACTCTTCCTAGCTTTTCATAAAACAGAATATGCACCTTTATACAATGACCCTCTGGGCTCTGCTATTACTTATGATTTTCATCCATACTCACTGGTTATCTTTTCCCTAATCTGGAAGGGAAATTCTCTAGATAAGGACCATGAGTCAGGTTTATATCTAGGCTCAGGATATCACACAAATGTGACACTCAGATCATGAAATAACCTTGAAAGCAGCACAAGTCATGAAATCTACCAAAGATTCATTTAAGACAGAGCAGGAGTACACAAGTTTGTACCAGTTAAACAAAAATATATTGAAAAAGAAATAATATCATGAGGAAGTATAATTTCAGAGGTTTAAACAAACCTGAAATAATTGAGGATCTTCTTCCTCAAATGAACTATTTTCTTTGACAATAATATATCACAATTAGTGTTAGTAAATGTCATCAACAGTTTTTTAACTTTTAAGAATAAGATAGGGCTTCCCTGGTGGCGCAGTGGTTGAGAGTCCGCCTGCCGATGCAGGGGACACGGGTTCGTGCCCCGATCCCGGAAGATCCCACATGCCGCGGAGCGGCTGGGCCCGCGAGCCATGGCCGCGGAGCCTGTGTGTCCGGAGCCTGTGCTCCGCAACGGGAGAGGCCACAGCAGTGAGAGGCCCGCATACAGCAAAAAAAAAAAAAAAAAAAAAAAAAAAAAAAGAATAAGATAGGAAAACTATCTAGGCTAACTCTTACATTTTATGAATGAGGAAACTGAAGTCAAGAGAAAGGAAATTATTTGCTCAGGGTCATGCAACTAGTAGCAAAAATAAGACCAGAATCAAGGTAAGTTACTAACATAACAGTCAATGTATACCATAAAACAAATCAGAGCTCTTAAATCACATTTTCCCCTCATTTTATTTTTAACTGATTAAAACATTTTGAATATATTCACATTATAAAAATGTTGAAAATTTAGAAAATAAGAAAGGAGAAAAAACTCCTCTGATTTGCCATCCATATGTCATCTCTTTGGATATTTCCTATGATCATTTTCCCCAGCTCTGTCAAAATATTATTGATTTATAACATGTAAGTTTAAGGTGTTCAGTGGGATAATTTGCAATAATCTCCATCCCCTCACATAATTACCATTTGTGTGTGTGTGGGGGGACACAACATTTAAGATCTACTCTCTTAACAATTTTCAAGTATTAATACTGTATAATTAATTACAGTCACCATCCTATACATTAGATCCCCAGAACTAATTCATCTTATAGCTGGGAGTTTGTATCCTTTCCCCAACATCTCCCCATTTCCCCCACCTCCCATCCCTTGACAACCACCATTCTAATCTCTATTTCATGAATTCAGCGTTTTTAGATTCCACATATACATTTTAGATTCCACAATAACATTATTTGTCTTTCTCTTATTTCACCTAGCATAATGCCCTCAAGGTCCTCCATTTCATGGCTGAATATTCGTGTGTGTGTGTGTGTGTGTGTGTGTGTGTGTGTGTGTGTGTGTGTGTGTGTGTGTGTGTGTGTGACTATTGCAAATGACATTGCTGTGAACATGGAGGTGCAGGTATCTCTTCAAGATCATTTTTTCATTTCCTGATGATATACAGAAGTGGAATTGCTGGATCTTATGGGAGTTCTATTTTTAATTTTTTGAAGAAACTCCATACTGTTTTCCATAGTTTGGCTACACCAATTTACATTCCCATCAACAGTGCAGAAGGGTTCCTTTTTCTCTACATGCTCATCAACACTTGTTTCTTGCCTTTTTAATAGCCATTTTAATAGGTGTGAGGTGATATCTCATTGTGGCTTTGATTTGCATTTTCCTGATGATTAGTGATAGTGACCATCTTTTCATGCACCTGGTGGCCATTTGTATGTCTTCTTTGGAAAAATGTCTATTCAAGTCTTTTGTCCACTTTTAAATTGGTTTTTTTTTTGCTATTGAATTGTATGAGTCCCTTATATATTTTGGATATTAATCCCTTATCAGATAAATGGTCTGCAAATATTTTCTCCCATTCTGTAAGCTACATTTTTATTTTGCTGACTTTTTCTCTTTTTTTTTCTGTGCAGAAGCTTTTTAGTTTGATGTAGTCCCAACTTATTATTGCTTTTGTTGCTTGCACTTTTGGTGCCATATCCAAAAATCACTGCTTTGTTTTCTTTCAGTAGTTTTATAGGTTCAGGTCTTATATTTAAGTCTTTAATCCATTTCAAGGTAATTTTTGTGAGTGATGTAAGATAGGGGTCTAATTTCATTCTTCTAGATGGAGTTACTCAGTTTTCCCAACACCATTTATTTTAGAGATTATCTTTTCCTCATTGAGTCTTCTTGGATCCCTTGTCAATTATTAGTTGATTGTATATGTGTGGATTTATTCCTGAGGTTTCAATTCTGTTCCATTGGCCTATGTTTCTATTTTCATGCCAGTACAATATTATTTTGACTACTATAACTTTGTAATAAAGTTTGAAATCAGGAATTGTGTCTCTAGCTTTGTTCTTTCTCAGGATTGCTTTGGCTACCTGGGGTCTTTTGTTGTTCCACAGAAATTTTAGGATTGTTTTTTCTATTTCTGTGAAAAATGTCATTGGAATTTTGAAAGGGATTGCACTGAATCTGTAGATGGCTTTGTGTAGTACAGACATTTTAACAATATTAATTCTCATGATCCATGAACATGGGCTATCTATTTGTTTGTGTCTTCTTCAATTTCTTTCATCAATGTCTTATAATTTTCAATGTACAGATCTTTCACCTCCTTGGTTAAATTTATTCCTAAGCATTTTATTTATTTATTTATTTGCAGTACGTGGGCCTCTCACTGTTGTGGCCCCTCCCGCTGCAGAGCACAGGCTCCAGACGCGCAGACTCAGCAGCCATGGCTCACGGGCCCAGCTGCTCCGCAGCATGTGGGATCCTCCTGGACCGGGGCACGAACCCGCGTCCCCTGCATCGGCAGGCGGACTCCCAACCACTGCGCCACCAGGGAAGCCCAGCATTTTATTTTTTGATGCTATTGTAAATGGGATTGTTTTCTTTCTTTTCCAGATAATTCATTGTTAGTGTATTTAATCATATTTTAAAAATCACCTAGAAAATCAAGTCTGTTTCTACTTCCATTATAACTAATGAATATCTTTAAAGAGAACAAAGGACTAAAATTCTAATATACTTTGCTATTTGCTCCTGAAAGCTGATTTACAGGAGTTATTTAATGCATTATGGTGGTACTAAAGCTTTCAATGCCAAAAACAAATCTGTATTTTGGAAATAAAATTAAGTGGCAAAGATATTGTCAAATTTGCCTGATTGCTCTACTTTAAAAAAAAAAAAAAAGGTAAAACTAGGTCCACAGAACAGCAACAAAATATTCATTTGAAGGCAGTAAATGTCAATTCCAATTTTAAATTGAAAGCAAGAATTCAAAATCTTATGTGCCTGTCAGAAAACACTGACAATAATACTAAAAACAGATTTTTCACTCACTTATTTAACAAATCTAAAGTACATCTGCTAAAAGTCTGACACCAATTGAGTAATGGGGTTACAGTATGAAAAAGACAGTCAATGTTCCTGCTCCCATGATGTTTACATTCTAGTTTGGTGGAGGAAGACTAGTAATCAATAAATGAGCAAAGTAAATTCAGAAAGTAATACATTTTATAGCTAATGAAAAATTGTGAGAGCATGTTTATGGAGGGTAGCCACTCTAGATCTTGCTTCAAATAGTACAACTTTGCCACTTCTGGAATGGTTGAGTAAAAAGCAGCTATTTAAGAACTAGACTTATCCAACCATTTTCTCAATAGAAGTTGTGGTGTTAGTAATAACAGCAACAACAGTAGAATGTAATTTTTATTAAATCTTACTATGTATCAGGCACCAATCTAATTGCTTCAAATGAATTATGTAACTTTCTCCTCACAACTCTTTTATTTAGATACAATTTTCATCATGTTACAAGTGAGAACATTTTACAGAGAGGTTTGGTAACTTGCCCAGAGTCAAACAGCTAATAAGTGGTGAGGCCAAAATTAAAATCCAAACAGCCTGATTCCAGGTGGTTCACAACCCTGGCTGCATAACAGAATCACATAAGGAGCTTCAGGAAATACTGCTACCCAGGTACTAATCCACCAGAAATTCTGATTTAAGTGATCTGGGTAGGGGTCCAGGATATCAACGCATTTTAGCATTCCCCAAGTGATTCTAACGTACAAAGTTTAGCCTAGCTCTAGAGTAGAGAATAAGAGTCAAGACTGGAAGTTAGATCTGGGTATTCTGTACCACTTTATTATCTCACTAAATTATCTCCCTGAGAAGTAGGCTGGGAAAATATTAGCCCAAATTTTGTTGCTGACAAAACAGGTTCTGAGAGGTATTGGTGAAGGTGTGGAGAAATAGGTATCCTCACAGACACATAAAATCCTCAAACTTTATAATGCTGGCTAATCTGATAAGTGAAAAGTGGTATTCTTTTATTTTAGTTTATATTTTACTCATTAATAGTAAGGTAGAGATATGGGGATATATGTATATGTATAACTGATTCACTTTGTCATAAAGCAGAAACTAACACACCATAGTAAAGTAATTATACTCCAATAAAAACGTTAGAAAAATAGTAAGGTAGACCTATTTTTTATAAGTTTATCAGTTATTTATATTTCCTCTTCTGTGAACTACCACGTCATATCTCTTGCTCATTTTTCTACCGGATTATCTTTTTCTTACTGCTTTATGGGAGGTTTTTTTTTTTTTTTTAATGTTTATTTATTTGGCTGTGTGGGGTTTTCGTTGCGGCGCGCAGGCTCTTCATCGCGACGCACAGGCTTCTCTCTAGTTGTGGCGCGCAGGCTCTAGAGAGCGCAGGCTCAGGAGTTGCAGCATGCGGGCTCTCTAGTTGTGGCACGCGAGCTCTAGAGCACACAGGCTTAGTTGCCCCACAGTGTGTGGGATCTTAGTTCCCCGGCCAGGGATCAAACCTGTGTCCCCTGCATTGGAAGGCGGATTCTTAACCACTGGACCACCAGGGAAGTTCTGGTAGTTTTTTTTAATATAATGAAACTGTTAACTCTTTGTCTGTTATTCTTATTGCACGTATTTCAAATACTTTTTACCTAGCACATAGCTTGTGTTTTAATTTTAAGATATCTTGTCTAGTAGGAGTTTTTCATTTTGGTAAAGTTGAATTTATCAACCTTTCTTTTATGGCTTTTTCTTCTTCTGGCTGCTCCAAGGTCATATATGAATGTTCTTACAGTTTGTTTTTTAAATTCAGTAGTTTAATCCATTTGGGTTTTTTTTATATTAACTTATTTTTAAACATGGGCCTATTTCTTGATTCTTTCTGCCAATAACCATACTATTGATAGAGTTTTAGAATATGTTCTGATATATGAGAGGGCAAGTCCCTTCCCTCTTGCTCTTTTTCAAAATTATCTCAGCAATCACTGGGCATTTATTCTGTGTGAATTTTAGAGTCTCATGAAAAATCCCATTGAGATTTAGGGGAGTTAAATTCATACAGGAACATGATTTATTTCTCTATTCAGGTTTTCCTTTACACTCTTCTGTATTGTTTCCTCCATAAATGTCTTATAAGTTAAAACAAATAAGACATTCCCAGTTATTTTATAGTTTTGTCACTTTTATGGATAGAATAATTTTTCCTCTTATATTTCCAAATCTAGTAACTGCTAATATTTAGGAAAAGTAGATTTTTTTTTATATTTACTTTGTAAACTATGGCTTCACTAGTAGTTTGCCAGTTGATTTTCTTTGGTTTTCTAGAGAGACAGTATTTACAAGTAATGACAGTTCTCACTCTTTTCAAAACTTTAAAACTCATTTTTCCTTCTTGTTTTATTGTTTGGCTAGAAGCTCTAGTATACTGTTGAAAATAGCAGCCCTATCTTGTCTCTGACTTTAAAAGTGTCTGTTATACCACTAGGTATATTTATATAATTTTCTGGTATATAAACTTAATAAAGTTAAGAAAGTTTTTCATCTATTCCGAATTGCCAAGAGTTTTCAACATACTGGGTGTTGTACTTGATCAAGTCCTTTTTTCGTATCAAATGAGGCGAGAGATTAATTACACTGATAGATTTTCTAATGCTGGACCATTCTCACATTCCTGGGATAAAACCTAGTTGGTCAATGTATTACTATTTTACTACACTACTGGAGTCGACCTGCTGTTATTTTATTTAGGACTTTGCATCTATTTTATAACCGAAATTGGCTCACAGTTTTCTTGCAGTCTTTGCCTGGTTTTGTTATTAGACTGATGTTACCTTCACAAATGAATTGGGTAACTTAAAATAGTACTACTCTAAGTAGTATTTTTACATGGTGAAAATTTTAATTAAACTTTCTCCTTTGGAGAAGAAACTAACATTCCATAAAATATCAAATATTTAGAATTAAGTAATGAAAGAGACAGCCCTTTAACTAGTCTCGCTGTCTCCATTTGTGTCTCCTGCCCAACCCATCATCTATACTAGCATCCTGATTATTCTAAAGCTCTTCAATGACTTCCCATTGCCTAAAACAGCAATACTCAATTACACAAGTAGGTAGATGTGTATCATAATGCTCAGTTTCCCAGAACTTTACAATCTCGGTGTGTTTGCAATTGTTTCAAGCAAATCAGACTTTCGATACCCCTTCTCTAATTTTGACATGCCTAAAATACGTTTATGGACAGGAGAAGCTTTGTGTTTAAAAATAGCTCCCTCTATTACCCTGAACTAAAGGATAGGGGTGCAATTCCCTAGCCAGGCATACAAGGCCCTCCCATAATTTTGTTCCTGTGATCTCTCTAGTCACCTCTTCCCCTGCTCCTTACCCTTATACTTTATACTCGAGCTACTTGTAACTTCCAAAACATACTTCACTGTTACAGTCTTCACTGCCTTTGTACTCATCTCTCCTTGAAATGCCTCTCTACTAATCTAACTTCTATTCAGTCTTTAAAGCCCAGATGTCCCTTCTCTTATGAAACTTTCTTTAATCTCCCCCCTCAACCATCATCAGAGTTAATAATTCCCTCCTCTGTTACTTTTGTATCTTGTACATAGATGCTATAAACTCATCTAACAACTGAGTGCTTTTTTAAAAAAAATATTTATTTATTTATTTGGCTGCATCGGGTCTTATTTGTGGCGCGCTGGCTCCAGAGTGCGTGGGCTTCGTTGCCCTGTGGCATGTAGGATCTTAGTTCCCTGACCAGGGATCTAACCTGCATCCCCTGCACTGGAAGGTGGATTTTTAACCACTGGACCACCAGGGCAGTCCTGACAACTGAGTGCTTGAGTCAAGCACTTTATCAAGAACCTCATATCTTTTGTTCATTCTCATAACCACTCTATTAACTAGGTAGTATTATATCCATTTTACAAATTAAGAAACTAAAGCATGATAGATTAAGTTGTGTTGAGATTCAAATCCCAGTCTGTCTGAGATAAAAGCTTCTTAAAATTTTTGCTGTATTATCTATATATATGTGTTATCTCCATTTTTCCTATTTTCCCCATTAGACTTAAAACATCATATAAAAACAAGAGGGTACATTTAATTCTCCAATGTATCTATAGCACCTAGCATAATGCCTGGCACAAAGTAGCGGTTTAAGTATTTGCTGATTGGCTGATCTTATTAAAGAGTGAACTCTCATTTCTCTGTCCTTAGTAACCCAGCACAAAACCTGAAATACAGAATACATTCATAAATATTTGCTAACATGAACTGAATTAACTGGGAAAAGAAACAGGCATCAGCAGATACTACAGATTCAATTCTTGGCTTCAATCAGTTCATACTTGGTTGGTCCCAGGTCCTTCAGAGGTACCAAAATTGAAAAGGACTGAAGGCTGATTTTCACTACTTTTAAAAGTTTACTATTGATACTATAGTTGCTACATTAGGAACAGCCACATGTTGCTGTTACTTGTTCACTCAAAAAACTTTCCTTGGCTTCCCTGGTGGCGCAGTGGTTGAGAGTCCGCCTGCCGATGCAGGGGACACGGGTTCGTGCCCTGGTCCGGGAGGATCCCACATGCCGCGGAGCGGCTGGGCCCGTGAGCCATGGCCGCTGAGCCTGCGCGTCCGGAGCCTGTGCTCCGCAACGGGAGAGGCCACAACGGTGAGAGGCCCGTGTACCGCAAAAAAAAATATCCCTTGAGTATACAGTATGTTCCCAGAATAAATAAACCCTGGTCATTGCCTCCAAAAAAACTCACAATCTAGTTGAGGGATGTAAATGACTAAAGCCATGCTACTAAGGACTTGAAATGTGGCTAGTCCAAACTGAGATGTGTTATAAGTATAAAATACACACTGGATTTCAAAGACAGTATAAAAAATAATGTGAAATATCTCAACAGTAATTTTTATATTGATTATCTGTTGAAATTATAATATTTGGGGTACAATGGATAAAATAAAATATATATTAAAAATTATTTCACATGTTTCTTTTTACCTATTTAATGTCCCTACTAGGAAATTTAAAATTACATGTGTGGCTCACATTATATTTCTACCAGATAACACAGGTCTAGAGACATGAAAGAGTCTAGCACTTACGGGCAAATCATACAGCTACATTCCACAGTAAGAGAAAGGAAGTTGCAAACAAGACAAGGGCCAAATCATTCAATAATTTAATAATGGTTAAGTAAGTGCCTATGTGTCAAGAACTGTTTCAGGAATTTGGGAAACAAAGAAGTAAGACATTATCCCTGTTCTCAAGGAATTCATGGTCTAATAGAAGACACGAGAAGGCACCTTTATACTTAATTCCAATAATCCTGCTGCCAGGAACAAAATGGTATATTCAGGGCCCTCCTCAACTCCACAGCTATCTGGCTCCAGGTATATAGTGCTGCATTCCCACTTGCTCCCACTTTCTGTCCTTCAGACTCACTAGTGGTAAGTAGAAGACATATGTATATCTGCTTGATACACACAAGAAGAGATGACAATTTCATTTTAGATAGGAATGTTGCCAGTATCTTCCTCAACAGTATCTCCCCTTATATATGGGCTACCCTACCCCAGAGTCAAGAATATTGGGAAGATCTACAACTGGCAGTATTCACATAGACACATATTCTGTACTCTAGACCAGGGTATCATCAACCAAATATTACTTCCTAGTAGCTCACTAGTACCATTAAAATATAAACATTATTTAAAAAAGAAGGAACACTTTCCAAATATATACGGGACATTTTGATGTGTTAAGTACTATAGCAGGCTCTATTAGGGGGACAAAGGACAGACATTATCTCTATCGAAAGCACCCAAAAAGACTGCCTGCTTATCCATTACTTAAATCACTGAGACACAGTCCCCCACTTTGGAGAATTCCATCCCCTTCATCCCAGTGCAATATATATAGAACATTTTATAAACTGAAGAATTCACGTGCTAAAGCTCACTCCAGTTAAAATCCTCTAGTTTAAAGAACACATGATTTTGGACTACGATGATAAATGTTTGAAATCGACTTACATTCCTAACCATCTTATATGAAGCTAAGTGAGTGAGCACAGAAGAAAGTTAGGCTAGTCAAATTCATCCCCAAGTAAATAATGATTGTGCTAACTAACATTAACTTCCACTATCAACAGCTTACTTACCGTGAACACAGCCCAAGAAAGGGCAGAATGGCCTCCTCCATGCAGAAGAAGTAGGACTGGACCCTCTGAGCCACTCTTGTAAACTCTAAAAGTGTATGAATAGTTAAAGATAACATATCTAAGCTTTTGCTCACTGAAGTTTTTGATTACTTAGTCATAATGACTGGATCAGAAAACTCAGTCAGGACCAAGCTATAAGCAAAGCTACAGACTTCCAAACCTAAGAGGCACTTAAGTAGAAGTTTCTGAGACACCAAACCTGTTTTTGAGGCATGGAGCCAGTATGACCACGTTTTTTTTCCCACTTTTTTTAAAAATTATTATTTTTTATTTTGACCGTACCACATGGCTTGTGGGAACTTAGTTCCCTGACCAGGGGACTGAACCCAGGCCCTCCACAGTCAAAACGCTGAGTCCTAACCACTGGACCGCCAGGGAATGCCCATCACCACTTTTTCAATGGGAAAAAAAACTATTCCCTTTGCCCTAATGGGGACACAGTCCCTGGTTTCTAGACGCTAAACTGGTTCAACTCACTTGACTCATGAAACCTTCCCCTCAAAATCTGGGCCCTCAAAAGATATTATCAGTTTTAAGAATTTAATTCTTAATCCCTTCCCCATGCATGAGACAATTATAGCCAAATAAGATATTGGCACAGTCTTACAAGAAATATTCCATGTTGTACAAGGAACAGGTAGAGAATGAAAATGAAATAAATAGCAGGAATAAAGAACATTTTAGAAACTACACAAATCTTCTTAGACAACGTTATAAGCCTACTAAAGAATAAGCCATTTTACAAAGGATATATCCTTGCCAGTTTCATTCTCTACTTCTACATCTTCCATGGATTCAAAGTACTGACTCCACGGAACAGGAGAAAAGTCCCGCTTTCTTCCAGGGCTAAGGGAAAAGAAAGAGAGAGATTTCAAGTAAAAAATAGTTATGCATGAAAAGGTAAAATCTTCATCAACAAATATTAAACGTAAATCTGAAATGAAAATAGCAAGATATTTTCTCGTAAAGATATGAAGAGTTTTCATACACAAAGTATTACATTAAACTGTTTTAAAAAGCTCAAATACGTATAAAATTTAAGGATTTTAGGAAATTCATTAGTATGTTTTAATCACAAATATATTGTATATACACACAACAAAACCTGCTAGTTCTCTCACCTTGTTCTTGGCTATAGGCTCATTCCTATCCTCTCAATCCACTTTAATATTGTTCCTGCTACAATAATTTTTGGTCACTATTGTTTCTTCATACCTTTTTTTTTTTTTTTTTTTTGCTGTACGCGGGCCTCTCACTGTTGTGGCCTCCCCCATTGCGGAGCACAGGCTCCGGATGCACAGGCCCAGCGGCCACGGCTCACGGGCCCAGCCTCTCCGCGGCACGTGGGATCCTCCCAGACCGGGGCACGAACCCGTATCCCCTGCATCGGCAGGCGGACTCTCAACCACTGCGCCACCAGGGAAGCCCTCTTCATGCCTTTAATCCTTCACATTTTTTCATGCTTCTTTGTCATTTCCCAACCAATCAATATACAAGCTTCATAGAAGGCAAACTGTCCGTATCAATACCTTGAATTTCTGGGCATTTATCTGAAGAGAAGCTCACACAGAAGTGAAATGAGTTATCTATTCAATGTAGCATTGCTTGTAATAGAGAAAAATTGGAAATAACCTAAATATCAACAGGTGACTAATTAAAATAAATTTTGGTACACAGAGAAATAATATTTCATTGTAAAAAGAAGGAAGCAATTATATATTGATAAAATTCCTTATTTATGGATAAGATACACTGTTAAGTAAACAAAGAAACAAACATGATGCACATACTACCATTTGGGTAAAAATGAGAAACATGCATAAATGTAATTGTTTATATATATTTAGAATATCTCTGGACAAATACTGATATAACACTGATGGTAACCTGGGAGGGGAACTATGACTGGGAGGTGAGAGGGACAATTTTCATTGTACATCCCTTTCTATCTTTTGATCTTTGAACCATGTATTATTTTAAATTATTACTTATTGTTATTTTAAATTATTATATTAAACTATTTTGAAACAAAACAAAAATAATCGATAAATATCTGTTTACAACCTATGTCTTCAACCTTGGATGGAACACAAGAAAGAAACCCTGAATCTTCCTCTATTTCCACACAGATTCTTTCCAGTAATGTAGGAAATTTAGAATTCCATCAGCAGCAAAACATTAACTCCTGCCTGACAACTTCTTGTATATGCTATGGGACCAAATGGAGAATATGTACAAGCATAATACAAAGCTACTTTTAAAAACTTAAGTTAATACAAAAGCACTCTAGGTTGACAATAATACTGGAAAGAATTACAGTGGGGCAGCTGGGCAGTAAGGAATGTATTCTCTCAACAGTCAAGTATTTAATGAATATCTACCTTCTACTAGGCATTGAAACAGGTGAGTAGGTCTCAATCCATGTAACAATAAAGTCACCTGGGGAGCTTTTAAAAATGCTGATGTTTGGATCTCACCTCTAGAAATTGATTTAAATGGTCTGGGATGTGGCCTAGGTACTGATCATTTTTAAAGTTCCCCAAGTTGAGAGAGAGGTGCTAGAAATACAAAGGTAGAGTATATGATTTGGAATGAGAGAGAAGTTCAAATTCCTCACAGTTCATACCATTTCCCTATAATTCCTAACACTTGCAGTATGGACTTGGGCAAATTCAAATTATCTAAATTCCTCCTGCCTTGGATTATAATCACTAAGTAAAATAAGATATCCTTTAAAATAATCTAATACATCTGGCATTTGGTAGTTGCTCAGTAAATGGGTAAACCTATCTTCTGATAGAAAAAGTCCCTCTGTGGAAGTAAACTACAACTTTAGCCTAGACCTATTTTTTGGTTTACTGGTTGCACTTGAATTCCTACTGCAGAACTAAAAGCAGACCTATTTTTTTTCAGTCACTTATTTATTTATTTTTATTGAAGTGTAGTTGATTTACAATATTATATTAGTTTCAGGTGTACAGCATAACGATTCAGCATTTTTGCATATTATACTTCATTATAAGTTATTACAAAATAATGGCCATAATTTCCTGTGCTATACAATATATCCTTGTTGCTTATCTATTTTATACACAGTAGTTTGTATCTGTTAATCCCATACCCCTAATTTGTCCCTCCCCCTTCCTGCTCCCCTTTGGTAACCACTAGTTTGTTTTCTATATCTGTGAGTCTGTTTCTATTTTGCATATACATTCATTTGTATTATTTTTTAGATTCCATATATAAGTGATACCATACAGTATTTGTCTTTGTCTGACATTTCACTAAGCATAATATTCTCTAGGTTCATCCACATTGCTACAAATGGCAGAATTTCATTCTAAAAGCAGAACTCTTAATTCTACTTATCAGTCACTCACAAACTCATCTATGCATATACTAAAATTTGAGTACATATAACAATCATAACATAGCCTGCCAAACCTATTATAATAGATTCTAAGAATCCATGCATGAAATTTTGATGTCTAGAGCTAGGATATCGTAGTAATAGTACCTAACATTTACTGTACGTAACAGTGAGTCACTGTGCCAATTTACAGGCATGACTCTATTTAATTCTGACAAAACTTTGAGTTGTTTTTATCCCCATGTCTCAGATTAAAAAACAGATTTAGAGATACGAAGCAACTTGCCAAAGGTTCTACAACTACTAAGTAGCAGTGACAGGACTCAAATCCAGTTCCATCACTCTTCGAAGTCTCTGTTCTTTACTCCAATGCTACATTAATTCTCAGATTTTTTTTGTCTCTCACTCTCATTTATACTTCTGAAAAGTAATAAGGCTTTATGTAGGGCATATTATCAGAGGTTTCCTTTTCAGAGTCTAAATATGACTGACTTTGCCAAGGCCACAGAAACTTTCCAAGTTGGCCAGACACTAGTTAAAGAAAAATTACTTCCTACCATCAGAAGTCATTCCTAGGAAAACAGCCTCCACTTCTAATCTTCATTTAAAAAAAATTTTTTTCAGGGACTACCCAACTTATACAACATATGAGTAATTCCCATTTAGTTAAAAAGCCAATAATCTATACCTCAAAATGTTGCTCCTACTCCCACGGAGATTTTTCTGGCATACTCCTAGCATCTGCATTTGAACACATAATTGTTTATACACTCCATGACTTCAGGAAATCTTGCACAAGGTTAGATAAGAAGTAGAATATGAATCTTTATATTCTAGTCAGAAAGAATACTCTGTATTTTAGAGATGAAGTTTTGGTTCTTTAAAAAAATAGTTTCTTATTCTTTTATGCCTAGCTACTTTATGGTCATTACAGCCTGTGTAGGCTCTTTTCAGTTATAATTTTTTATTTTATTATTTACTTATTTATTTAGCCACGCCACGTGGCTTGCAGGATCTTAGTTCCCAACAAGGGGTTGAACCTGGGCCACGGCAGTGAAAGCATTGAGTCCTAACCACTGGACCTCCAGGGAATTCTCTACTTATAATTGTTTTAAATGAATTAACTACTGACTTTTTTCTCCATGGAGTCATAATGAAAGAATTCTGAAATAAGAAAAGAACTTTCAAAAGCATAACAAGGTTAAGTTATACTTTAAAAATAAGGATTTATTCACCAAGAACCTATGATATCAGGCTTGTGACTGAGGTGGGGTGGTAGGAGATGCTGGGATTACCATAAAACTAGTGAGACAATGCCTCTGCTCTCATGAAGCTAATATCAAACACCTAAATATCTAACATAATGTACAGATAAATACTTTAAATAGCCTAAGAGGTACAGCTAAAGTGCTGTAAATGTTCAGAGGGGATAAAGATTACTTTCAGCTTGGGAAATAGAGACTTCAAAGAAAAAATAATATTTAAGCTATGCATTAAAGGACAAATAGAATTTGGGCTGATGATGGAAGCAGGGAAACAGGGAGGGGTAAGGCAGACATTTCAGGGAGAGAGAAGGGCACAAATAAGCACCGGGTATGATGCCTGTCATGGGGATACTATTAAAAAACAAGTAAAAAAATAAATGCAATAAGGTGGGAATAGGTACAGCAGTTTTGAAAACTAAGAGCTGATACAAGTAAAAGCAGATAGTGGAGAAAGAATAATAATAAAGTACAAAATATATGATCTTTTTCTGTTATTTGTGTGTTAGGGTCCCAAAAGCCAGATAGGGTTTGAATGGTATTGTAGAAAATGAGCAGCCAATAAAATGCACAGATTAAAGTATTTCAGAAAGATCAATGTAGTGAGAGGTACAAGATGGACTTGATTCTGGAAAACAATATGTTGCAATAACCTGGGTAGGAAAAGATGGGAGTATAGACTGACAATGGAATTTAAAAGGAGGAAAACACAGAAAGAACTTTCAAAAAGGCAATCAACAAATCTCAGGAATGTTCAAGATATGGAAGATGACTGACAGTAGAATCAAAGTCATTCTAAAGTTCTGAACTAATAGATGAATTATTAAGTCCAACAATTTATAAATAAAAATCTACTTTGGGGGACTTCGCTGGTGACACAGTGGTTAAGACTCAGTGCTCCCAATGCAGGGGGCCCAGGTTCAATCCCTGGTCAGGGAACTAGACCCAACATGCATGCTGCAACTAAGAGTTCACATGCCACAACTACGGAGCCCGTGTGCCGCAACTAACAAGCCTGCTGGCTGCAACTAAGACCCAGCACAACCAAATAAATAAGAAAAAAAATTATTAAAAAAATAATAAAAATCTACTTTGGGAGGTAAATGTATACAAAATTTTTGATGTCAGAAAAAAGTTTATTTCAAACCTAACAAAATAAATGTATCATTTCCTCCCATCTCCTGCTACCAGAGGAAGGAGTTCAGCAGCCAAGGAACAAAGTAGTACTATAAGAGACACACAAGAAATATGGCTTCTACCTAAACCACGTGAATCAAGTGCGTTTATGGACCTTTTGCTATTCTCATAGACCCTGTTCGGAATCTGATGACCGATGAGCCCTCACTCTAGAAAAAAATGCATACATATATATTTTGTATACAATTCCCTGGCTTCAAGAAACCCATCTATGAATCTCAAATTAAGAACCCTTGGCCTGGGCCTCCCTGGTGGCGCAGTTGGTTGAGAGTCCACCTGCCGATGCAGGGGACACGGGTTTGTGCCCCAGTCCGGGAAGATCCCACATGTCGCGGAGCAGCTAGGCCCGCGAGCCATGGCCGCTGAGCCTGTGCAACCGGAGCCTGTGCTCCGCAACGGGAGAGGCCACAACAGTGAGAGGCCCGCGTACCTGGGGAAAAAAAAAAAAAAAAAAAAAAAGAACCCTTGGCCTAACATGAAAAGATGCTCATCATTGCTAATTATTAGAGAAAAGCAAATTAAAACTACAATGAGGTACCACCTCACACCAGTCAGAATAGCCATCATTAAAAAGTCTACAAATAATAAATGTTGGAGAGGGTGTGGAGAAAGGGAACCCTCTTACACTGTTGCTGGGAATGTAAATTGGGACAGTCATTATGTAAAAGAGTATGGAAATTACTCAGAAAAGTAAAAATAGAGGTGCCATATGATCCAGCAATCCCACTCCTGGGCATATACCCAGACAAAACTATAATATGAAAAGATACAAGCACCCCTATGCTCACAGCAGCACTATTTACAATAGTTAAGACATGGAAACAACCTAAATGTCCCTTGACAGATGAATGGATAACGAAGATGTGGTACATATATACAATGGAATATACTCAAACATAAAAAGGAATGAAATAATGCCATTTGCAGCAACATGGATGGACCTAGAGATTATCATACTAAGCAAAGTAAGTCAGAAAGAGAAAGACAAATACCATATTATATTACTTATATGTGGAATCTAAAATACAACACAAATGAACATATCTATGAAACAGAAACAGACTCACAGACATAGAGAACAGACTTGTGGTTGTCAAGGGTCGGGGCCTGGGGGAGAAAAGGATTTTGAATTTGGGATTAGCAGATGCAAACTAGTATATATAGGATGGGTAAACAACAAGGTCCTACTGTATAGCACAGGGAACTATATTCAATATCCCATGATAAACCATAATGGAAAAGAAATGAAAATATATATATATTTATAATTGAGTGACTGCTGTACAGCAAAAATTAACACAACACTGTAAATCAACTATACTTCAAGAAAATTTTTTAAAAAGGAACCCTTGGCCTATATGTTGACCTTAACAATCTATTTCCAGCAGAAAGAGGAAAATTTTTAAAGAGGAAGAAAAGAATGAGAGGCTACTCCACCCTTAAAACTTTCTAAATCTAAATTAATTTTCCATTTGCTAGAGACTAAAGATTTGTTTTCATAACCCATTTCTGCCTTTATTAATTGTGTGACCTTGGGCAAGTCACTTAACTTCTCCAGGCCTGAGTTTCTTCATGTCAGATAGGGTTATAGCATCAGTTTTACACACTTTGCTATGAGGATTAAAGTAGTCTTCTTATCCCTTGGTTACCCTCAAATTAGCCTGTTCTATTTTTGTCATATAACTAGTCATTGTCTAAAATTAGTTTGTTCCTGTATTTGTTATTATCTTTCAGTCAATCCACCTAATTTGCTACTGTTTGAGATCCATGAGAGCAAGAATGTTCTCCATTTGTTCACCAGTGTACTCTCAAAGCCTGACACACTGATGATTATCTGTTGATAGGATGAAATAAGCTAATGTGCATAAAGTACTTAGCTTGGTGTATTATTATTATTATTACTATTACTATTATTATTATGCTTTGAGGCTAATAAACAGAATCCTCCTTACTGAATCCTGATAAGGCTTCCAATGAAAGGAAATGGGACATTACAAAGCTACACTAATCAAAACTGTAGTACAAGCATGAGCAGACATACAGATTAATTGAACAGAATTCAAAGTCCAGAAATAAACTCTAACCTTTACATCAATAGTGGTTCAACAAAGAGGCCAAGACAATTCACTGGGGAAAGAACAGTCTTTCCAACAAATGAAGTTAGGACAACTGCAAGAGTATTCATGCAGAAGTATGAGAATCTAGACCCTTTTCCTCTTACTACATACATAACTAAATCAAAGTGGATCACAAACCTAAATGTAAGAGCTAAAACTATAAAACTCTAAGAAGAAAACACAGGGGTAAATATTGTGATCTTGGGTTAAGCAACCATTTCTTAGATACAACACCAAAAGCAGAAATGATAAAAGAGAAGATTTAGGAGTTGGATTTCAGTAAAATTAAAACTATTTATTAAAACTATAAGGACTGGGCTCCACTGGTGGCACAGTGGTTAAGAATCTGCCTGCCAAAGCAGGGAACAAGAGTTTGAGCCCTGGTCCGGGAAGATCCCACATGGCACGGAGCAACTAAGCCCGTATGCCACAACTACTGAGCCTGCACTCTAGAGCCCGCGAACCACAGCTACTGAGCCCTCGTGCCACAACTACTGAAGCTCACATGCCTAGAGCCCATGCTCTGCAACAAGAGAAGCCACTGCAAAGAGAAGCCTGCGCACCACAATGAAGAATAGCCCCCACTCGCCTCAACTAAACAAAGCCCACGCAGCAACAAAGACCCAATGCAGCCAAAAAAAAAAAAAAAAACCATCACAAACTATATAGAGACTTCCCTGGTGGTGCAGTGGTTAAGAATCTGCCTGCCAATGCAGGGGACATGGGTTCGAGCCCTGATCCGGGAAGATCCCACATGCCGCAGAGCAACTAAGCCCATGTGCCACAACTACTGAGCCTGTGCTCCAGAGCCCACAAGCCACAACTACTAGGCCCACATGCCACAACTACTGAAGCCCGCCTGCCTAGAGCCAGTGCTCTGCAACAAGAGAAGCCACTGCAAGGAGAAGCCCGCGCACCGCAACGAAGAGTAGCCCCCGCTCGCCACAACTAGAGAAAGCCCACATGCAGCAACAAAGACCCAACACAGCCAAAAATAAATAAATAAATTTAATTTAAAAAACACTATATATATTTTTACAGTATGGCTATGTACAGATTACCTCAGGTTAAATTTTATTTCCAATAATTATAAGCTTTGTGACCATTATTAACAAGTTATTTCTGCCTTAATTTCCTCAACTGTAAGCTCTGAAATGTGATTACAAGCAGGCATATAAGTACTTCATAAATGTTAGTTATTACAGAAATACTGTTCATAGCTAAGCCACACAGTATACTGCTATTTTCTTTCTTGTAAAACTTTTGTCCAGAATTAATAACTGTCTTTTATTTTGTTTACTGAGGTTTCTATTAAACTATCATTAATTGCTTCCCAAAACCTTTTAATAGGCAAAAGACATTAACAGGCATTTCACAAAACAGGAAACACAAATAGCCTATAGACACATTAAAAGGTTCCCAATTTCATTCATAGTCAAGAGACATAATTTTTTTAAAAACTGGAGAAAATCAAACTTTAACAACATGTATATAGGGGAGAGACCAGGAAAAGTGACTCACTCCAAAAGACATAAAATTTTAAGTCAACAGTAAGGTATAATTTCACATCCAGCATGTTGACAAAATATAAGAAGCCAAACATTACCACATCCCGTGGAGGATACAGATCAGATGGAACTGTCATCCACTGCTGGTGGGCATGTAAATGGGGAAAACTGTTTGGAAAACAGTGAGGCATCACTTGGTAAAACTGAACAGGTGTCCTTCAATCTAGCAGTTTCAGTTTACAGAGAAACGCCTGTACTTAAGTACTAAGATACACATAAAAGGATGTTCACAGAAGCATTTCCATAAAAGCAAAGAATAACAAGCAAGCTAAATGTTCACCATCAGTGGAATATATAAATTGTGATATATTCAGACAGTTGAATATGGCACTGATGTGAAAATGGATGTGCTAGAATTACATGCAATAACATGGATGAATCTCAAAAGTATAATATTTGGAAAAAGATATAAGCACAGAAGAATAAATGCAGTATGATTCCATTAGTAATAAAGTTCAAAAACAGGCAAAACTAAATAATATGTTTTTATGAATATATGAATAGGTGGTAAAAATATAAAGAAAAGCAAGGGAATGATAAACATGCAATTCAAGGCTGTGGAGAGTGGAAATGCTCTTGTGGAGAGGCAATGAGCTTCTAAAGTGCTGACAAAGAAACTAACACAACATTGTAACGCAATTATACTCCAATAAAGATGTTAAAAAAATTTTTTTAATTAAAAAAAGGTTCTATGTCATATTCTAGGTGGTGAATACATGGGAATTTATTCTTCTTTAAACTGTACATATTTTTTAAACTTTTCTTTATATTTCATAATTAAACATTTTATAATTTAAGAGAAATTCATAAATCTATAAAATTTATATAAATTTATAATTTGAGAAATCTATAAAACTTCTCTTAATATGGTCAACCACATTAAATGATCTATCAGGTTCATTTTTTTCTTTGGAAACTCCCTTCTCTGGCACCTTCTATTCATCTGCTCCAAATGGGACTGCTTGCTCTCTGGAAAGAATGAATTCCTGTCATTTCATCATCATCCTGGAATTGAATTCCCCTTGCCTTTCTTCTGTGTTGAATCCCTGATTCCCATATCCCACATTTTTCTTGATGCACTTTTTTTTTTTTTTAATTCTATTTTTGGCTGCATTGGGTCTTCATTGCTGCGTGCAGGCTTTCTCTAGTTGCGGCGAGCAGGGGCTACCCTTCGTTGTGGTGCGCGGGCTTCTCACTGCAGTGGCTTCTCTTGTTGCGGAGCACGGCCTCTAGGCGTGCAAGCTTCAGTAGTTGTGGTACGCAGGCTCAGTAGTTGTGGTACGCAGGCTCAGTAGTTGTGGCGCACAGGCTTAGTTGCTCCGTGGCATGTGGGATCTTCCCGGACCAGGGCTCAAACTCGTGTCCCCTGCATTGGCAGGCGGATTCTTAACCACTGCGCCACAAGGGAAGCCTGATGCACTCTCTCATTTAATGGAACACATCCTCCATTAGCTTTCTGAGAAAGAGGGATTAATTTTGAAACTCTGCATGTCAGGAAATGCTGTTACCCATTTTTACACTTGACTGATAGCTTTCTCTGGTATAGAAATTTTGTCAGGGACTGTTTCCATCAATGATAACTAGGCGCCTTGGTAGATCCAACTTGGGAAATGTGGACTAAAATTATATGTATGTGTGTATAAAAATATATGAATATATAAAAATAATTATATATAAGATCATATTTATGTAATTATACTGATTATATTTTTTAAATATACATAGGGAATTCCCTGGTGGTCCAGTGGTTAGGACTTGGCACTTTCACTGTCGTAGCCCAGGTTCAATCCCTGGTCAGGGAACTAAGATCCCACAAGCTGTGCCGCCAAAATAAAATAAATAAATAAATGGTCTTATATTCATTCCTTCTTTTAAAATGAGGCTGGCAAGAAAGTAAGGAATATGGAATACTAAGGCCAAAAGTTAAGTGACGATGGGAACTCAGAGAGGCATTCAGTCCATTAAAGCTGGTTTTTGTCTTGATGGCATTTGCCAACCAGCTGAACCTGAGGTTTTGGGGGTTTCCTGGGGCACACAGAACAAGACACAAAGCACAAGGTGGGAATCCTTGGTGGAGAGGCCAGTAGAAGTTACTTTTCCCATAAAGCTGAGATCTCAAAGGATCATATCGTCAGTGAAAGGGTAAAATAGTAATGCTCTGCTCCCTACTCTGATCCCAGGACTAAAAGAAAAAGAAAAATACATGTCTTGAAACTTGGCATTGAATGAACGGGAGAAGAGGGAGAGAAAAAAAAAAAGGCCTTCTCTCATGAAACTGTAACCACAGACAACTCTTAAACTGATTTTAGCTAAATTCACACACTTAAATATTCGAATAAGTTTCAAGTTGAGAATTTAGTTTCAAGTGAACCCAGACCAGCAGTGCCCTCAGGAGCCCAACAGAAACAAAGGCAAATCCTCTCTGAAGGAATCAACCTTCACTCCAGGACCAAGAACTCCCACGGATAAAGTTCCAAAGCACGTGACCATCTCACAGTCAAAAACCATACAACATGCGAGGAAACAGATGTATAAAGGCTTCACATATTGAAATTATACGGTAGAATATAAAATAACTGTTTTGTATTTTTAAAAAATAATAGAAACTTGAAACAAATACAACTTCTAAAATGAAAAGAACAGAATTAAAAAGAAAATGATCAGTTTAACAGCTAAGGAGAAAGGTAAACTAATACATCCGTTCAGATATATCTGGATACATCTAGAATGCAACATAAAAACAAAAGATGAAAAATATGGAAGAAGTTAAGAGATATGCAGGAAACAGAAATACGTTTTACATATGTCAAATCAGAGTTATAACAGGAAATTAGAGAATGGATAAAGGTTTGAAGAGTAGTAGCTGAAGTTTTCATAACTGAAACTACCAATCACAGATTCCTGAAGGTCAACAAAACACAAGATTTTAAGAGAATTACCATATTATGGTAAAAGTACACAACATTAAAGACAATTATGTTAAAATCAGTCCCTACTCCCCAAAATGCAAAATGACGTATATATTAATTTGTTCATTTCAGTACTATTTGAAATAGAAAATGATAAAAAGAACCCAACATCCGTCAATAGGGAAACTGATTGAATAAACTGTGTTATATTCACACAATAGAGTTCTATGCAGCTGCAGAAAAAAAAAAAAGAATAAGAAATCTTTATATACTGTTAAGGAGTGATTAGGATATATTAAATTTTAAAAAGTAATATACAGGGACTTCCCTGGTGGCACAGTGGTTAAGAATCCACCTGCCAATGCAGGGGACACGGGTTCGAGCCCTGGTCCAGGAAGATCCCACATGCCGCAGAGCAACTAAGCCCATGCGCCACAACTATTGAGCCTGTGCTCTAGAGTCCACAATCCACAACTACTGAAGCCCACGCACCTAGAGCCCATGCTCTGTAACAAGAGAAGCCACTGCAATGAGAAGCCCATGCACTGCAATGAAGAGTAGCCCCAACTCACCGCTACTAGAGAAAGCCCACACACAGCAACAAAGACCTAATGCAGCCAAAAATAAATAAATAAATTTATTTTTAAAAAAAAGTAAAGCAGAATGGTATATATGTTATCTTTTATCTAAGAAAGAAGGGGATATAAATATATACACTTTTTTTAAGTGGAAGAATTAAACAAAAAATAATGAAAACAGTTAATCTGTAGGGTACTGGAGGAAAAAAGGACAGATGCTATACTTTTCTGAATACACTATTATAGTTCCAATTTTGGAGTCATGTAAATAATTTTACTTTTGTTTTACAAATATGTTTAAAAGTTTGTAAAAACCAATCACCACCAACAACAAAAAAGGGAATAAATTAACCTAATGGTATACTAACAGTTATTCCAAGTGACTTTAAAACATAATTATTTGACTATGTATCTCTGGTGGGATATACCTTAAGGGAAAAAAACAACTGAATAGAAGTCTTAAACAGTATTCAGTAATCACATTGTTACTAGCTTTTAAAAAAATTAATTTAATTAATTAATTTATTTGGTTGTGCCAGGTCTTAGTTGCCGGGGGCGGGCTCCTTAGTTGCAGCTTGCCGGCTCCTTGGTTGTGGTATGCGTGTGGGATCTAGTTCCCTGACCAGACAGTGAACCCGGGCCCCCTGAATTGGGAGCAAGGAGTCTTAACCACTGAGCCACCAGGAAGTCCCTGTTAGTAGCTTTTTTTTTTTTTTTTTTTTTTTTTTTTGGTACGCGGGCCTCCCACTGTTGTGGCCTCTCCCGTTGTGGAGCACAGGCTCCGGACGTGCAGGCTCAGCGGCCATGGCTCACAGGCCCAGCCACTCCGCGGCATGTGGGATCTTCCCAGACCGGGGCACGAACACGTGTCCCCTGCATCGGCAGGCGGACTCTCAACCACTGCGCCACCAGGGAAGCCCCCTGTTAGTAGCTTTTATTGGTTATTCTGAACATCACATAAGTGCATATTTATATACATATATAAAGCAAGTAGGTAGTTAGGTTAATATCATGAGTAACCAAAATTCCCACTGTAAGAGAAAAGAGATGATATAAAGTCAAAGAAATTAAAAACCCTGTAATTTTTTTTTTTTTTTTTTTTTTGGCCATGCTGTGCGCCTTGCAGGATCTTAGCTCCCTGACCAGGGGTTGAACCCACACCCTCAGCAGTGAAAGCACAGAGTCCTAACCACTGGACCACCAGGGAATTCCCAAAAACCCTGTAATCTTAATTTTGAATTGGAAGTATCAACATGAACTCATGATTCCCTTTGTGTTAAAAAAAATATATGCTACCTCTATCCTGTAAAGGCCTATAGCAATAATCAACCTAGTAGCAATGAGTTCCTCTAGTGCCTAAACTGCGATATTTAAATACCATTTCCAGCTTCTAGAAGCTGCCTGTATTACTTGGCTCACAGGTTCTTCCTCCATTTTCAAAGCCAGCAAGCAATGTGGCATCTTCAAATTTCTCTCAGATTTTGGCCTACTCTTCTGCCTCCCTCTTCTTTAAAGGACACTCGTGATTACATGGGACCCAATCAAATAATCCAGGATAATCTCTTTATTTTAAAGTCAGCTGATTAGCAACCTTAATTCCATCTGCAACCTTAATTCTCCTCTGCCATGTAAAATAATCCAGTCACAGGTTCCAGTGATAGGACTCGAGCATCTTTGGGATATCATTGTTTTGTCTGCCACAGATTTCTAAAGTCTTTGTATTATTTCAGAAGAATGGCAGAAATATTGATTCAACTTGCACTTTTAAAAAATTTTTATTTATTTATTTTTGGCTGCATTGGGTCCTCATTGCTGCGCGCAGGCTTTCTCTAGTTGCGGCGAGCAGGGGTTACTCTTTATTGCGGTGAGCTGGCCTCTCATTGTGGTGGCTTCTCTTATTGCGCAGCATGGGCTCTAGGCGCACAGGCTTCAATAGTTGTGGCACAAGTGCACAGTAGTTGTGGCTTGCGGGCTGTAGAGCACAAGCTCAGTAGTTGTGGCACATGGGTTTAGCTGCTCCACGGCATGTGGGATCTTCCTGGACCAGGGATTGAACCTGTGTTCCCTGCGCTGGCAGGTGGATTCTTCTTCTTTTTTTTTAATTGGAGTAAAATTGCTTTACAATGTTGTGTTAGTTTCTGTTGTACAATGAAGTGAATCAGCTATATCTTTACCTATATCCCCTCCCTCTTGGACCTCCCTCCCACCCCCCCAATCCTGGTCATCAAAGAGCACCGAGCTGAGCTCCTGTGCTATACAGCAGGTTCCCACTATCTATTTTACACATGGTAGTGTATTTGTGTCAAACCTAATGTCCCCATTCGTCCCACCCTCCCCTTCCCCCTCTGTGTCCACATGTCCGTTCTCTACATCTACATTTCTATTCCTGCCCTACAAATAGGTTCATCTGTACGATTTTTCTAGATTCCACATATATGCATTAATATACGATATTTGTTTTTCTCTTTCTGGCTTACTTCACTCTGTATGACAGACTCTAGGTCCATCCACACCTCTATAAATGACCCAATTTTGTTCCTTTTTATGGCTGAGTAATATTCCATTGTATATATGTACCACCACTTCTTTATCCATTCATCTATTGTTGGACATTTAGGTTGTTTTCATGTCCTGGCTATTGTAAATAGTGCTGCAATGAACACTGGGGTACAAGTGTCCTTTTGAATTATGGTTTTCTCAGAGTATATGCCCAGTAGTGGGATTGCTGGGTCATATGGTAATTCTATTTTTAGTTTTTTAAGGAACCTCCATACTGTTCTCCATAGTGGCTGTATCAACTTATATTCCCACCAACACTGCAAAAGGTTCCCTTTTCTCCACACCCTCTCCAGCATTTATTGTTGGTAGATTTTTTGATGATGGCCATTCTGACTGGTGTGAGGTGATACCTCATTGTAGTTTTGATTTGCATTTCTCTAATAATTAGTGATGTTGAGCAACTTTTCATGTGGCAGGCATATTCTTAACCACTGAGCCACCAGGGAAGTCCCTCAACTTGCACTTTTATATATTAAGTATGCATGTTAAAATGTCTAAGGCAGGGCCTCCCTGGTGGCGCAAGTGGTTGAGAGTCCGCCTGCCGATGCAGGGGATACGGGTTCGTGCCCCGGTCTGGGAGGATCCCATATGCCGCGGAGCGGCTGGGCCCGTGAGCCATGGCCGCTGAGCCATGGCCGCTGAGCCTGCGCGTCCGGAGCCTGTGCTCCGCGGCGGGGGAGGCCACAGCAGTGAGAGGCCCGCATACCGCAAAAAAAAAAAAAAAAAAAAAAAAAAAAAAAAAAAAAAAAAAAAAGTCTAAGGCAAAAATCCTACGTTAACCATTAAAAAACTATAAGAACTAGTACATAATTTCAGTAAAGTTGCAGAATACAAGATCAATATACAAAAATCAACTGTATTCCTATACACTTGAAATAAACAATCCAAAAATGAAATTAAGAAAACAATTCCATTTATAATAGCATTGATATAACATTGCTGAAAGTAATTTAAAAAGATATACACAAATAGAAAGACATCCCATATTCATGGATTAGAAGATTTATTATTACTAAAATGGCAATATTCCCCAAACTAATTTACAGATTCAAAGTAATAACTAACAAAATTGTATCTAACTTCCTTGCAGAAATTGACGCGCTAATCCTAAAATTAACATGGAAATTCAAGGGACACAGAAGAGTCAAAACAAATTTTAACGAAAGACATGGCTACAAGACTCATACTTCCTGATTTCAAAACTTGCTACAAAGCTACAGCAATAAATACAGTGTGATCCTGGTATATAGGCAAATATATAAATCAATGGTATAGAATTGAGAGTTAAAAAATAAACCCATACATTATGGTCAATTGATTTTTGACCAGAGTGCCAAGATAATGCAAGGAGGAAAGAGGAGTCTTTTCATTAAATGGTGTTGGGACAATGGATATCCACATGCAAAAGAACAAAGCTGAACCCATTCCTCACATCATATATAAAAATTAACTTAAAATGGATAATAGACCTCTACGTAAGAGCTAAAACTATAAAACTCTAAGAAGAAAACATAGGCATAAATCTTCATGACCCTAGGTTAGGCAAAGGCTTCTTAGATATGATACTAAAAGCATGAGAAAAAAAATAAATTGAACTTTATCAAACTTAAAACTGTTTGCTTCAAAGGACACCATTAAAGGGAATTCCCTGGCAGTCCAGTAGTTAGGACTTGGTGCCTGCCCAGGCCGGGGTTCAACCCCTGGTTGGGGAACTGAGATCCCACAAGCCTTGCGGCGCAGCCGAAATAAAAACAAAAACAAAGGACACCATTAAAAACATGAAAGATAACCCACAGAATGGGAGAAAATACCCACAAATCATAGATCTGATAAGGAACTTGTATCTAGAATATATAAAGAACTCATAACTCAATACAAAGACAACCCATTTTTTTAATGAGCAAAGGATTTGAATAGACATTCCTCCAGAGAAGGTATACAAATGGTCAATAAGGACATGAAGATATTCAGCATCATTAGTTATTAGGGAAATGCAAATCAAAACCACACAAAGAACCACTTCACATCACTAAGATGGCTATAAACAAAAAGACTGGCAATGACAAGTGTTGGCAAGAATGTAGAGAATTAGAACCCACATACACTGCTGATGATAATATAAAATGGTACAGCTGCTTTGGAAAACAGTTTGTCAGTTCCTCAAAAGGTTAAACAGAGAGATGTCATATGATCTAGCAATTCCACTCCTAGGTATACCCAAAAGACATGAAAACATATTTCTACATAAAAACTTGTATAAGAATGTTCATATAGGCATTGTTCATAATAGTTAAAAAGTAGGAGCAACTCAAATGTCCATCAATTGTTGAATGGATAAATAAAATTTGGTATATATCCATACAATAGAATATTATTTGGCAATAAAAGGAATGAAATATTACAACATGCCACAATATAGATGAACCTTGAAAATATTATGGTAAGCAAAAAAGGTCAGTCACAAAAGAGCACATATATTGTTTAATTCCATTTATTGTAAATGTCCAGATTAGGTATATCTATAGAGACAGAAAACAGATTGGTTGGTTTGGGGGAAAGTGAGGGCTAACTGCTTATGGCTATAAAGTTTCTTTTTGGGGTGCTGAACATGTTCTAAATTGTGGTAAAGGCTGCAGAACTCTGGGAATATGCTTAAAAAAACATTGATTGTACACTCTAAATGACTCAGTTGTATGGTATGTGAATTCTATCTCAATAAAGTTGTTACCAAAAAATGATGAGGAACATTCAAAGAATAGATCATATCATTAGTACACTAATAGAGAAAAAAAATGGAATGAGAAAAAGGAACATAGGTCAGATGAAACAAAATACAAAATAAGATGGCAGAAATAAATCCAAATATATCAAGGGTAGACTAAATACTCTAGGTCTGAAATACCCGCAGATGAGATTTTTTTAAAAATTCCAGCTATATACTACTTAAAAAGAGACAAAAAGTTACAAAATTTAAAAAATAGACAAAGACATAGTAGGCAAATATTAGCCAAAACCATTTTAGGTTAGATGCTTTTTCCTCAAACTTTAGGGCATTCTTCTATCAACTTCTAGTTGAGGTACTGCTGTGGAGATTTTTTTTTTAATTTATAGGGGGTTTTTTGGTCATCTCTTACCACTTTAAAAAAATTTTTATTTTATATTGGAGTATAGCTGTTGAGATTTCTTTTTAAGAATCTTTTTATCCCTCATATTTCTAAATTTTAATCTTAATGTAGGACAAGCTTCTTCCTAGGAGATTCCTTAAACTTTCTCTTCTATTGAATTTATATCTACTATACATGTTTTCATTCCCAACATTTACATTTTGTTCTCTGAAACAAGGTTCCTTTTTTTGTAAAAGAGCATCCTGTTCTTGTTTCACAGATGCCATACTGTCTCTTGCCTCTGACGAGAGATATTAGGTTTTTTAGTATTTTCTTTTGTTCTACGCATTATTGTTTCCTTTTCCCATTTTGTTTTTGCCTGTCTTTTGTGTTAGAGGATTTCCCTGGATGGCTGGTGATTCTATGAAAAGGCAGGGTTTGTTGACTATTGAATATCACTGTACAGTTATCAAGTAGAGACCCAGCCTTTTAAATGGGGGACTCTTCCACCAAATATCAATATCTGCGTGTCTTTTCTCTTAGGCCAGTCATTGCTCCAGAGAGGAATCCTCCAATCTCCTGCCTGGGGACATAGAACTAGCTGTGAGCCTTCGGGAAAAGAAACTGAATAGTCTCATTTGTTCATTCACTCAACAGATATGCACTAAGCACCTATGAGATACTATTTTAGGTACTGGGAATACTGAAGTGAACAAAAGACAAAACCCGCTATTCTTGTGTTAACACTCAGTAGAAGGAGACATAGCAAAAATTTTCAAGGTAGCAATAAGTGCCACGTAAAGCCAGGAAGGGGGACAATGAATATCAGGTTGGAAAGGAATGTAATTTTAAATCAGTGATCAGGAAAGGCATCTTTAAGCAAAGACCTGAGGGAGGTAAAGGAGAAAGCTATGAATATATTTAGAAGACACAACACGTACCTTCACTTAATACCTGTTTCATCCAGTTGCTTTATCTTTGCCCGCATAAGCCTACTGAGTCCAGAGCCATCTGGTTCAATTCCTCCAAAAGTTAACCTGTCTCCCATTACTGAGAAATTTATTTTCTTTTTTTTTTTTTTTTTTGCGGTACGCGGGCCTCTCACTGCTGTGGCCTCTCCCCTTGCGGAGCACAGGCTCTGGACGCGCAGGCCCAGTGGCCATGTCTCACGGGCCCAGCCGCTCCGCGGCATGTGGGATCTTCCCGGACCGGGGCACGAACCCGCGTCCCCTCCATCGGCAGGCGGACTCTCAACCACTGCGCTACCAGGGGAGCCCCGAGAAATTTATTTTCAATAAATTGAGGAAAAGGAAAAGATCTGGGAGTCTAATAGAGTCAATCAATCCTCCTGTTTTTAGCGCCCTTTCAGAGGTACCTAGCACCTATAATTCCTGAGCATTTATGGGGTTGTGATATGGATTAGTCTGCACTTTCTCCTTCTGTGGGTAGTTTTCAGTTTGCTCTTCTCTGTTAGTGAGTTAACATTCTTCAACTTGCTATCTTCCTAAATCTTGGTATCTTATCTTCCCTCCTCTTCTTTGTCCTTTGATCATATTCCTTTTTCCGAATTACTTTAATTTCATGGGGTTTGGGGAGAAAATGGAGATGAATTAATGAATTAATTTCAACAACTCTCTAGGGTAGCTACTATTATTCCTCTTTTGCAAATGAGGAAAGTAAAGCCAAGGGAGGTTAAATATCAATAACTCATCCAACAGCATAGAAAGCAGATCAGCTAGAATCTTATTCTTAGGGTCACTTCCTTATCAGTTTTCAATACTACCCTCAAAATAATACTAGGTTCTCTCTCCATTCTTAAAATCATCAAAGCTAAGAATGAGCACCCAGAAATCCCCAGGAAGAGGTGAAAGAGGATTGGTTCCTGCTGTAGGGAAAATGATTGGTAGAGGACCCTTACAGCAAGCCGAAGTACCGTGAAGACTAAGAAGAAAGTCAAGGTTTACAACTGTAATGAAAATGATGGGAGAAAGCAGAAGGGCGGAGTGGAAAGGAAGAATCAAAGACAATTCTCAAGTTTTTCTGATGTCATCCACAAAGAAAGAACAGAGGAGACCTTTAAAAAGAGTTCCAACTTACTATATACTGATTTACCATGTGCTTGAAAATTCTACATCCTATCCCTAATACTTTTCTCTGTTGGCCATTGATGAGAGTGTTAATGTTAACTGGGTATCATGGAATCCAAAAATGGAAATAGTGGCATTTCACACAGCCCTGCATTAGACATTGGCCCAACATACAATGTGGTTTCAAGCAAATGAATGAAACCTAACCTCACTTATATCCATTTTCAGATAAGATACTTAGTTTATGGGAACTTCCAACCTGCTGAGTCAGATCACACAAAAACATACTTTGTTTTATTTTTTTTATTTTTATTTTTCTTGGAATTTTATTTTATTCAAGATAATACAAGAGAAGAAGGGTGAACCGAAGTGAGCACTGGTAGGGGTTGGGAGGATGGTGAGTGTTAAGCCATCATTATTTTGGAGTTAGGTTTAATCTTAATACCTCTCAAACTTTTCCCTCAAAATAACATCCATGACAAAGGAGCATGTTTAAATATCTAGGCGTGGGCCTCCCTGGTGGCGCAAGTGGTTGAGAGTCCGCCTGCCGATGCAGGGGATACGGGTTCGTGCCCCGGTCTGGGAGGATCCCATATGCCGCGGAGCGGCTGGGCCCGTGAGCCATGGCCGCTGAGCCTGCGCGTCCGGAGCCTGCGCGTCCGGAGCCTGCGCTCCGCAACGGGGGAGGCCACAACAGTGAGAAGCCCGCATAGCGCAAAAAAAAAAAAAAAAAAAATCTAGGCGTGTGGTTACCAAATTTTTTATATCTGTAGTGGACACTATACTATATTCTCTATGCTTTTTCTTTATTGTTGGCCTCTCCCCATGAGAATATCAGCTCCATAAGAGGCACATGATTATTTTATTACTATATCCCCATGCTTTGTTTTAAATGGATGTGGACAGACTGCTGCAGCACAAGAACAACTGTAATCTTATACCTCTGATAATAAAAAATTCTGCTTTACTCAAGTTAGAAAACTTTCTAAATTTTATTTCTACCATTCACCTAACATCAGAACAGCATAATTAATAACTTCTTTTTCCAAAACTCTAAAAGTAAATAGAAAAAAGGATATAATGACAATTCTACTAGAATGATCTGGGCTCAAACAAAAATACAACCAGTGAGACATCAGTAATGAAAGCAAAAAAGCAGACAGAATACAAGGCTTTTTCATATTTTGCAAGGACCAACTGGAGCTGTTCACTCTCTTCATGTGTGTGGCGATATTCAGTCATCAGAATGCATGTAAGTTACTATACTGCTTAGACATATCACAATAGGAAGAAAGCAAGCAGGTTTGAGGTCAGAGTTTAAAAGTCAGTAAAATCCATACAGAAAATCCTAATGAAGTATATTTCAGAACCAATGGCCACATAACACCTTCCCCAGACTCACCTGAATGCCATAATGATCCAGGAAAAAAGACAAAGAGCAAATATCTTTAGGGCAATTATCTGAGAGATTCTTTCCAGTCACAACTTGCTTATATATAAACAGGTAACTTAATTCCAATTAAACAGACATTTGGCTATGCCCTGTATTGTAGGCCCTGATATACTTCCTAGGCATTAGGGAAATCAGCAGGCCCGAAAATCCCACTGATGAATAAAACTTGGTTCTTGAGCTCAAAGAGCTCATGTCTGGAGGTAAATAGGCAGTAAACAGTCACTGTATACTATAGCTATGACAGAAATAAGCCTAGCGTACCATGAGAGCTCACAGATGGGACATTCAATCTTGCTCAGGACACTTACGGGGAGGGAACCATGTCAGAGAATGATTCACAAAGATTATGTCTGGTGTGAAGATTTTGTTAAACCAAATGCTATAAAAATTTGAAGTATTATTTTTATTAAACAATGACCTGGATAGGGAAGAGGCCAAAGTACAAATCCTCTAATTACCAGTAAAGAATACAATTTCCCAATATTCAGTGAAAAAAAAAAGTCAGCATATTCTCCAACTTAAAAATGGGTTTATATTCCAAAGGTTTGTAAAGTAGGTTGTTGGAAAAACTGAAGTACATTTCCCCTGATTAACAGTATAATGAAATATTGGTAGATTCTCTGGGAAGCTCCATTCTCAAGTCTATTTAGCCACAATACACTAAAATGCTATTTGTGATGAAATTCAGCTAATAATAATGATGTAGTTCAGGTGATTAACACAGAAAACTGAATTTAAAGTGATATTGGGCTTCCCTGGTGGCACAGTGGTTAAGAATCCGCCTGCCAATGCAGGGGACAAGGGTTTGAGCCCTGGTCCAGGAAGTCCCACATGTTGTGGAGCAACTAAGCCCATGTGCCATGACTACTTAGCCTGTGCTCTAGAGCCCGTGAGCCACAACTACTGAAGCCCATGTGCCTAGAGCCCATGCTCGGCAATGAGAAGCCACGGCCATGAGAAGCCGGCACACCACAACGAAGAGTAGCCACCGCTCGCCACAACTAAAGAAAGACCGCGCGTAGCAATGAAGGCCCAATGCGGCCAAAAATAAATAAATAAATTTATTTATTTATTTTAAAAATAATAAAATAAAGTGACATTAATATATCTTGAACCATGGTTCTTATGCTTAAGGAAAAGCTGGTTTAATTAAAAGGATGAGAAGAATTAAATTAAACAAACCAGACACACATGTATTTATGCTGGGCACTTTACAAGCATTATCTAAATTTAATCCTCACAACAACCTGGGCTATATTTTCTTAGTAGGATAAAGATAGAGGGATATAAATATGGAATCATAGAAGGATATAAATATATTGTTAATAATCACAGTTTTAAAATTTCACTTCTGGGGGGGCTTCCCTGGTGGCACAGTGGTTGAGAGTCCGCCTGCCGATACAGGGGACACGGGTTCGTGCCCCGGTCCGGGAAGATCCCACATGCCGCGGAGCAGCTGGGCCTGTGAGCCGTGGCTGCTGAGCCTGCGTGTCTGGAGCCTGTGCTCCGCAACGGGAGAGGCCACAGCAGTGAGAGGCCCGCGTACCGCAAAAAAAAAAAAAAAAAATCTCACTTCTGGGGACTTCTCTGGTGGCACAGTGGTTAAGAATCCGCCTGCCAATGCAGGGGACACAGGTTCAAATCCTGGTCTGGGAAGATCCCACATGCCGCGGAGCAACTAAGCCTGTGCGCCACAACTACTGAGCCTGCGCTCTAGAGCCCGTGCTCCGCAACAAGAGAAGCCACTGCAATGAGAAGCCCGCGCACTGCAACAAAGAGTAGCCCCCGCTCACCGCAACTAGAGAAAGCCCGCGCACAGCAGCGAAGACCCAATGCAGCCAAAAGTAAATAAATTAAAAAAAAAGAATATATATATGTATTATGAATAACTGAATCACTTTGCTGTACAGCAGAAATTAACACATTGTAAATCAACTGTACTTCAATAATTTAAAAAAACAAAACTAAACACCAGCTCATATGCTGACTTTACCATTATGTAGAAAGACCTATCTTACTTTTGACTCTCACTTTACGAATATTGCTTAACTCATCTGATTGAACACCCGCCCCTCCTCACAGCCATTCAGCTCTTAGTGATTAAAAGAGTGCTCCACTTTTGTCTCCAGGATTTTCTTCCAAGCTGCCAACACCTATTTTTAAGTTTTGATACTGGTCTTGGTGTTCACTCACGTATAGGCAATGAGAACCAAGTTACAGCTTACCTGACCAAGAGCAATTATTAAGAAACTATTGTTTCAAATATGAAAAGAAATGTATCTTAGAATTTATGAAATACAGTAAATAAGTTTCCACTACATAGCTTTACTATTTAAATAATAATTCCACATATGTATATCTTTCTCCTCAAAAACAACACTGTGAGGTTAGTATTACCTGGAAGAGAATTCTAGTTTGCCGATTTAAAACCTATATTCTTCCTAGTACAAGACAACAGAAGTACAGAGCTAATCATACTGACATGGGGTTGGCAAACTATGGCAACTATGGGGTTGGCCTGTGTGCAAATCCAGCCACCCCCTGTTTTTGTGTGGCTCATGAGCTGCAAATGGTCTTTATATTTTTAAAGGTTGTGGAGGGGAAAAACAAAGAAGAGAGGAGTATTTAAAGACATGAGAAAATTACCTAAAATTCAAATTTCAGTGACACCAAAAAAAAATGTAGTTGGAATACAATTACATTCATTTACATATTGTCTATGGCTGCTTTCACCTTACAACGGCAGAACTGAGTAGTTGCCACAAAAACTATGGCCTGCAAAGCATAAAATACTTACAGAAAAAATTTGCCAAGCCCTGGTATAAATGATAGGTGCTACAAAAGGATAGAAAATGGAAAGATCAGTGCAGGCTGGATAATCAGGAAAAGCTTCAGGATCTCATTTTATATGAATGTTGTGTGCCACATGTCTATTAAATCAAACCTTATGAGAACATTTTTTAAACTGTGCTACTGTAGAATACATAAAGAAATAAAAACAAAGGCTCCTGTACTCTGGGACCTCCAATTTTATTGGGGAAACTAAAAAAAAACAAAAATACAAAAACAAAATAAAACCATAAAATATAAATTATGATAATGTTTATGGTAATCACCCATTTAAATTACCATAAAATGACCATAATAAATTTAACATAGCAATTAAAAAACACAATACCAAGTAGTAATGCATAATGATTGGCAAATAAGAAGAAATGACAGAAAGTGCTACAGATGCTCAGAGGAGGGACAGAGCAAATGAATGAGCTAGAATAGTCTGAAAGAGCTTCATGGATTTTAGAGGATGGGAAGGACTTGAAAAAGTGATATGGGAGGCCTCGAAAGTAAAATAAACTTGGCAGTTGGTAAGTACAAGAAACATTTAGAAAATTGACATTGCCTGGGACATGACTATGGAGAACTTTTTTTTTTTTTTTTTTTTTTTTTTTGCGTTACGCGGGCCCCTCACTGCTGTGGCCTCTCCCGTTGCGGAGCACAGGCTCCAGACGCGCAGGCTCAGCAGCCATGGCTCACAGGCCCAGCCGCTCCGCGGCATGTGGGATCTTCCCGGACCGGGGCACGAACCCGTGTCCCCTGCATCGGCAGGCGGACTCTCAACCACTGCGCCACGAGGGAAGCCCTGGAGAACTTTTAATGCTACTTTTAACAGTAGACTTCTTGCTCTCATCCCTACACTTGTTAGAGTCACCAGTGTGTAGATACAGCCTCATTGGAAAATAGGCTTCTCTCTTAGAGAGTAACAGAGAAATTGAGTAAGGGCAGAAAAACCCAATTCTATAAAATGCAGCTGGGCTGAAAATAATTACTAATTGACATTTGCTCCCTTATAGTAATGGACTTGCTTTCAGATTTGGGGAATGAGAGAGGAAGATACGGATTGTCAAATTTTAATAAAGTAAAACTAAGTAACAGGCATGAATCTTCACATACAAGAGACTAATTCCAAGCATGAGTTTCAACCACATGAGTATTTTAAATCTCAAATTGGACAATGTATTTGTAAACACTCACAACACACTCTACCTAAATGTTGACGTCGAAATAAAGTACGGATTCTATAATTTTATGAAGTGAAAAACAGCTTTCAGAAGAAAGGGAGTATAGCTTTAGTTACGCCATCTTAATGGAACTGGTAAGGAAGTAAGATTTTCCTTATAGAATGAGGCTAAATAGGTCTAGGATTTCGGTTGCTCATTCAGTTAGCACTTAAGTAGTCAGCATGTTAGACACCAGGGAAACTAAGACACAATTCCTACCCTTAAGAAGCTCACAGTCTTGAGGAGTAGACAGTCAACCAATAATTATAGTCAGAGGGATAAGTGTTATATCTACAGAAGGTTATGGGGGCATAGAGGATGTATTCATTGACTACTATGTGATGATGCCTACTAGGCAATAATAACCAAAACCAACAAAATTATATGACTGCTATATATCAACTGCTAAGGAAATAAGGGAGGGGAAGGATGAAAGGAGGGAAGAAAAATTTTCCCTACCTACTTAGAGAACAAAGAATAGGAAATATAAGTTGTATGTTTTTAAGTGAATGTCTCAAATCCAAAGACATAATATACTTCAACATCTACTAAGCTGCTTAAGTCTGATAGGAGAGTTATTAATGAGTCATGAGCTGCACAGTTGCAGTCCTAATCACTGTTGTCACAAATTCTCCAGTTTAGGAGTCTTGTAGTGGAGACAAAATAATGAAGTTTAATTGCAGCCAGCTATTTAAATCAAGGCACCACTGATTAAAAAAAAAAAAAAAGTCCTCATTAGCAACACTGAAGAGGATGGAAAGAAGGCAACCAAATGGCTGTCTGAGGTCATGATAGTTTGGTATATTCATTACTATTGATAAGGGCATCTTATTAAAGCAGCAGACTTAGATTCTAAAAACTACATACTGGATCATGCTATTAGAGATCATCTAACCCAAATCTTACTTTATGGAAGGGAATAATTAGCTGTCTATTATGTATCAAGTAGGATTTTGAATTCTGCAAGAAAAATATTCTCTTTAAAAATGAGAAATACAGGCTCAGACACATAGATACATTGCCCAGATCCACTTCCCATAGCACTGGAGCTTGGATTTAAACTCAAGCATGTCTGGTGCCAAAGAGTTCTTTCTACTACACCTCAGAGTTCTTTCTGAGGCCCAGGAAAAGGAAAACTTGACCAAGCCACATGGCTTATTAGTGACAGAGATGGGATTCCCACTTACACCTGGAAAAAGTCCATGGCAAAGGACACACACAGAGGCACAGTGAAAAAGGACTGAGAGGGCTTCCCTGGTGGCGCAGTGGTTGAGAGTCCGCCTGCTGATGCAGGGGAAACGGGTTCGTGCCCCGGTCTGGGAAGATCCCACATGCCGCGGAGCGGCTGGGCCCGTGAGCCATGGCCGCTGGGCCTGTGCGTCCGGAGCCTGTGCTCCGCAACGGGAGAGGCCACAACAGTGAGAGGCCCACATACCGGAAAAAAAAAAAAAAAAAAAGGACTGAGAGTAAACAACTACAGCCTTCTGCTACGGTTTGGAATGACTAGAATTTTCAACTTAATCTCTTATTCAATCTTCAAAATATAGAGTTGACCCTTGAACAACATGGGAGGAGGAGTAGGGTGTGTGTATGTGAGACCCTCCGAGCAACTGAAAATCTGTGTATAACTTACAGTTGGCCCTCCATATCCGTGGGCCCTCTGTATTCAAGATTTCAAACACATGAATTCAACCAATCGTCAATTGTAGTAGTGTAGTACACTTGACCCTTCAACAACACAGTATGAACTGCATGGGTCCATTTACACAAGGATTTTTTTGAATAGTAAATACTACACAATTGTAATGGTAAATACAGAACAATTGGAGGTTGGTTGAATCCACAGACATTGAACCATGGTATATGGAGGGTCAACTGTAAGTTATACCTGGATTTTCCACTGTGGGGAGAGTGGGCACCCCTAACTCCCTGTTGTTCAAGGGTCAACTATATTGGTAGTATGTGCTTGGGACTGGTTGTCAATACTGTATTTCAAGAACTAAGTGTGGTATATAAGTGGACCGTCCTCTTAATAGTGCTATTACTTAAAACTTTCTTCTCTACAAGAAACTATTTCACATCATGAAGGAAAAAGTTTTTCCTAACTAACCAGAGGCGTTTCCTCAAATCTGACATCAAGTAACATGACAAGAAAGGTTCGTTAGGTTAAAAAAAATTCCAATTACCCAATTTTGGAGAAATAGATTTGCTGGCAGTAAGTCTAGCAAAATGGAAAAACGGACATTCACTCAGAAGTGCTCAGGTCAAGCGGCTCAAACCTGGCATAAAGAGGAAATGGTGGGGGGAAGGAAAGAAAGAAATCACTTCCTATACCTGTGCAGCAATGAAAACAGTAGGGAATTTGAAGTCAGATTAGTCTCCCCCACTTGTTAATGCCAGGACTCTGAACAGATGCTGTTTACTCTCTACTCCAGACATTCCTTTCCCACTTCCCACCACTCTGTATTCCCTAACAGAATTCCAAATTGTTTCGGTATCTAGTAGAGATCATTTGTTATCTTTCCTCCAGCCCAAAGGAATAAATCAGAATTGGTCTAAACCAGTCATAGTAATCCCATTCCCTACTGCCAGTGATTGGTTTTAGGATGTACATGTGAACCAGTTCTGGACCAAGAGATTTAAGGGAAAAACCTGCTGGGGAGTTTCCCATTCTAGGGAAAAAAAACAGGGACAAGCTAAGTTAGGAAAAGGTCTTTGCCCTTGTTCCTTCCTTTTTATTTAAAAAGACAGAATAAAGGTAAGGTGCAAGTGGAGTTGCAGCAGCCATCCTGCAACCATAAGGCGACAAGCAAGAGAAGGAAAAGCCAACATTTCTAAGGATGGAAAAAGAAAGGATACAAAAAGCCTGGGTCATGATTGATACAGTTGAATAACTGAATCAACTCTGAACTTATTTATAAAAAATATTACTTATTTCAATGAATAATATTTCTGTTTAAATCACAAGCTATTAACAGAAAATTAGATTATTTCACATTAATGTAATATTGTTAATGTGAATTTGAGGAATTTTGTAGGTTTAGTTGTATTTAAATAGTAAATCTGTTGAGTTTTGTAATTATGTAAGACTAATATGGAATTTACTCTATACACAGGAATTTATCCCTAGTTTTATTTTGTACATATTTAAGTAACATTAAATACAATGCTAAACATTATGTTTACATTACATAATATAATGTAGAACATTAAATATAACACGTTAGTACTTGGGATCTGAAATAGTTTTCCTTCAAAAGGGATTTATACAAACTGAAAAACATATTTCTTCAAGGAAGACTCAACATCATAAAAATGTTTATTCTAAGTTAATTTACATATTTAATATAATGCCAATAAAAACACTATTAGGCACTGGTCTAGTTGATTAGAAAGTTTATTTGTAAGAATAAACAAGTAAGAGGAGCCAGGAAAACCCTGAAAAAGAATGAAGGGGAAGCTACCTCTACCATTTACTAAAACATAATAATGTCTCTCCAATTTAAAGCATAGTGGTGGCACATAAATAAATAGGCCAAGGGAAAAGGAAAGAAAATTCATAAACAGACCCAAATCTATGTAGAAATTTGGTGTACGATAAAAATGTCATTTTAACTAGTGGGGAAAAGGACTAATTTTTATAGAGGAGAAATTCACATAATGGGAAAAGGACTTTTTAATAAATTGTGTTACAACAACTGGATAGCATATGGATAAAGATAAAATTAGATCTGTTCCTCACTTTACACATCAAGATAAACAAGATGGATGCAAGAAAAGAAAGCATACAGGTCCTGGGGGAAAAAATATATGAATCGTTTTACAACCTGGGAGAAGGAAACGTCTTTCTGCAATCCAAAATCCAGAAGCAATGGATTTTGCTAGATAGATCTGAGTACATTAAAATTTAAAAACAACTTTTTTACATGGCAAAAAATATCATAAGCAAAGTAAAAAGGCAACTTGGAAAAATATTTTTAACACTTATATGGAAAAAAATATCCCTGATACATAAAAAGCTTCAAAGAGCCACTCCAGAAAACAATTTGGCAGTTTCTTAAAAAGTTATACATAAATTTACCATATGGCCCAGCAATTCCTTTCTTAGGTAATTATCCAAGGAAATGCAAACATTATTTCCACACAGAGCTCTGCATGTGAATATTCACAGCAGCATTATTCATAATAGCAAAACACTGGAAACAACCCAAGTGTCCAGCAACTGATAAATGACTAAATAAATTGTGGTATACCTACACAATGGAATATAATGCAGCCAAAAAAAAAAAAATGAAGTACTGATACATGCTACCACATAGATGAAACTTGAAAACATTATGCTAAGTGAAAGAAGCCAGTAACAAAAGGCCACGTACTGTATGGTTTTATTTACATATCTCCAGAATAGGCAAATTCATGGAGACAGAAAATAGATTAATGGTTGCCAGGGGCTAGGGGAAGGGGGAGTAACTGCTAACAGGTAAGTAGTTTCCTTATGGGATGATGAAAATGTTCTGGAATTAGTGCTGATGATTGTACAACCTTGAACATACTAGAAATCACTGAACTATATACTCTGAAAGGGTGAATTCTATGGTATGTGAATTATAACTTAATTTTTTGAAATTGATAATCAACATAAACAGATACATGAAGATTTAATTTTTTTAGTAACAATATGTGACCTTGAGCAAATCACTCCACTTTGCCCTTTATTTCTCCATCTGTGTGAACAGCCTCTTAAAGCCTTCCTAAGAGGCCTGATATCCGTAATAAACTTAAGAAGTTGAATGAAAAACTATCTGATCAGATATGAATAAATACACAGCTTGAGGGGAAAGAGCTGACATTATAAGATACTGAAAGGAGTGCTTCTACTTCATAAAGAATGAGCCTTTCTCATTGTTCTCAACATATAATAATTTACTAGTTATCATTCCTTAAGAGCTTATGTGTCAGGAGGCATAACTGCTTTTCACATATTATCTCATTCTCACAGCCCTCTAAGGTAAGCAGAAGTATCCCAGTTTTAGAGATAAGAAGCAGACTATGAGAGGTTAAATGACTTAACTAAAATAAATACTCAAGCTAGCCTTCAAACTCAGATCATTATCACTTCAAACACCAGTCTCTTTGCACCAAGGAATAACAAGAACAACAACGGACTACAAATCTAAAGTCTGGGTTTCTGAAGTCTTGTTTCTGCCACTTCATGATTCTGTGATCCTAGGCAAGTCAATGAACATTTGAGTTTCCTCATTAAGAGAAAATATTAACCCTTGCCCTAACTTACCTCATGGAATAATACAAAAAAGCACTAATATATGTCAGTTAAAGCACTATAAAAATGTAAGAGATAATTATAGAAACAGAGTACTATTGATGAACCAAAAACATGTTGAAAAATGGTCAAATGATTTTAATAACTTATAGTCTCTCAAATGGTAATGGAATGTACTAAAGTAGTGATTTTAAAAACACCCTCAACAAAAATAAACAAATGGGACCTAATGAAACTTCAAAGCTTTTGCACAGCAAAGGAAACCATAAACAAGACGAAAAGACAACCCTCAGAATGGGAGAAAATATTTGCAAACGAGTCAATGGACAAAGGATTAATCTCCAAAATGTATAAACAGCTCATGCAGCTCAATATTAAAGAAACAAACAACTCAATCCAAAAATGGGCAGAAGACCTAAATAGACATTTCTCCAAAGAAGACATACAGATGGCCAAGAAGCACATGAAAAGCTGCTCAACATCACTAATTATTAGAGAAATGAAAATCAAAACTACAATGAGGTATCACCTCACACCAGTTAGAATGGGCATCATCAGAAAATCTACAAACAACAAATGCTGGAGAGGGTGTGGAGAAAAGGGAACCCTCTTGCACTGTTGGTGGGAATGTAAATTGATACAGCCACTATGGAGAACAGTATGGAGGTTCCCTAAAAAACTAAAAATAGAATTACCATATGATCCAGCAATCCCAGAGAAAACCATAATTCAAAAAGATACATGCACCCCAATGTTCACTGCAGCACTATTTACCATAGCCAGGTCATGGAAGCAACCTAAATGCCCATCGACAGACGAATGGATAAAGAAGTTGTGGTACATATATATAATGGAATATTACTCAGCCATAAAAAGGAACGAAATTGGGTCATTTGCTGAGACGTGGATGGATCATGAGACTGTCATACAGAGTGAAGTAAGTCAGAAAGAGAAAAACAAATGATGTATATTAACGCATTTATGTGGAACCTAGAAAAATGGTACAGATGAACCGGTTTGCAGGGCAGAAGGTGAGACACAGATGTAGAGAACAAACGTATGGAAACCAAGTGGGGAAAGTCGCAGGTGGGGATAGTGGTATGATGAATTGGGCGATTGGGACTGACATGTATACACTGATGTGTATAAAACTGATGACTAATAAGAACCTGTTGTATAAAAAATAAATAAAATTAAATTTAAAAATTAAAAAATATATTAAAAAATAAAATAAAATAAAAACACCCTCAAGCACACCAGGTGTTATAGACTGAAAGTCTGTGCCCCCCAAAATTCACTTTAAATCCTAATCTCCAATAACCTCTACAGTATTTGAAGGTGGAGCCTTTGGGAGGTGATAAGGTCATGAGGGTGTAGCCTTCATAAATATGATTAGTACCCTTATAAAAGAGACCCCACAGCGCTCTCTTCTTCCTTCCCACATGTAAGGACACAGTGAGAAGACTGCCATCTATGAACCAAGAAGTGGTCCTCACCAGACATGGAATCTGCTGGTGCCTTGATCTTGGACTTCTCAGACTCTAGAACTCTTGAGAAAAAAAATATGGTATTTTTGTTATGGCAACCCTAACAGACTAATACCAGTTGCAAGTAGGGCTCTAAAATCAGAGTAGCTCCAAAAGCTTTAATTAAAAAGTTCAAAACCACTGTTTTGGGTAGCATCTACTGGCATCTATCAAGGAATAATAAAACCAGGATTTCAGGCCTTACCCGAGAAATAACATACATAAAGCTACTATCACAATGCCTGGCACATAGTACTCACTCAAAAAAAAAAAAGAAAAAAAAAGTAATTGTTATTATTGCTTTATCCAGCAATACTCTGGAATTACTAAATCCATTTGGAAAAACAAAACTATGGAAACTCAGGAAAAACCAAAAACTTAAAACCACCCTGAATATGCAAACACATCTAAATAAGGTTTACTGAAACTGAAGGCAAGAGATTATGAAAAATAGGTGAAAGAGTAAGTCATATAAGAAACTGTCAAAGGAACAGGTCCAACCTGAGAGTAAGAGATGGACTGGCGAGTGGAAAAGATAGAAAGAGTTAAAAAAAAAAAAAAAAAAGCAAGTGAGAAGAAGTTAGAAACAAAGAAGGATGATTTGAAATTGGTAGAAGTGAGACTTCATAAACCAGGACTGACTGAGGAAAAAGGAAGACTGAATCCTAGAGTATGTGCAAAGGAATAAGATACACAACTCAAATTAAGTATTGCCAATGATAACAACTATGAATCCAAAAAACACAATAGGTCTCAGAGACTCTCTTCCAGCTTTATGATTCTAGGGGAGGAGACAGTCTATATTATCATTAACATTAGGCTTACATGAGGCATGTCTATGTTCCAATAAGGAAGTAGAAAATAAAAATACAGGAAAGTAAGCTACTTGAGGACCACATAAAATTCACCAATATATGCTCTTCTCTTCACAGTACTATAAAGAAGCATTCTTCTAAAGAACTTTATCTTCCAGGATAAGCAGTTAACCTAAATTAAGAGGACCAAAGCATCTATTTAAAGAGGTTAAGTTACTAATAATCTAATCAGTAGATTTTATTTTTTCTTAGTATTTTTCTTCAGTTCTTCATCTTCAGAGAACTTCTGATAAAGTGAGAAGCTAAGCTCTAACTTATCTGAAGGATATATGGTTATTAAAAAGCTAGTATTTTAATATATATTTTAAAGAAGAGTGCTGGAATACTGAAAGATCAAAGTTTAGTTTAAGAAAGGTGGCAACTAAGATACATATCAGCAATAAACGTTACATTAATTTTATAGTCCAGGTTAATTTTCCCAAATAATCTCCTATGGATCAGCTTCCACATCCTCCTGAATCATGTTACAGTCCTACCTTTGTCTTCCAAAGCCAAAACGGTCTTCATTTTACCTTACATGTAGGCTTCTACCACCTCTTTGTATTGTGCATCCATCGACCTATCTTCACTTGTCAAGGTTTTCTCAGTTTTCTACTGTGTCTCATAGTCAGGTCTCCACTTCAATCCTTAGTTTCCTTCCCCAGTTTTTCCAACCATTCTCACCACCCCTCTGCTCCACTGTTTTAATTTACAGGATTCTCCTTTCTCTTCATTCCTAGGACCTGCTTTCACAGTATTGTATCTCCTATCTAAATCTCCTTTTCGATCAGTTTCTGTACATATTAATCTTCAGAACCTAAGGTTTTTCTTCTCTACTCCTTATTCCAAGAATGTCTACCAACCTATCTCTAGAATCCCAAACACACACTCTTGACTACCACATACCTAAGTATTTTTCCTACCCCTTTTCTCTTTTCAGTCACTAGCCTCCAGAATCCTGATACTACAAATACCCCTCAAAACCAACTGCCTGTTCAATTACCTCTGCCTTCTACTTCTCCCAGGTTCAACTCATTACACTCTCTCTCCTACACCTTAGCATCCCCCAACCTGGCCCAAGCCATTCAGCAACCTAAATTCCAAAAGCCAACACAGCTCCTCCCATTCCAGTAAACGATGGATTCCCTCAAAACATTTTAAGTGGCTCCTCTCAGTGTTTCATTAATTGAATCTTATCAGATCAGTACATAGCTTCCACCAGACCTATTTGCCCAGCAAAAATCAACTTCCCAAATCTTCCTCTTTAAGCTTCCCAGACCTTACCTCTGCAGCACGCCATTCACTAGACCCTATTCCTAGTCATTTCTCAACCTCTGGAGCCCATGGTTACTCTCTAAGCCCCTCAGCCCTCTCCCTCCTCACTCCTCCCTTTATTCCCTACCCTCACTTCTCAGCACATCCCTAACAGTCTTCTTGGCTGTGTTCTCCATCTTACCTTAGGCCTGTTCCCCACACTTTCTCAGTACCCCTTAAGAGACTTAATCTCTAAGTCACTCCCTCACTCCCAGAATCTGCCTCTTACACCCCTAGATACTCTCTCTAGAACCTTCTGCTCCCTGGTTGTCTTTTCCGCTCCACCCCTGCCTCAGGTGTTCTCTGTTTCCCACAGCTTTTTTCTATTATCTAGTTCTCAGAGAAACTAGAAAAAGATTTACTCCTCCCAAATCTTTTCCGAGTTCTTCTCCTAATTCCCCTCAACTTTTCTTTCCGTCGTTTCCCATTTCCCTCAACCATCCCTGGCAGATTTCCCCTCCACCTTTGTCACCGTTCTTCTCCCTTTTCTCAAACCTCCTCCACCCCTTCTTCTGGAGGTGCCTCCTACATATCTTAAACTATCCTCTCAGCTTCCTCAATCTTTGCCTCATTCCCTTCTCCCTCCAATACTATTTATTCTCCAATTTCCACTGACTTGGCGCCTCCCCTAGTCCCCAGATCTGCCTTCTACTTCATCTAAACGTCTCCAGGCCGCCGCCAACATTCTCTCCTATCCTTAGCCTCCCTTGACGTGCCGCTCTAAACGCCCAGAGACACCATTCTCCAATGGCCGGGGCCTGGCCTCTAGGGAGAAGGGGTACGGGTTACGTACCCCATTCGCATCTTGGCTCCGCTCTGACTGCTCCCGCTGCCGGGCAGAGGAGGGCGAGGGGGCAGGCGGCCGAGGTGCATGCTCTTCTCGAGGGCCGACATGAAGGGAAGGCCGCAGGCAGTCGAACAGTAGCCGAAGCTTCGTCCCACGCTAAGTGCGGCCCAACCGGTCACACAGCTCGCTCCCCTAGCGACGCCCCGTCGCCTTTGGATAGCACCCAGCTACCAGCAGCACCGCCCACCGGCTCCGTAAACTCCACCCCCTCGCCCCAGTGCTTCCACCGGAAGTGCGCACCAGCCTCCACAAAGGGAGCTGGGTAACGGAGTTTCTGATCCCTCAGACCCCAAGCGGAGAACTCGACGACCCTCGCCGGAAAGAGAAGCGTTACTGAAGGCAATGCACCCTGGGCAATGGAGTCCTCAAAGGGCTTATCCCTTTGCGCTTGCGCAGCTGGAGGAGACCGCGTCCAACCCGCAGAGGTACTGTAGCAAAGCGTCCTGGGTGTTGTAGTCTATTGGAGGGAAGGCGTCTTGGCGCCTTCCTTTCTCATGGCTTCCTAGAGGCTGTTAAAGGAAGAGCCGCTTTCTTCCTGCCTCCCAAGCTGCCCAGCGGCGCCGGTTGCCGGGGAACGCCAGCGCCTTGGGAAGGGATGGCGGGAGGGTACCGCTTAAGTGCTGTGGCCGGAGTTGAGTTGGTGAAGAAGAGCTGGGGCTCGTCATGAAACAACGGAAAGCCCAGGGGCCTGGGGGCGGCGGTAGCCGCAAGAAGAGAGGTAATATGAGCGACCAAAGGTTGAGGAAAGCGGAGTTGGGCGGAGTTGGGGGAGCAGGACGCGAAGCATTCTAGGGAGACCTCCCACAGCCGCCTGTTAAAAGAAAAAAAAAAAAAAAAAAAAAAAGAGGGATTGAGAAGGGAGAAGAACCAGGGAATCAGAAGGTTAAAAGAGAGGTCAATTGGCCTTCCCGCGAATGGAAAGGATATAGGGGCTGGCGTAGGGGGCAAAGTGGGTGAATAAATGGGACGAAGTGAGGGCTAAAAGGGGACCCTTCCAGAGGAAGGGAACAAAAAAATTGTAGGAATGTTTTGTTTTGGTTTTACTTTTTTAAAAATTGAGGTATAATTGACATATAACATTATGTTAGTTTCAGGTGTACAACATAATGTTTGTATATATTTCGAAATTATTACCACATGTCTAATTAGCATCCACATCATACATAGTTACATTTTTTTTCTTGTGAAGAGAACTTTTAACATCTACTCTTCAGCAACTTTCAAATATACAGTACACTATCATTAACTGTAGTCACTGTGCTGTACTTTAAATCCCCATGACTTAGGGGTGTTTTTGATAAAAGTTAAATGTGTGGGGACGGGAGGGGGGAGGTATAGCTTTGCAGGTCCACATAGAACTGGAAGAAAAATAAGTTGGAGAGTATGTCAATAATCCTAATAGGCAAGGATCACGTTTTACACATTACTGAATCCCCAAGAACTAACACGAAGCAGGACTTAGTAAATGTTAATTGAATGACTGAAGCATGAGACAGTCATGAATCATGAAGGGCTACAGGTGGGAGTAGGGAAAAGATAGTTGTGGAGGAGAGAGGAAGAAAGACTGGGGAGTGACGGTGTGGTAGGGTTGAAGTGGGGTGGGGGGGTTAGGGCATGAAGATCTCTGAAGGATTTGAGATGATGGAAGAGTGTGTAGCAAGAGGACCTCATCAGGTTAGTCTGCTCAAAAAGAAGCAAGCTTATGAAGAGACCAGGGAAATGTGAGCTGCAGCAAGAACAGTCACCCTGGGAACCCAGGGCAGATCATGAAATGTAATGGAATCTCTACAGGGCTGCCTCAAAACAAAACAAAAACTGGGTGACTGCATTTTATAGTATAGGCAAAGAGGTATTAGGAATGGTGATAGTGCATTAGGCCATTGGATTGAGGACTAAAGTTACAGTCTGGGAATAAACCTTATCCAAACTGTTTAAAGATAACTAAGGCAGTTTTGAGGCAGTGCCTTTCCAGGAATGATGGGAGGATATGAAACAGAAGTGTGGAAGTGTTCAGTGCTGGTGCTGCCTATGTCAAACCAGTCAAGCATGTTTGGTTGATAGGAAGAAAATCAAAATAGAAATAACATAAGAATGTCCTTCTCATTATACCACGTGCATATACAGTAGTACTCATGTACACACCTGTGTATAATTTTTATATTGAAACTAGTTATCCATAACGATTATGGTGGGTCTTTTCTTCACTAAAGAAAGCAGAGAGGCTGTTCACTTTAGAAATCCAAAGAATTAGTTATATAAATTCCTGATCTGATAGACTCCAGTATATTTTTTTCTTGTGAGGCATGACCACTCCCCAGGGAAAAGTGAGAGGACTAGAAAGGTGTGTGTAATATTGGAATGACTTCTTAAATCTCCTCTAAGTCATGGTTAGAAGATACCGTGAATAGAAGACAATCAGGGTCATTAAAGGAAAGCTTTATAGAAAGCCATGATGAATTGCCTCATTTACATTTTATTATCTGTCTAAAAGCCATAAATATTATGAACCCAGCACTGTGCTAAAAGATAATGGCATAATCTGAAAATGATAGTTTCTGTCCTCATTGTGTGATATCAGCAGGAAGAAAAGACACAGTTTAAGGTGGTCTTTCTTGAAGTGCTGAGTTGTAAAGTGTAGACTTCATTTGAGAACTGATTGACAGGAGTTGTTGCTGTTTTATGTTTAGTGATGGTTTTAAAGTAAGAGAAGTAGGTAAAGATAACATATCTTAAAAACTGTGGACATTACAATAATCAGAACAACAGTACTTGGAAGAAAAATTTCAACTACTTCATAGATTTTTTTAAACCTGTATACTGTATCATTGTATTTGTATTTTTCATTTAATATCTTTCAGTTAAAGAGGAGTTTGTATTAGCATGTCTTAAGTTGGTATGTTCTTTACTTACAATAACCTGAATCAAATCCTGAATACTAACTAGTTGTCAGGGTGGCTTAAGTGACCAGATAGCTTATTCTATGGTCTGGTTTGCTAGTTACATCTCATGTATTAGAATAAATAGAATAAGCCTTCTCTTTGTAGAGATGAAAATGTTTGTGTGTTTTCATTCAAAAAGCAGATTATGTGTTTTCTGTATTTAGACTAAATTTCGACTTAGTATTCTTGGATTCCTCCACAGGTTTAAGTGACATTTCTCCATCTACAAGCCTACCACCCCTGGTTGAAGGCCAGCTACGCTGCTTTCTGAAACTTACTGTTAATAAAGTCATATGGAAGATTACAAAGCCTCCTGCTTGTGTACTTGTTCGAGTGAGATGGTGGGGAGAAACATCAGAAGGAACACTCTTTTGTCCCAGGGATGCATTGCAGACCGAACCAAAAGCTGTGAGAACAACTACACGTTATGCTATTCGCTGTGGTCCAAAGCAGTTTACCTCTTATCTAACAGGTATGCTTTTGTCTTATCATTTCAACTGTAGGCCTAATAAGAACCATGTGATTATGTTGTTAACAATAGGTTTTATTGTGTACTTAATATCTATGGCATTGTTAATTATTGAGGAGTCAAAGAGGTTTTATAATAGCCACCATTATTGAGAGTATGCTATGTGCTACTAGTTGATACATATTATTTCTAATCCTTAATAACCCTGCAAGATAGATATTTTCTCTGTTTTATAGACAATGAAACTGAGGTTCAGAGAAATAAAATGAATCCTCTATAAGGTTACATAGTTGACAAATGGCCCAACTCAGATATGAACCCACTTCTCTCTGACACCAAAACTCATGCACTTGTCACCACACCATGCTTCTTTAAGGAATAACTGTAGTCTCTACTCTGGGACTTACATTATGCTCAAGGAAAGATGATATAGATATAAAATTTACCAATAATACAAGATAATACATGCTAAATGCCAACTGAGTGGTTTAGTGAGTTAATAGTACAGGTTTTCAGAGAAGGGAGGATCCCTCTACTGGAACCAGGAGCCAAAATTTCTTCATTTCTGTTAAAGGAAAGCATTCTGAATGTACTGTGTTATTTCTCTATTCAGGTCAAGTTTTCATATAAACACGTTTTGGATGGTAGACTTATCAAATCAATTCAGTTCAAGTCAGTAAAAATTAAGCATTTATCATGTAAATATTGTTGGGCTAAGAATACCGGAGAGCCAGAGGTGAATTAAAGATTAACTGGGCTGCCCTGGTGGTGCAGTGGTTGAGAGTCCGCCTGCTGATGCAGGGGACACGGGTTCGTGCCCCGGTCCGGGAAGATCCCACATGCCATGGAGTGGCTGGGCCCGTGAGCCATGGCTGCTGAGCCTGCGTGGCCGGAGCCTGTGCTCCGCAACGGGAGAGGCCACAACAGTGAGAGGCCCGCGTACCACAAAAAAAAAAAAAAAAAAAAAGATTAACTTGTCCTTAAGTTTGCATTCTTTCAAGAGGAAAATTTTGAAAACATCAAAATATAAAGAAAAAAAGTTCAGTTATTCAAAAAATATGTATTGAACACTTTGCATGTGCTAGACGTGCTAGACACTGTGGAGATTACAAAAATGAATCAAAAAATTAATCAGAATGGTATCTAATTCTAACTAAATGCACAAAGAAGTTTAGTTACAATAGTAGGTAGAAAGTGATAAGAACTTTTTAAAGATACACAGAGATATTTCATTAAGAAAATAAATGAGACATGGGTGAGCCTGGCTGTTAGTAAATAACCAACATATGTTGGTACATTTCCCTTATTCTATATATGCACGTTATTTTATAGTCTGCAAAGCACTTTTACACCTATTAGCTCATAGAATTTTCAGAGAACTTGCATGATTAGGTAAGACAGGGATGGTGATATGTTAAGTAAGTTGCCTAAAGTCATATAACAACCATTAAGCAACTGCCATGTAAAAGGATACTGTGCTATGTGTTTTACTTGCAATACTCCCATTCCTCACACAGCCATGATATAGGTATTACGATGCCTATTTTATAGACAGCTGTGGCTTACAGAGAAGTAGCTTGTGAATGTTGGAGCCACAGCACAATCACAAATCTTCTAATTGTAAATCCAATACTCTTTTCACTACAGCATTGAACAAAGGGTGAAAATGAACCACTTTCTCAACTTTGGTAAGAAAATATTCAGAAGTCACACTGTCCTGAAATAATCTCAGATTGCATATGCATGCATTTTATTTCTCCTGCTGTAAATTAGGACCATGAAGGTGTTAAGTCTAAGCAACCAATTGACAAATACAGTTAGGGAGTTTATTTCCATTCCTTTTAGTTCTAAGTGCTCTCAGCCTTTCAGTGTTCCAGATATTATTGAGAAATAAGCAGTAAAATACTCCTGAGAGGCAGGAACCAACCCATGCATCTATACAAGAGAAGCCCTTTGTCCAGTTCAAAACTAGAAATGGTGAGAATTTAAAAACTGAGAATTTTTTTCTTTTTTTTTTTTTTGCGGTACGCCGGCCTCTCACTGCTGCGGCCTCTCCCGTTGTGGAGCACAGGCTCCGGACGCGCAGGCTCAGTGGCCATGGCTCACGGGCCTAGCCGCTCCGCGGCATGTGGGATCTTCCCAGACCAGGGCACGAATCCGTGTCCCCTGCATCGGCAGGCGGACTCTCAACCACTGCGCCACCAGGGAAACCCGAGAATTTTTTTATTGTTGCTTTTTTATTTCAAAACTAAAGTCTGAGTCCTTGCCAAATATGTAAAATATATATATATACTCTCTTAAAGGTATTTTCCTTATCAAATACTTGATATTCTAAATATTTTTATGTAATTTTTTTCTCCATTCGAGTTATTTGTCATTGCTCTTCTCTAAAACTTTGTTGTTCTTTTGATCTTGGGTTCACTCTTCCCCACCCCCTGAATGATATGGTAAGTGCATAGTTTATTTGAAAATAAAATGATTCTTTTAAGTAAAAAAATTTTGTAATGTATATTACTCTTCCCACTTCCAAAAAAAAAGTAAATGAAAAATGTCTGCCTATGTTGTAATTGTTTCTGATTAGATATGGCTGTGCTGGTGCTGGAAGTAATCACCAAACTTGAACATCTTCCGGTTGGTAGAGTTCAGATCAGTGGACTAGCCCAGCTTTCTCCAACCCATCACATCAATGGATTTTTTACCATTGTTTCACCAACATCTAAGAAACTTGGAGAACTCCAGGTAAAAATATTATAATTATCTGCTACATAGAATAAAACTTTGGGGGCACAAATAGTTGAGTCTGTTTGTAGAATGGGTAGGTACGTGACTCCCACATACCATGCAAATTCCCACTTCATGCTTTTGTTCATGTTTTTACCCAGACTGTCATGTACTTATTTCTCACTTATCCATATCCTCTTAGTTCTTTGCTGCCCATCTCAAGTTCCAAGAGACCTTCGCAGCTCCTACTGCACTCATTCTTCTCGGTACTTTTTATTAAATTCAGAATAACATGAATTACATAATCATTGTTCAGTTATAATCCTACATAGTCTCCAAAATTTTGTATTTGTAGTTTCCCTTTAATTTCCCTTCCTTTTAGTTTCTAGATTCCCTGGGAGACAGGACAGTGTTTTCTACTTTCTTTGTTTTTCCCACAGCTCCTAACATAGTGCCAAGCAGTGATGGCTTGTTTGACTCATTTAAGTAGTATCTTAAATGAGTCAATAGACTACAATTTTAATATTGTTGAATACACTGTTTTCATTTTTTCAGTATTAGAAGTGCATCTCCATAACCAGTTGTTGATTGTTCATTCATTGATTCAGCCTACATTTTTTTGATATGCTGTTATGTGCCACTAACTTAAGATACAAAGGTAAGAGATGGGCCTTTCAGTTAGTTTTCCAAAGTCAGGTAGGAGGAAATAGAAGAGAGTAACAAGTAGAATGCAGTGTGATACTGATACACATATATTATAGATATGTACAGGATGGTGGGAAAGAACATAGAAGGGTCTCTTTCTGAGGGAGACTCTGGGAATTCTTCCTAGAGAATTCTGAATATTCAAATCCTTAAGAAATTTATAGCTTGTCAAATGTATTCTAAAATATGTATAGAAATTTAGGCAGGTATTTAAGAAAACAGTTCAAAAAAGATGAGGAAAGAACATATAACATTACCAGATGTAAGAACCTATTATAAAACCACAAGCACATAATTGTCAAAGGAAGAGAATAAAGTCCAGAAATAGATTTAACTAAGTAAAAGAACTGAACATTTTCTATATTCTATTTATCATATTTTTATTTATAATATATTGAAAGATAGTGGCACCTTATGGTGGTAACTTCATGGAAAAATGGGACTGGTTTACTCCTCCTTTTCTGATAATGGCACAGATTTGCATTAGACCTGCAAAAACAGTTTGGCATTATGTTTCAAGAGCCATAATAATTATCATATATACCTCAATAATTCTACCCCTGGGGTCTTATATTAAGGAAATACCATAAAAAGAGAGGAAAGTTATATGCTTTGGACTGGTTATGGAAATGCACTTTTTTTTTTTTTTTTGCGGTACACGGGCCTCTCACTGTTGTGGCCTCTCCCGTTGCGGAGCACAGGCTCCGGACACGCAGGCTCAGCAGCCATGGCTCACGGGCCCAGCCGCTCCGTGGCATGTGGGATCTTCCCGGACCAGGGCACGAACCCGTGTCCCCTGCATCGGCAGGCGGGCTCTCAACCACTGCGCCACCAGGGAAGTCCTGGAAATGCATTTTTAATATTGAAAAAATGAAAACAGTTTATTCAATGATATTTAAATCATCTATTAGTGGACTATTTTGTTTCCATAAAAGATAAAATTATATAGTTATGATTGTGTAGCAACATGGAAAATTATTTTGTATTGATGACAAAAGAGAATTAAAATTATACCCACATATATACATATGATTAATGACTGGGGAAAAAAAAACAAGGGAAAATAAAAACAGTTGGGGGCTTCTCTGGTGGCACAGTGGTTGAGAGTCCGCCTGCCGATGTAGGGGACACGGGTTCGTGCCCCGGTCCGGGAAGATCCCACATGCCACGAGGCGGCTGGGCCCGTGAGCCATGGCCGCTGAGCCTGCGCGTCCGGAGCCTGTCCTCCACAACGGGAGAGGCCACAACAGTGAGAGGACCACGTACTGCAAAAAAAAATAAATAAATAACAGTTGGAGTGTATAATTCTAGGTAGGTTTTTTCCCTATATAAAAAAATGAGATATGATTCATATGCCATAAAATTCACCCTTTTAAAGTATACAGTTCAGTATTTTTTAGTGTATTCACAAGATTGTACAACCATCACGATTATCTAATTCCAGAGCATTTTATCACCCCAAGAAGAAACACTATACCCATTAGTAGTCATTCCCCTTTTTACCTTTCCCCAACCCCTGGCAACCACTAATCTACCTTCTGTCTCTATATATTGCCTATTCTGGACATTTCAAATAAATGATGTAATATAATATGTGACCTTTTGTATCTGGCTTCTTTCAGTTGGCATAATGTTTTCAAGGTTCATCCATGTTGTAGCATGAATCAGTACTTTATTCCTTATTATAGCTAAATAATATTCCATTGTATGGATATATTATAGCACATGTTGTTTATCCATTCTTCAGTTGATGGACATTAGGACTGTTTCCACTTTCTGACTTTTATGAATAATGCTGCTATGAACATTTGCATACAAGTTTTTTGTGAACAGATGCTTTCAGTTCTCTTGGGTATATACTTAGGCGTAGAATTGTGGTCATGTGGTAAGTATGTTTAACTTTGAGGAACTACTGGACTGTTTTCTAAGGTGGTGCATCTTTTTCCCCCCTTTTTTAAATGTCAGTTGATACAATAATACTTGTATGTTTTTTATTTAAATGTCATTGGGTTCTTTAGAGAACTGTTTTAATAGAGCCTTGGAGACAGAGGTCAGATTTTGAAAGATTATGGAATAAGTAAATAAGTAGTAATTACAGTGAAGAAGTAGAAATAACAGTTAGAGATTTCTCTCTGTTTCCCACATAAATGGCAGCGAAGAGAGGGAGACGTAGTGTGACCTAATGGAAATAGCACAAGACTTGGACATGGAAAAACTGGTTATGAAAACATTTCTGGTGTTCATTTGTACTCTCTGAGCTTCAGTATCCTATTTTATAAGATGAAGATAATAACTTTTACCATACGGCATTGTTGTAGGAATTAAATGATATGAAAAAAATATGGAAGCACTTAACATGGTACTTAGGCACATGACAGGGACATGCCAAATTTACTTGAATTGGAGAGGAAAGTATTGATAGTGGGTAGCAGAATTGAGGCGTTTGTTGCTACTTTAGACGAGGAGTTGGCATACTTTGCCCAGTGGACTAAATCTGGCCTTCTAACTAAAAATGGTTTTTATATGTTTAAAGGGTCACTTTAAAAAAGAAGAATGTGCAATAAAGCCTAAAATATTTACCCTCTGCCCCTTTACAGAATGAGTTTGCTGAGCCTTTTTTAGAGTATAGGAGACCTGATTTGTTTTGTAGACCAAGAGAAAAGCAAGTGAAGAAAGATTTTGAAAATAAAAGGGGATAATTGAGCAAGTAATGTCATGAAGAGAATTAGATGGGAATGAATTTCTATTAAGAACACAACTGATAGTGGTTACCTTTGGAATGGAGGAATTATAACAAGGAGGGAAAGAGGAGAAACATTTGAGATGGATAACATTGAAGGAATTCATGCTGATAACTTTTTTAGCAACATTTATTTTTTTGGCCACACCACATTGCTTTTGGGATCTTAGTTCCCCGACCAGGGATTGAACCCCAGGCCCTTGGCAGTGAGAGCACGGAGTCCTAACCACTCGACCACCAGGGAATTCCCATTAGCAACACTTATTATATGCATGCCTACCACATGTTAGGCACTACATGTTTTATTTCATTTAATTTTTTTGTTTTTATTAAATAGAGATAGATATGCAAAAGAATATCTTAGATGTATAAGATATAAAAATAACCATACAGTGAACACCGATTGGCTCCTCAACTAGGTTAAGAAATGTTAATAGGAAAAAAAGAAATATTAATAGAATAACGGAAAGAAGCCAGGTTTAGAGATTCATCCATATTACTTTGTGTATCAGTAATTCCCTTTTGCAGAGTTGTGTTCCATTGTATGGATATTACACAATTTTCATCCATTTGCCTTGGATGAAACCAGGCAGATATCCTTGCCTTGTTCTTGTTCTTGGGAGGAAAGCATTTGGTCTTTTCACTATTAAATATGGTATTAGATGCAGGTTTTTCATAGATGCCCTTTATCATTGAGAAAGTCCAAGTTTTCTGAGAGATTTGATCATAAATGAGTATTGAATTTTATCAAATTCAACTGTTGCTAGAGGTTAGAGGTGAGAAGAAGGCATGACTACAAAGGGAGTTTTTGGGGGGTGATGGAAGTGTTCCATATCTTAATTATGGTGGTGGTTACATGGACCTAAACATAGATTACAATTCATAGAAGTGTATATTTACAAAAATGTCCCTTTTAGGGCCTCCCTGGTGGCGCAGTGGTTGAGAGTCCGCCTGCCGATGCAGGGGACACGGGTTCGTGCCCTGATCCCGGAGGATCCCACATGCCGCGGAGCGGCTGGGCCCGCGAGCCATGGCCGCGGGGCCTGTGTGTCCGGAGCCTGTGCTCCGCAGCGGGAGAGGCCACAGCAGTGAGAGGCCCGCGTACAGCAAAAAAAAAAAAAAAAAAATGTCCCTTTTACTATGTTAATTTTTTTTTAATGTAGCAGATTAAATGTGATGATAAACAGAAGTTGTCCCTCTACCTCTTGTTGGGACATGGCTGGGGACTTTGCAAACTGGAGCACATACCCTGACTAAAGCCACTAGTCTACTCCAGCTAATTTTTGCCACAATGGGATGGAAACCCAGCATTGCTGGATCTTCTGATTTTTCAAGAGAAGCCAGAAATTCAAATTTTTACATAAAATCTGTTTTCTTAATCACTGTTAAATAATTTTGAAATCTTTTAAAATGCTATATTGACCAGCATAAGTCTGAAAAATAGACATACTAATATGTTCTCTCCAATGTCAGATGTCATAAATGTAGTAGATAATCCCAGAACTCACCATTTTATATTAAAATTACTTCTTTTTAAATTCCCCTACAAGATACTCTGATCCTTTGGGTCAGGTTCCATGTTTTATTCATCTCTTTGCCCCAGGCAGGTAGCACAGAGCCTGGCACTGAACTAGTATCAACAAATATTTGTTAATTGAACAAAGGAGTTAGGCCAGCACCTATATTTTGATTGTAAGGTGGGTGTGGCAGGTAACTGGACTTTCCTTTTCTTTCTCACTGGTAGTAAAGGCCTTTGAGTTGATTTGAGACTAGTTCAAATTTGCTTAGGGAAAAAGCAAAAGTCTGGCCAGCCAGCAGGTTATTGTTAAGGCCAGGGACGCAGCCTTTATTCTCAGTGTCTCCTTTGTTTCTAGAACAAAGTGGCAGTCTTTTGGCAAGTGATGAATGGCAAGGGACGATTTTCTGACACTTACATTTGGGCAGCCAGGATTTTATGTGATCCTCTTATAGCAGTGACTGCACAAAGTATTTATCCCACTGCATTCCAGTCATTTGTCTTTGTAGAAAATCTTAATGATGAATAGATTTAAAGGACTTTATACTACCTGGTTCATGAACAAAATTCTCCTCATCAAGACTCAAGTGTGTTTATTGAGTCTGTGCCTTGGCAGTTTTTCCACATAAATTATTCCATTGACCTTCCCAGAGACTTCTTAAAATATTTAACTGCAATCTTTCATTTTTGTCTTAGGCCATTCATCATTATGTGACTCTCTTTGGCTACTTGAACAATTCCTTCTGCTGTCTATGTCATTGTAACTGAACTTTCAACACTGCTCTTCTTTTCTTTTGGAGTACATTCTTCAATTTCTTCTCTAAAGTTTGGCTTTAGGCTCTGTTTTATTTTTTATTCCTACATTAGGCTTTTCTCCATTGGGCTTTTCAGAGACCTGGAAAGCTTTTTAGTAGAGTGCCTGAATTCAGAGGAGTTAGATGATAAAGGAAACTTCAAGTAATTACTTTTCATCTTAATGTTCCTCCCTCTTCACCCTGCCTCATCCCCAGCATAGAACTAGGGCCTTATTTTTCTCAAATAGCTAGCAATAAGGATGCAACAGGTGCTATGTCATTCTTTTATTTTTCAGACCATTAGTCATTATTATGCATACTTGTATACTAAGTGTATACTTACACTGATTAGTCTACAGAAAAATGAATAAGATAGTTCATGCCTTCAAGGAATTCATAATCTGATCAGGATAACAAATAAACTGGAAGTACAAATACCTCCTTTAAGCCTCTGCTTTTTTTTTCAATCTTCAAATTAGGATAATATACTTTCCTGACAGTTGTATCATCACATCAGCTTCTCTATGTGAAGAACGTAGCACAGTTTCTGGCCTATTGTGAAGTGTTCAATAAATGGTGGTTATATTAATGGATAGATACGAAGTAAGTAGAAACATGAAAAACGGAGTGGCCATAACATCTCTGCCTGGACACAAAGAAGTTTTCACAGAGGAAGTAACGCTGGAGGAAATTTGCACATGAAGGCATAAGGGAATGAAATATAAGGTACATTTAGAAAACTCTAAGTAATTGGTATATCCAGGAGAGAGAGATGGAGGAGGGGAACACAGTGAGAGATGAGGCTTCTGAGGTAGGCAGGAATTTGAACTAGATCCTATAAGGAACGGGGCCATTAATTTATATTAGAGTCTTAAAATTAATCAATGCTATAAAAAAAGACTTCTGATACATTACATGTTCCTTTCAGGTCTCACTTGCCCTGGAGCCTTTGTCAGAAACTTATGACAGCTACAATCCTCTTCCTACCACTGACATGACAGAAAATGTGCTTTTATCTGAACAAGGATTCAGAGAATATACTGAAGCAGGCAATACTCAGTTTCTGGTTCCATCAAGGCCTCAGAGGATCCCTACCACCAAAATTGATGGAAAAGAGTTAGCAGCCAACAGCAGTAGGTCAACCACTCCAAGGTAATTACCACACCTAATACCAGTCAGACTGTCTGCTAACTCCCAGTGTACTCATAATTTCGGTCTTTCATTTGTGGTTGTGTAAAAGGTTAAAGGTAGTCATTCATTCAGCAAATAAGTATTAAGTACTCACTATGTTCCTGGTCCAGTACCAGGTGCTAGGCATAGAAATTAATAAGACACAATTCCAATTTTTGAAGATTGCTCACAATCTAGTGAGGAGGCCAATATACAGATAAATAAGTATGTCTAAGTCACATAGAGATGCCATGATAAGTATACATGAAGGGAAAGAGGGAAAAGGCAGTGTTTTGTGAAATGGAATGAAGTAAGAGAAACAGATTTTGATTTTAAATAATTATCAGGTGTTTGCTTTGTGTCAGGCTCAGCACTGAGCTCTTTATTTCATTTTCTCACTTTAGCCACAACCATACAATGATAGGTAAAACATCTATTATTTATTTAATTTGGGAAATGAAAAACATATTTACAAAGTCTGAGCTACACTGCTATACACCACTGATCCACTTTCTTTCTCTGACAAAGTGGAATGTTACCATAATGGATAATATACTGCTGAAGTTCTCATTTATTTTAAAACAGGGGAAAGGACCACTTGTACTTTGCAGAGAACTCTGATACAATGAAGGACTCTTTCTTTGGACTACAGCACCATCTTAATTCAGGACAGAGTTTAGAGTCTATGACTCTGAAAGGCAAAGCCCCACAGAAGCAGATGTCCCTTCTCAACAGTTCTGAATTCCGGCCTCAAATTAGGACAGTTGCCAAGAGTCACAGTGACTCATGCATTCTTTCTTCAAACAACCCTCCTACCAAGGACCTTCTTTTAGGTATGTATATATCTGTGAACTGAGACTAAGCTATATTTATTGGGATTACTCTGCTCATTAGGCAACCTACAAAGAGAACCAAGACTTCTGTTTGAACTAAATAACCAAATAAAAGTGAGTATCTTACTAGAGTCCAGAATTTCTAACCATTTAAGGGCAGCTCTATTAAACCACTGAGTTTCTTCTAAATAATTACTGGGTACTTAGAATTTTAAGTTTAGGGAAGGAACCATTTAAAGTGAACCTGGGTATGGGAGGAAAGCCTTTATCATAGAAAAATATCAGTCCTGATTTTTTCCAAGATAATTCAAAACAAATAAGATTTTTGTCTCATCATCAGAATTTACTTATACCGTTGTGCAGAGACTAGTACTAAACCTGTTTCATATTCTGAAAACTGTTGGTTTCAGTGGGAACATTCAGTGCACAGAAACTGCTGATCTTACGCCTGGGTATTAAATGTGACTGACAGCCAAACAGAAGTAGAAAGGAGTCAGTTTACCTGTGTAAGGGCTTACACTGAAATTTAAAAAGGAAATAGGAATGAGGTTGTATTACCTCATTTTAGGTAGTGGTATTATATGAAAAGCAATTTTGGTACCTTATGTTACACTGTAATGGTCAACCATATATCTCTGTGACATCAAGAGCATGACATAAATTTGTCTCCATCCTTACAAGTAAAATTTCCAAAGTAGAATATCTGCAGCGTTAGTAGAAAACTCTTTTAAATTAAAACTACTTGGACCTCTGTGAGGTCATGATCCATAGACTTAGCAAGTCTTGCCTTATCTGTGGAGCTGGATGCGGGTAATGCGACCATTGTCTGATATCCATAGTTCATTTCCTCCAGGATGTTTCTTTCCTCAGATTGTGTTACTCTGAACCATTTTATTTTTTTATTTACCAAAGTACTGTACTTGGCTATTTGCAGTGTTTTCAAAACCAAATGTTTCTTTTTGTGTGTTTTTAATCTTCAATACTTGGTGCAATAGAAGCTGCAATGATGTGCCACTTTATCTATGAAATGGAGTTTTGTATACCAATAAATTCTAGTTTAAAGACAAAAAAAAAACTACTTGGATACAAAATTTACGTTAGTAAGGATTTTTTTTTTTAATGAAGAAAGACATTGTGTTAATATTTTTTCAACTGAAATGTCTATGATCCCCTAGTTTAAAAAATATACTTGGGGGCTTCCCTGGTGGCGCAGTGGCTGGGAGTCCGCCTGCCGATGCAGGGGACACGGGTTCGTGCCCCGATCTGGGAGGATCCCACATGCCGCAGAGTGGCTGGCGTGCTGTGCGTCCGGAGCCTGTGCTCTGCAACGGGAGAAGCCACAACAGTGAGAGGCCCGTGTACTGCAAAAAAAAAAAAAAAAAAAAAAAAAAAAAAAAAAAAATATACTTGATTATGGTATGTTAATTTTATATTTTTTATTTATTTTTTTACTTTATTTTTTTTTTTGCATGCATTGGGTCTTCGTTGCTGCGCATGGGCTTTCCCTAGTCGCGGTGAGCAGGGGCTGCTCTTCATTGTGGTGCACAGTCTTCTCATTGCAGTGGCTTCTCTTGTTGCGGAGCATGGGCTCTAGGCGCGTGGGCTTCAGTAGTTGTGGCTGGCATGCTCTAGAGCGCAGGCTCAGTAGTTGTGGCACACAGGTTTAGTTGCTCTGTGGCATGTAGGATCTTCCCGGACCAGGAGTCAAACCCGTGTCCCGTGCATTGGCAGGCGGATTCTTAACCACTGCACCACCAGAGAAATCCCTATATTAATTTTAGACTTTAATGCAACCCTAGGCTACATTAACAAGAGAGAAAATTGTCTGACTATACTCACCACTTGTCATTCTCTCACCTGGAGTATTTTGTGTAGACATGGGCACCAGACTTTGATAAAATATTTGTTCACTCATTAAGCAGTTATTTATTCAGCACTTACTAAATGTCTGGCAGTCTTCTAGGTGTTAAGAATATAGCAGTTTAAATTTTTTTTTTAAAAAGGCACAAAATCCTCCCCTATATTCTAGACAGGAATACCAATGATAAACTAGGTAAGTAAGTATGTAGTGTTAGATAGTAATAATGTCAATGAGAAAAAAAATGAAGCAAGGAAGGAGAGAGGATAGAATGCTGTTTTATGTATGTTGGCAAAGGAAGGCTTCTTTCTTTAAAAATTTTTTTTATTTTTATAAATTTTTTTTTTTCACGGTACACGGGCCTCTCACTGTTGTGGCCTCTCCCGTTGTGCAGCACAGGCTCCGGACGCGCAGGCTCAGTGGCCATGGCTCATGGGCCTAGCTGCTCTGTGGCATGTGGGATCTTCCCAGACCAGGGCATAAACCCGTGTCCCCTGCATTGGCAGGCAGACTCTCAACCACTGCGCCACCAGGGAAGCCCTATAAATTTATTTTATTATTATTATTTTTTTTGCTTTTAACTTAAGTTATTGTTCTTTTTTTTTTTAACATCTTTATTGGAGTATAATTGCTTTACAATGGTGTATTAGTTTCTGCTTTATAACAAAGTGAATCAGTTATACATATACATATGTCCCCATATCTCTTCCCTCTTGCGTCTCCCTCCCTCCCACCCTCCCTATCCCACCCCTCTAGGTGGTCACAGAGCACCAAGCTGATCTCCCTGTGCTATGCGGCTGCTTCCCATTAGCTATCTATTTTACGTTTGGTAGTGTATATATGTCCATGCCACTCTCTCACTTTGTCCCAGCTTACCCTTCCCCCTCCCCATGTCCTCAAGTCCGTTCTCTAGTAGGTCTGTGTCTTTATTCCCGTCTTGCCCCTAGGTTCTTCATGACCATTTTTTTTTTTTAGATTCCATATATATGTGTTAGCATATAGTATTTGTTTTTCTCTTTCTGACTTACTTCACTCTGTATGACAGACTCTAGGTCCATCCACCTCACTAGAAATAACTCAATTTTGTTTCTTTTTATGGCTGAGTAATATTCCATTGTGTATATGTGCCACATCTTCCTTATCCATTCATCTGTCGGTGGACACTTAGGTTGCTTCCATGTCCTGGCTATTGTAAATAGAGCTGCAGTGAACATTGTGGTACATGACTCTTTTTTTTTTTTTTTTTTTTTGCGGTATGCGGGCCTCTCACTGTTGTGGCCTCCCCCGTTGCGGAGCACAGGCTCCGGACGCACAGGCTCCGGACGCGCAGGCTCAGCGGCCATGGCTCACGGGCCCAGCCGCTCCGCGGCATATGGGATCCTCCCAGACCGGGGCACGAACCCGTATCCCCTGCATCGGCAGGCGGACTCTCAACCACTTGCGCCACCAGGGAGGCCCCATGACTCTTTGAATTATGGTTTTCTTAGGGTATATGCCCAGTAGTGGGACTGCTGGGTCGTATGGTAGTTCTATTTTTAGTTTTTTAAGGAACCTCCATACTGTTCTCCATAGTGGCTATATCAATTTACATTCCCACCAACAGTGCAAGAGGGTTCCCTTTTCTCCACACCCTCTCCAGCATTTATTGTTTGTAGTTTTTTTGATGATGGCCATTCTGACCGGTGTGAGATGATATCTCATTGTAGTTTTGGTTTGCATTTCTCTAATGATTAATGATGTTGAGCATTCTTTCATGTGTTTGTTGGCAATCTGTATATCTTCTTTGGAGAAATGTCTATTAAGGTCTTCTGCCCATTTTTGGATTGGGTTGTTTGTTTTTTGTTATTGAGCTGCATGAGCTGCTTGTAAATTTTGGAGATTAATCCTTTGTCAGTTCCTTCATTGGCAAATATTTTCTCCCATTCTGAGGGTAGTCTTTTTGTCTTGTTCATGGTTTCCTTTGCTGTGCAAAAGCTTTTAAGTTTCATTAGGTCCCATTTGTTTATTTTTGTTTTTATTTCCATTTCTCTAGGAGGTGGGTCAAAAAGGATCTTGCTGTGATTTATGTCAAAGAGTGTTCTGCCTATGTTTTTCTCTATTATTGTCTGGCTGTACATTTAGGTCTTTAATCCATTTTGAGTTTATTTTTGTGTATGCTGTTAGGGAGTGTTCTAATTTCATTCTTTTACATGTAGCTGTCCAGTTTTCCCAGCACCACTTATTGAAGAGGCTGTCTTTTCTCCACTGTATATTCTTGCCTCCATTATCAAAGATAAGGTGACCATAGGTGTGTGGGTTTATCTCTGGGCTTTCTGTCCTGTTCCATTGATCTATATTTCTGTTTTTGTGCCAGTACCATACTGTCTTAATTACTGTAGCTTTGTAGTATAGTCTGAAGTCAGGGAGCCTGATTCCTCCAGCTCCGTTTTTCTTTCTCAAGATTGCTTTGGCTATTTGGGGTCTTTTGTGTTTCCATACAAATAGTGAAATTTTTTGTTTTAGTTCTGTGAAAAATGCCAGTGGTAGTTTGATAGGGATTGCATTGAATCTGTAGATTGCTTTGGGTAATATAGTCATTTTCACAATGTTGATTCTTCCAATCCAAGAACATGGTATGTCTCTCCATCTATTTGTATCATCTTTAATTTCTTCCATCAGTCTTATAATTTTCTGCATATAGGTCTTTTGTCTCCTCAGGTAGGTTTATTCCTAGATATTTTATTCTTTTTGTTGCAATGGTAAATGGGAGTTTTTAATTTTTAAAAAATTTTGTTGTTGTTGTTGTTTTTGCTGCATTGGGTCTCTGTGGCTGAGTGCTGGCTTTCTCTAGTTGCGGCGAGCGGGGGACTACTCTTTGCGGTGCATGGGCTTCTCATTGCAGTGCCTTCTCTTGTTTCAGAGCACAGGCTCTAGGGGCACAGGCTTCAGTAGTTGTGGCACATGGGCTCAGTAGTTGTGCCTCACGGGATCTAGAGCACAGGCTCAGTAGTTGCAGCGCATGGGCTTAGTTGCCCCGCGGTATATGGGATCTTCCCAGACCAGGGCTCAATCCCGTGTCCCCTGCATTGGCAGGCAGATTCTTAACCACTGTGCTCCAGGGAAGTCCCAAAGGAAGTCTTCTTTAAGAAGTTAATATTAAAGATCTGTAGAAGATGAGTTCCTTCTAAGGAGAGTCCCTAGACTGGGGAAGGGACCACCAAGAGATATTTATCCTCAAGGAAACAGCTACCATTTACTCACTGTTCATTACGTGCTACCTACTATGCCAAGTGCCTTATACACAAAAACCAAGTGAGGTTGGGATTGTTATCCCCATTTTAAAATGAAGACACAGGCTCATGGTTAGGGAGCTTCTGCCCTATCAAACGGGACACCTGCTTCTCAGCTCTAGTTCATCATTATCTTAAACTGTACAGCAAAGTCCTTTGCTTCATCCTACTGTAGTTTCTTTGTTTACCTAGGCCTGCTTTTTTTAAAAATCAAGACTATGCTGGCCAACTGTTCAAGCCAAATAAAATATGCCAGGTGCAACCCGTGGGCTGCCAATGTGCAAATCTCTTCCATAAGAGGTACTAGGATCATTGGGTTTAAAGATAAAACAAGACAGATTGTGACTCAGTCTGGGTTAATAGTTCTACCTTGCAAAAGTGAGAAGGGATAGCTTCAAGAGATAGTGAATTCTGTATCACTGGGAATGGTCAAGTATGGGCCGGATAACCTTGTCATGGGACTTTTACAGATGGGATTAAATTATCAAGTAGACAGATAGGATCTTTAAAGATCCCTTCCAACCACAAGACCGTGGAGCACTAAGATTAAGTGGGTCATTTTAGTAAGTAGGTCTAAAGCTAGTCATGGAGGTTTATAACAAATACATAAACCTAATTATCTTCCAGGTCTTTATTATACTGACATCATACCAGTAAGGGGGGTGCAGAGCTGAATTAGTCATCGAGCTAGAATTTATGAAACACTAACTACACATCCTGCTTATAAGAGTTGGTGGGTTTTTTGTTTTTGTTTTTATCTTTTTATTTTATATTCGAGTATAGCCAGTTAACAACGTTGTGATAGTTTCAGGTGCACAGCAAAGGAACTCAGCCATACATATACATGTATCTATTCTCCCCCAAACTCCCCTCCCATCCAGGCTGCCACATAACATTGAGCAGAGTTCCCTGTGCTATACAGTAGGTCCTTGTTGGTTATCCATTTTAAATATAGCAGTGTGTACATTTCAATCCCAAACTCCCTAACTCTCCCTTCTCCCTATCCCTACCCCCCCCCCCAGTAACCATAAGTTTGTTAAGAGTTGGGGTTTAGAATAGATAACAAGGAGTAGGAACAAAAACCAGAAGCTGTATACCTCCCTGTTTAGCAGGGGCTGTGCCCAAGGCATGTAGGAAATAAACAAGGGAAACATTTGTCATGAACTCAACTAAGTGCCCTTCCCTTGTGTTAAAAAAAATAATTATTGAGTTGAGGTGCAGGAAGATGGCATGACAGCTCTTTTAGTGTGGAACCAGCTTCCTCTTAAGAAGGGGAGTTAAGGTGTTGTTGTTGCCATTCCTTAGACTTTAGAGAAACTATTCTAAGAATGGCTGTTTCAAGGAAGAAACCACTTGGAGGCCAGTGAACAGACCACCCTCGCTCAGATTTGTCCTACTTGTTGTCTTCAATGTTTACTTCTTTTTTAAAACCTGTTATTGTAAAGTATCTTCCGTACCTATTCCTATTCAAATGTTAATGACTAATTAAGTCACTCTTAAAATATTACTATTCCCAGGGAACTTTCTTTTTTTTTTTTTGCAGTACGCGGGCCTCTCACTGTTGTGGCCTCTCCCGTTGCGGAGCACAGGCTCCGGATGCACAGGCTCAGCGGCCATGGCTCACGGGCCCAGCCGCTCTGCGGCATGTGGGATCTTCCCGGACCGGGGCACGAACGCATGTCCCCTGCATTGGCAGGCGGACTCTCAACCACTGTGCCACCAGGGGAGCTCTCCCAGGGAAATTTTATTTAGCAGGGATGAAAACTTTAAGCTCAGTTCAATTCAGCAGATATCTTTTGAGTGCCTATTGTGTCAGCCATTGTTTTGAGTATTGGGGTTACAGTGATAAATAAGATAGTCCCTGACTTAATGAATGCATTGTAGTAAAGGAAACAGACTCTAAAGCAGATACAGTACAATTTTGTATGATATATGCAACAGTGGAAGTATTTATTGAAACATTTAATCAAATTCCTGATATATACTAGGCACTGAGCATACAAAGACCAACAAAAGCCAATTTCTCGTCTCACAGTTGTTTGGGTGAGATAGACAATTTTAATACTGCATGGTAATTCTTTGATGGAATCAGATACGCAGAACTTTGAGAGCACAAAGGAAGTATTGTGTTTAAGGAATTAAAAATAGTTGTGTGTGGTTAGATTATAAAGTACCAAGTACCAAATATCTCTAGAGACACTTTGGGTATCAGTAGAAAAACTATTTTTCTACATGGCCCTGAAATCAAATGAAATTTATTATTGACACTGCTTGTCATTAACTACTTTATTCATAAAGCATTTATTGAGTGTGCCCACCTCATTAAAGAACTTTAAACCATATCAAATTAAGCCAAGTATTAACTAGAAACTAAAAGGAGGAGGGCTTCCTGTCACATAGCAAGCTTCCTTAACCAAATTTCCAATGCTAGCAGAACATGTTTTCCTCACCCTTTCTCACTGAATAAACAAGACAGCCATTTTCTGACTGAATCCCAAAGAGATTTTTTTTAAATAAGTAAAAACAAAAATACATACTTATATAGCCATTATTTACATAGAAAAAGTTAATGCATATTATTAAGTGAAAAAGCAGTTATAAAACAGTATACATAATTGGGTCATTTGTAGAGACGTAGATGGACCTAGAGACTGTCATACAGAGTGAGGTAAGTCAGAAAGAGAAAAACAAATATCGTATATTAATGCATATACGTGGAATCTAGAAAAATGGTACAGATGAACTGGTTTGCAAGGCAGAAGTAGAGACACAGATGTAGAGAACAAACGTATGGACACCAAGGGGGGAAAGTGGGGGTGGTGGTGTGATGAATTGGGCAATTGGGATTGACATGTATACACTAATATGTATAAAATAGATAACTAATAAGAACCTGCTGTATAAAATAAAGTAAAATGAAATTCAAAAAAAACTGTATACATAATATACCATTTTTGCAAAAGAAAAAATTTATATATATACACACACACATACATCTATAGGTGTATGTATGCATAGATTAAAAACTATCCGGGGGGGCTTCCCTGGTGGCGCAGTGGTTGAGAGTCCGCCTGCCGATGCCAGGGACACGGGTTCATGCCCCGGTCTGGGAAGATCCCACATGCCGCGGAGCGGCTGGGCCCGTGAGCCGTGGCCGCTGAGCCTGCGCGTCTGGAGCCTGTGCTCCGCAACGGGAGAGGCCACAGCAGTGAGAGGCCTGTGTACCGAAAAAAAAAAGAAAAGAAAAAAAAACAACTATCCAGGGGACTTCCCTGGTGGCGCAGTGGCTAAGAATCTGCCTGCCAATGCAGGGGACACAGGTCCGAGCCCTGGTCTGGGAAGATCCCACATGCCACGGAGCAGTTAAGCCCGTTCGCCAAACCACTGAGCCCGCGCTCTGGAGCCTGCGAGCCACAGCTACTGCAGTCCACACACCTAGAGCCTGTGTTCCACACAGAGAAGCCACCACAATGAGAAGCCTGTGCACCACAACAAAGGGTAGCCCCCGCTCGCCGCAACTAGAGAAAGCCCGTGCACAGCAACGAAGACCCAACGTAGCCACACACACACAAAAAAAACTATCTGGAATATATCAAAATGTTAATCAGTATTTGTGGGTAGTGGCATTAATGGGAATATTAGTTTTCTATTGCTGCATAACAAGTAACCACAAACTTAATGGCTTAAAAGAATACCCATTTATTAGTCACAGTTCTGTGGATCTGAAGTCCAGCAAGGTATGCTTGGGTTTTCTGCTTAGGGTATGATAGGCTACAATCAAGGTGTCAGCCAAGCTAAATTCTCATCTGGAAGCTCTGAGGGAAAATTCACTTCCAAGTTCATTCTTGTTGACAGAATCCAGTTCCTTGCAGTAGTAGGACTGCAGTCCCATTTCCTTGCTGGCGGTCAGCCAGGGTCCACTCTCAGCTCCTAAAGGCCATAAGGCCACATGCATTTCTTGCCACATGGTCCTCTCCATCTTCAAGACAGCAATGAAACATTACATCATTCTCATACTTTAAATCTCTGAGTTCATATCCTGCAAACAGCCAGAAAAAAACTCTGCTTTATAAAGATTTGGGACCACCAAGATAATCTCCCAGTCTTGAGGTAGACTGATTTGGAACCATAATTACATCTGTAAAATCCCTTTATGGCAATACCTAGATGACTGAATCACTGGGAGAAGGTATTTGTATACCAGTGGCTGGAAATTTGGGGGGAACTATCTTAGAATTCTGCCTACATCATGTTTTTGCCTTTTGGCTAAGATCAAGTGTAGAATTATGCCTACCACAGATGGTGATCTTTATTTTCTTTTACTTATACTTTCACGTAACACATTGAGCATATGATATTTCAGTGTTTTTCGCGTTTGGGGTTTTGAGTTTTTAAGCTATAGTTTGAACTCTTTATGCTAACAAATGTTGAACGTTTATGGATCTGTTTGGCTTATTATTTTCTTGGCCTGACTGCCATATTTTCTTTATTTTTAGAAGCTATAAAACTCTAGACCAAGATAGACAGCCATTTGGTATCGAGTCTTACCTACCTCCTAAGCAACTGTGGAACCTCAAGAAAATAATAATTCTTCCCGGTGTTCCTTGAAATAATACCACTGGTCCTAAGCTTTTAAAAAGAAGTCTAAGAAAAAGTGGGGTCATATAGGTATAGTGGTTAAATCGTAGGATGTAGAGTCAGCCTGGTTATACTGCATGCATAACTTGGGCAAGTTACATATCCTCTGTGCCTCAGCTTTGTCATCTGGAAAATGAAGGAAATGATAGTACCTATTTCAGAGGATTGTTGGGAGGATTAAATGAGTTCCTATACATAACATACTTAGAGTAGTGCCTAGGAAGTGGTAAGGGTTCAATAAATGTTATCCTCTGTAATTCTTGTTGTTGCTTAGGGATGGGAGAAATTTTACCTATCAGAAAGTTTAAAGACTTTATCCTGACTTTTCTGTTAACCTGATGTATGATCTTAGACAAGTCGTAGAAATGTTTTGGTATTCTTTTCTTCATCCATAAAAGTATACATTTGGACTAGATTACCACTATGACTCCTAACAGTTTAGCTGATATAGTTGATAGTGTTCCTCAAATAATAATGACATTAAAACTGTTACAAATAAGAGAATTCAGTAAGATAGCTGGATACAAAAATAATATATTATGTAGATATTACTAAATTTATTATGTGCAAACACCAGTTGGAAGAGTCAATGCATGTATATAATGACTCTAGTAAGGTGGTCAGTCACTACATAATGGAGACTTCATTCACTGCTATAATGCCAGCATCTAAAACGGTCCATGTGATAGAAGCTCAGTAAACATTTGTTGTAAGGTGAATGTCCTCAAGGGATTCTCAAGCTAGTGGGGAAGGCAGACAAGTAAGCAGTTATAGTATACTATGGTAAGTCCTGTGAGAGAAGGAAAGGTGCTAAATATTTCAAGTATTTCTGTTGGATTTTAGATTTTCTGTGTTCTGTTTTGCCCTCTTCAGCTCTGTTAGAACAAGGCAATAAACTGCGTAATGCCATGGTGATTTCTGCAATGAAATCAAGCCCAGATACTAGCATGTTGTTGGAAGAAGTTCATCCTTCTGTGAAGGAAGATTTTCTTAGAGCATCTACACAGTAAGTAAGTTACTGGATAAACATGAACCCCAATAGTTAATTTCTTGATAGTTGTTAACATGTGTTTTTTTGTCAAGATATGGACTGAATAATCTTGGAAATGTTCAGCAAGTAATTCCTAATGTGGTGAAAAAGAAGCCTAAATTAGGAGTTAAGATACCCAAAATCTAGACCTAGCACTGACACTTACTTTAAATATGTAAATGGCTAAATTCTTAACTCCTTCTGAACCAGCATGCTTATATAAAAAATGGGTATATTCTCTCCTCCCTCTCTTACATAAATGAAATGAGATTCTAATATAGGAAAGGTCTTTGTAAATTGTGAAGTTTTATATATATTTAAGGTGAAGGCTGAAGTATGTTAAATATTCCATGTTCAATTAATTCTGATTTAGATTTTTCCCATATGTTAGCCACTGAAAAAGTATTTTTTCATTCCTTAGAATCAAAGCTTTGTCTAGGAATCAATTTAAAGACCACATTGAAGATCACCTCCTCCCTCCAACTGAGAATACATTTTGGAAACATGACACAAAAGCTGATACCAGAACCATACAGCTGCTATTGGGCAGGTAAGAGCTCTTAACTAGCTTTCTTTCCTTTTAAATTATTCCTCCAGTTCATTGTGTACATTGTTAACAGATTTATCTTCTTAAAGCAACACTTCCTTAGAATAACCAAGTCATTCCCTTGGTTATTCACTACCTACTAAATAAAAATCCAATCTTTAGCCTTTTATTCTTAGCTTCACTTACAGAATGGTCTCCAATCTACCTTTCCATTCTTATTTTTCATCTCTCTCCCCAACACCAACGTTACCTAGCAGGTTATAATGAAAAGAACATGGATTTTAAACAGACACAAGTTGACATTTGAGGTCTGTCTCTTACTACCTATGTGGCCTGAACAATTAGGCAGGAAAAAAATATATAAGGGTTCCAAATTGGAAAGGAAGAAGTAAAACTATCTTTATTCACAGATGACATGATCTAGTATGTAAAAAAATCCTAGAGCTTTCCAGGTGGTGCAGTGGTTGAGGGTCCACCTGCCAATACAGGGGACACAGGTTCGTGCCCCAGTCTGGGAGGATCCCACATGCCGCGGAGCGGCTGGGCCCGTGAGCCATGGCCGCTGGGCCTGCGCGTCCAGAGGCTGTGCTCCGCAACGGGAGAGGCCACAACAGTGAGAGGCCCGCGTACCGAAAAAAAAAAAATAGACTGTTATAAATGTAAGATGTTTTATGTAAGCCTCATGGTAACCACAGGGCAAAAGCCTATAGTGGATACACAGAGGAGAAAGAGAAAGGAAGCAAAACATACCACTACAGAAAGTCATCAAATCCTATAGGAAGAGAGCAAGAAAGGAACAAAAGAATTACAAATCAGCCAGGAAGCAATTACCAAAATGCTAGTAATAAGTTCACTCCCATCATTAATTACTTTAAATGTAGATGGACTCAATTCTCCAATCATAAGATAGAGAGTAGCTGAATGGATAAAAAAACAAGACCCAACTATCTGCTGCCTACAAGGATACTCACTTCAGCTTTAAGGACACACACAGGGCTCAAAGTGAATGGATATGAAAGATGTTTCATGCAAGTGGAAACCAAAAGAGAGTGGGGGGGGGTACCTGTTCTTATATCAGAAAAAAATAGACTTTAAGCCAAAAACTATAATAAGATCAAGAAGGTCATTATATAATTATAGTTGGTCAATTCATCACAAGGATACAACAACTGTAAATATTTAGGTACCCACCCTAGGAGTACTTAAATATATAAAACAAATGTTAGTTGATCTGTAAGGTGAAATAAACAGCAATACAGAGGACTTCAGTACCCCACTTTTAACAATGAATAGTTCATCAAAACAAAATCAGTAAGGAAACGTCGGACTCACATGGCACATTAGGTCAGATGTCCGTAACAGACATATACAAAACATTCCATCTAACAGCAGCAGGATACATACACTTCTCAAGCACACATGGAACATTCTCCAGGAGAGATTATAAGTTAGGCAACAAAATAAGTCAATAAATTTAAGAAGATTGAAATATAAAGTATCTTTTCCAATTACAATGGTATAAAACTAAAGGTCAATAACCAAAACTAGAAAATTGACAAATATGTACAGATTAAACAACAGGCTCCTTAGCAACCAATGTGCCAAAGAGGAAATCAAATAAGAAATGTAAAAATATCATTTAAGACAAGGGAAAATGGAAACACAACATACCAAAACCTATGGAATGCAACAAAAGCTTATCTAAGAGGGAATTTTATAGCAGTAAACATGTACATTTAAGTGTATAACTGAATCACTTTGCTGTACACCCAAAAGTAACACAACCTTGTTAATCAACTATGGTCCAATATAAAATAAAAATTAAAAAAAAAGAAACATGTAAGGTTTTGTAAGACATAACACATAAGACATAAAAAAATACATACATTAAGAAACAAAGAGCTCAACTAAAAAACTAACTTTACACCTCAAGGGACTAGAAAAAACAACAAACTAAGCCCAAAGTTAGCAGAAGGAAGGAAATAACAAAAATCAGAGCAGAAATAACAAAGATCAGAGCAGAAATAAATGAAATAGAGACTAAAAAAACAATAGAAAAGATCAATGAAACTAATAGCTGCTATTTTGAAAAGATAAAGTAGACAAACCATTAGCTGGACTTACTAAGACGAAAAGAGAGAGGACTTCAATGGAATTATAAATGTAATAGGAGATACTATAACTGACATCACAGAAATACAAGGAATTGTAAGAGACTACTATGAAAAATTATACACCAACAAATTGCAAAATCTAAAAGAAATGGATAAATTTATATCCAGTCTACCAAAACTGAATCATGAAGAAACAGAAAAATCTGAACAGACTGATTACTAGCAAGGAGACTGAATTATAATTAAAAACCTCCCAACAAAATAATTCCAGGGCTTCCCTGGTGGTGCAGTGGTCAAGAATCTGCCTGCCAGTGCAAGGGACATGGGTTCGAGCCCTGGTGCGGGAAGATCCCACATGCCGCAGAGCAACAAAGCCCATGCACCACAACTACTGAGCCTGTGCTCTGGAGGCCGCAAGCCACAACTACTGAGCCCTTGAGCCACAACTACTGAAGCCTGCACACTTAGAGCCTGTGCTCCACAACAAGAGAAGCCTGTGCACCGCAACGAAGAGTAGCCCCTGCTCACCGCAACTAGAGAAAGCCTGTGCACAGCAACGAAGACCGAACACAGCCAAAAAGATAAATTAAATTAAAAAAAGTTGAGGTCCCAAAAACTCCAGTAGTGAATTCTACCAAACATTTAAAGAACTAATACAATCTTTCTCAAACTCTCTGAAAACACGTAAGAGGAGGGAATGCTTCCAGACTCATTTTATGAGGCCAGCATTACTCTGACACTAAAGCCAGACAAAGACACTGCAAGGAAAAGAAAATTATAGGCCAATATCTCTTATTAACATAAATGGCAAAAATCCTCAACAAAACATTAGAAAATCAGATTCAACAATACATTAGAGGGCTTCCCTGGTGGCGCAGTGGTTGAGAGTCCGCCTGCCGATGCAGGGGACGCGGGTTCGTGCCCCGGTCCGGGAAGATCCCACATGCCGCGGAGCGGCTGGGCCCATGAGCCATGGCCGCTAAGCCTGCGTGTCCGGAGCCTGTGCTCCGCAACGGGAGAGGCCACAACAGTGAGAGGCCCGCGTACCGCAAAAAAAAAACAATACATTAGAAGGATCATATGCCATCATCAAGTGAAATTTGTTCCAGGGATGCAAGGATGATTTGACGTTTGCAAATCAATAAATATCATACACCGTATTAATAAAAAGAAGGATAAAAATCATGTGATCATCTCAATAGATGCGGAAAAGCATTTGACACAATTCAACACCCATTCGTGATAAAACCTCTCAACAAACTGGGTGTAGAGGAAATGTACCTCAACATAACAAAGGCCATATGTGACAAGCCCACAACTAACATCATACTCAATGATGAAACACTGAAAGCTTTTCCTCTAAGATGAGGAATAAAAGAAAGATGCTCAGTGTCACCACTTTTAATCAACACAGTACTGGAAGTCCTAGCCAGAGCAATTAGGCAAGAAAAAGAAATAAAAAGCATTCAGCTTGGAAAAGTGAAACTGCCACTGTTTGTAGATGACATGAATCACTAAAGTCTCTGCCGAAAAACTAGTTAGAATAAATGAATTCAGTAAAGTTGCAGGATACAAAATCAGTATATGAAAATCAGTTGCGTTTCTCTACACCAACAATGAACTATCAGAAAGAGAAAGTAAGAAGACAGTTAATTTACAATAGCATCAAAAAGAATCAAATACTTGGTATAAGTTAAATCAAGGACATGAAAGATCTGTTTACTGAAAACTATAAGACATTGATGAAAGAAAATGGAAGAGAACACAAATAAATGAAAAGATATTCCATGTTCATGGATTGAGTTAATATTGTTAAAATGTCCATACTACCCAAAGCAATCTTTAGATTCAGTGCAATGTCTATAAAATTCCAGTGGCATTTTTCACAGAAATAGAAAAAAAACAATCCTAAAATTTGTATAGGACCACAAATAGCCAAAGCAATCTTGAAGAACAAAGCTGGAGGCATCACACTTCCTGATTTCAAAGTATAATACGAAGCTATAGTAATCAGAATAGTATAGCGTTGTCATAAAAACAGACACATAGATCAATGGAACAGAATAGAGAACCCAGAAATAAACCCATGCATATATGGTCAATTAGTTTTTAACAAAGAGGCCAAGAATACTTAATAGAGAAAGGATGTTCTCTTCAATAAATATTGTTGGGAACAATGGACAACCACATGTAGAAGAATGAAACTGCATGGGCAATAAGTCCGGAGGAACCAAGATGGTGGAGTAGAAGGACATGCTCTCACTCCCTCTTGTGAGCACACCAGAATCACAACTAGCTGCTGGACAATCTTGGACAGGAAGACACTGGAACTCACCAAAAAAGATACCCCACATCCAAAGGCAAAGGAGAAGCCACAATGAGACGGTAGGAGGGGCGAAATATCACAGTAAAATCAAATCCCATAACTGCTGAGTGGGTGACTCACAGACTGGAGAACACTTATACCACAGAAGTCCACCCACTGGAGTGAAGGTTCTGAGCCCCACGTCAGGCTTCCCAATCTGGGGATCCGGAAATGGGAGGAGGAATTCCTAGAGAATCAGACTTTGAAGCCTAGTGGGATTTGATTGCAGGACTTCGAAAGGACTGGGGAAAACAGAGACTCCACTCTTGGAGGGCACACACAAAGTAGTGTGCACATCGGAACCCAGGGGAAGGAGCAGTAACCCCAGTGGAGACTGAACCAGACCTACCTGCTAGTGTTGGAGGGTCTCCTGTAGAGGCGGGGGGTGGCTGTCACTCACCATGGGGACAAGGACACTGGCAGCAGAAGTTCTGGGAAGTACTCCTTAGCATTAACCCTCCCAGAGTCTGTCATTAGCCCCACCAAAGAGCCCAGGTAGACTCCAGTGTTCTGTTGCCTCAGGCCAAACAACCAACAGGGAGGGAACCCAGCCCCACCCATCAGCAGTCAAGCAGATTAAGGTTTTACTGAGCTCTGCCCACCAGAGCAACAGTCAGCTCTACGCACCACCAGCCCCTCCCATCAGGAAATTTACACAAGCGTCTTAGATAGCCTCATCCACAAGAGGGCAGACAGCAGAAGCAAGAAGGACTACAATCCTGCAGCCTATGGAACAAAAACCACATTCACAGAAAGATAGACAAGATGAAAAGGCAGAGGCTATGTACCAGATGAAGGAACAAAATAAAACCCCAGAAAAACAACTAAATGAAGTGGAGATAGGCAACCTTCCAGAAAAATAATTCAGAATAACGATAGTGAAGATGATCCAGGATCTCAGAAAAAGAATGGAGGCAAAGATCAAGAAGATGCAAGAAACGTTTAACAAAGACCTAGAAGAATTAAAGAACAAACAAACAGATGAGCAATACAATAACTGAAATGAAAACTACACTAGAAGGAATCAATAGCAGAATAACTGAGGCAGAAGAACGGATAAGTGACCTGGAAGACAGAATAGTGGAATTCACTGCTGAAGAACAGAATAAAGAAAAAAGAATGAAAAGAAACGAAGACAGCCTAAGAGACCTTTGGGACAACATTAAACGCAACAACATTCACATTATAGGGGACCCAGAAGAAGACAGACAGAAAAGACTCGAGAAAATATTTGAAGAGATTATAGTTGAAAACTTCCCTAACATGGGAAATGAAATAGCCACCCAAGTCCAGGAAGCACAGAAAGTCCCATACAGGTTAAACCCAAGGAGAAACACGCTGAGACACATAGTAATGAAATTGGAAAAAATTAAAGACAAAGAGAAATTATTGAAAGCAGCAAGGGAAAAACAACAAATAACATACAAGGGAACTCCCATAAGGTTAACAGCTGATTTCTCAGCAGAAACTCTACAAGCCAGAAGGGAGTGGCATGACATATTTATTTATTTATTTATTTATTTATTTTTTTATTTTTATTTTTTTTTGCGGTATGCGGGCCTCTCACTGTTGTGGCCTCCCCCGTTGCGGAGCACAGGCTCCGGACGCGCAGGCTCCGGACGCGCAGGCTCAGCGGCCATGGCTCACGGGCCCAGCCGCTCCGCGGCATATGGGATCCTCCCAGACCGGGGCACGAACCCGTATCCCCTGCATCGGCAGGCGGACTCTCAACCACTTGCGCCACCAGGGAGGCCCGGCATGACATATTTAAAGTGATGAAAGGGAAGAACCTACAACCAAGATTACCCGGCAAGGATCTCATTCAGATTCGATGGAGAAATCAAAAGCTTTACAGACAAGCAAAAGCTAAGAGAATTCAGCACCACCAAACCAGCTCAACAACAAATGCTAAAGGAATTTCTCTAAGTGGGAAACACAAGAGAAGAAAAGGACCTACATAAACAAACCCATAACAATTAAGAAAATGGTCATAGGAACATATATATCGATAATTACCTTAAACGTGAATGAATTAAATGCTCCAACCAAAAGACACAGGCTTGCTGAATGGATACAAAAACAAGACCCATCTATATGCTGTCTACAAGAGACCCACTTCAGACCTAGGGACACATACAGACTGAAAGTGAGGGGATGGAAGAAGATATTCCATGCAAATGAAAATCAAAAGAAAGCTGGAGTAGTAATACTCATATCAGATAAAATAGACTTTAAAATAAAGAATGTTACAAGAGACATGGGAGGACACTACATAATGATCAAGGGATCAATCCAAGAAGAAGATATAACAATTATAAATATATATGCACCCAACATAGGAGCACCACAATACATAAGGCAACTGCTAACAGCTATAAAAGAGGAAATCGACAGTAACACAATAATAGTGGGAGACTTTAACACCTCACTTACACCAATGGACAGATCATCCAAACAGAAAATTAATAAGTAAACACAAGCTTTAAATGACACAATAGACCAGATAGATTTAATTGATATTTATAGGACATTCCATCCAAAAACAGCAGATTACACTTTCTTCTCAAGAGTGCACAGAACATTCTCCAGGATAAATCACATCTTGGGTCACAAATCAAGCCTCAGTAAATTTAAGAAAGTTGAAATCATATCAATCATCTTTTCTGACCACAACGCTATGAGATTAGAAATCAATTACAGGGAACAAAACGTAAAAAACACAAGCATATGGAGACTAAACGATACATTACTAAATAACCAAGAGATCATTGAAGAAATCAAAGAGGAAATCAAAAAAATACGTAGAGACAAATGACAATGAAAACACAACAATCCAAAACCTTTGGGATGCAGCAAAAGCAGTTCTAAGAGGGCAGTTTATAGCTCTACAAGCCTACCTCAAGAAACAAGAAAAATCTCAACTAAACAACCTAACCTTACACCTAAAGGAACTAGAGAAAGAAGAACAAACAAACCCATAGTTAGCAGAAGGAAAAAAAATCATAAAAATTACAGCAGAAATAAATGAAATAGAAACAAAGAAAACAATAACAAAGATCAATAAAACTAAAAGCTGGTTCTTTGAGAAGATAAACAAAATTGATAATCCATTAGCCAGAATCATCAAGAAAAAGGGAGAGGACTCAAATCAGTAAAATTAGAAATGAAAAAGGAGAAGTTACAACAGACACCACAGAAATACAAAGCATCCTAAGAGACTACTACAAGCAACTCTATGCCAATAAAATGGACAACCTGGAAGAAATGGACAAATTCATAGAAAGGTATAACCTTCCAAGACTGAACCAGGAAGAGATAGAAAATATGAACAGACCAATCACAAGTAATGAAATTGAAACTGTGATTAAAAATCTTCCAGCAAACAAAAGTCCAGGACCAGATGGCTTCACAGGTGAATTCTAGCAAACATTTAGAGAAGAGCTAACACCCATCCTTCTCAAGCTCTTCCAAAAAATTGCAGAGGGAGGAACACTCCCAGACTCATTCTATGAGGCCACCATCACCCTGATACCAAAACCAGACAAAGATAGTAGAAAAAAAGAAAATTACAGACCAATATCACTGATGAATATAGATGCAAAAATCGTCAACAAAATACTAGCAAACAGAATCCAACAACACATTAAAAGGATCATACACCATGATCAAGTGGGATTTATCCCAGGGATGCAAGGATTCTTCAATATATGCAAATCAATGAATGTGATACACCATATTAACAAACTGAAGAATAAAAACCATATGATCATCTCAAAGGATGCAGAAAAAGCTTTTGACAAAATTCAACACTCACTTATGATAAAAACTCTCCAGAAAGTGGACATAGAGGGAACCTACCTCAACATAATAAAGGCCGTATATGACAAACCCACAGCAAACATCATTCTCAATGGTGAAAAACTGAAAGTGTTTCCTCTAAGATCAGGAACAAGACAAGGATGTCCACTCTCACCACTATTATTCAACATACTTTTGGAAGTCCTAGCCATGGCAATCAGATAAGAAAAAGAAATAAAAGGAATACAAATTGGAAAAGAAGAAGTAAAATTGTCACTGTTTGCACATGACATGATACTATACGTAGAGAATCCTGAAAATGCCACCAGAAAACTACTAGAGCTAATCAATGAATTTGGTAAAGTTGCAGGATACAAAATTAATGCACAGAAATCTCTTGCATTCCTACACACTAATGATGAAAAATCTGAAAGAGAAATTAAGGAAACACTCCCATTTACCACTGCAACAAAAAGAATAATATACCTAGGAATAAACCTACCTAGGGAGACAAAAGACCTGTATGCAGAAAAATATAAGACACTGATGAAAGAAATTAAAGATGATATGAACAGATGGAGAGATATACCATGTTCTTGGATTGGAAGAATCAAAATTGTGAAAATGACTATACTACCCAAAGCAATCTACAGATTCAGTGCAATCCCTATCAAATTACCAATGGCATTTTTTACGGAACTAGGACAAAAAATCTTAAAATTTGTATGGAAACACAAAAGACCCCGAATAGCCAAAGCAGTCTTGAGGGAAAAAATCGGAGCTGGAGGAATCAGACTCCCTGACTTCAGACTATACTACAGACCTACAGTAATCAAGACAATATGGTACTGGCAGAAAAACAGAAACATAGAACAATGGAACAAGATAGAAAGCCCTGAGATAAACCCACACACCTATGGTCAACTAATCTATGACAGAGGAGGCAAGGATATACAATGGAGAAAAGACAGTCTCTTCAGTATGTGGTGCTGGGAAAACTGGACAGCTACATGTAAAAGAATGAAATTAGAACACTCCCTAACACCATACACAAAAATAAACTCAAAATGAATTTGAGACCTAAATGTAAGACCGGACACTATAAAACTCTTAGAGGAAAACATAGGAAGAACACTCTTTGACATAAATCACAGCAAGATCTTTTTTGATCCACCTCCTAGAGTAATGGAAATAAAAACAAAAATAAACAAATGGGACCTAATGAAACGTCAAAGCTTTTGCACAGCAAAGGAAACCATAAACAAGATGGAAAGACAACCCTCAGAAAAAGAGAAGATATTTACAAACGAATCAATGGACAAAGGATTAATCTCCAAAATATATAAACAGCTCATGCAGGTCAATATTAAAAAAACAAGCAACCCAATCCAAAAATGGGCAGAAGACCTAAGTAGACATTTCTCCAAAGAAGACATACAGATGGCCAAGAAGCACATGAAAAGCTGCTCAACATCACTAATTATTAGAGAAATGCAAATCAAAAGTACAGTGAGGTATCACCTCACAGCAATTAGAATGGGCATCAATCTACAAACAACAAATGCTGGAGAGGGTGCAGAGAAAAGGGAACCCTCTTGCACTGTTGGTGGGAATGTAAATTGATACAGCCACTATGGAGAACAGTATGGAGGTTCCTTAAAAAACTAAAAATAGAATTACCATATGATCCAGCAATCCCACTACTGGGCATATACACAGAGAAGACCATAATTCAAAAAGTCGCATGCACCCCAATGTTCATTGCAGCACTATTTACCATAGCCAGGTCATGGAAGCAACCTAAATGCCCATCGACAGATGAATGGATAAAGAAGTTGTGGTACATATATACAATGGAATATTACTCAGCCATAAAAAGGAACGAAATTGGGTCATTTGTTGAGACATGGATGCATCTAGAGACTGTCATACAGAGTGAAGTAAGTCAGAAAGAGAAAAACAAATATCATATATTAACACATGTATGTGGAACCTAAAAAAATGGTACAGATGAACTGGTTTGCAGGGCAGAAGTTGAGACACAGATGTAGAGAACAAACGTATGGACACCAAGGGGAGAAGGCCGCCGGGGATGGGGATGCTGGTGTGATGAATTGGGCAATTTGGATTGACATGTATATACTGATGTGTATAAAATGGATGACTAATAATGATCTTCTGTTTAAAAAATTAAATTAAATTAAAATATTAAAAAACCAAAAAAGAAAAAACGACTAATACTAAACTTTCTTCGGGTTATTTGTATGGAAATATGTTAATATAAATGTTTCAGACATTACACGAAATTCCTAAAAATCTTATGTTTTGGTAAAATGTTATAAGTCATAGTTCTAGTTATTATTTTAAAATGTACATCTCAGAAATAACTAAATTTTCTTGTCAATTGCATTATTATGAACTTTCATCAGATCCTTAACCGTGGTCATTTTTAAGTCTTTTGTCATTTACAGACAGTTCTGGGTGTACTCTCATGCTTTTGCAAAAATGTTCCTATAAAACGGTTTCATCTTCAAGGAATTCATGGAAAAGACTGACAAGCACAGGTTTCTGGTAACCGACTATACTGCTGAACTGAATGAATAAGCATTTTCAGAACTCTAATGGAAAACTGATGAATTCATAAAAGTGCTAACAAAAGATCAAGATAAAAAAAATTAATTACATGGGACTGAGTGAACTGATGAGGATGATTATAAATTTTGTTTCTCTTTGAATAAAAAAATTTAAAAATAAATTTTAAAAATAAATCCAAAAAAAAAAGAATGAAACTGGACACTGTTTTACACTGTACACAGAAATCAACTCAAAATGGATTAAAGATTTGAGCATAGACCTGAAATCATAAAACTCCTGAAAGAAAACATAGGGGGGTAAGCTCCTTGACATTGGTCTTGTCAATAATTTTTTGGACTTGACACCAAAATCAAAGGGAACAAAAGCAAAAATAAGTAAGTGGGACCACATGAAACTAAAACACAGCAAAGAAAACCATCAACAAAATGCAAAGGCAGAAAATATTTGCAAACCACATATCTGATATGGGGTTGATATCCAAAGTATACAAGGAACTTATACAACTCTATAGTAAAAAAACAACAAACAAACAAATAGCCCAATTAAAAATTGGGCAAAGGACCTAAATAGACCTTTTTTCCTAAGAAGACATACAGATGGCGAAGAGGTACAAGAAAATGTGCTCAACATCATTAATCATCAGGGAACTGCACATCAAAACCATAATGAGATATCCCTTCACACCTATTAGGATGTCTGTTACAAAAAGAAAAGAGATAACAAATGCTGGTGAGAATTTGGAGAAAAAACCCTGTACACTGTCATTGGGAATGTAAACTGGTATAGTCACTATGGAAAACAGTATGGAGGTTCCTCCAGAAATTAAGAATAGAACAGCCATATGACCCAGCAATCCCAATTCTGGTTGTATATACAAAGGAAATGAAATCATTGTCTGTTTTTTTTTTTGAAATGTAAAAAAAACATTTATTTTATATTGGAGTATAGTTGATTTACAGTGTTGTGTTTCAGGTGTACAGCAAAGTGGTTTTGTTATACATATACATTTATCTATTCTTTTTTAGATTCTTTTCCCATATAGGTTATTACAGAGTATTGAGTAGAGTTCCCTGTACTATACAGTAGGTCCTTGTTGTTTATCTATTTTTTTTTTATTGGAGTATAGTTTCTTTACAATGTTGTGTTAGTTTCTGCTGTACAGCAAAGTGAATCAGTTATATATATACATATATCCACTGTTGTATAGATTTCCTTCTCATTTAGGTCACCACAGAGCATTGAGTAGAGCTCCCTGTGCTATACAGTAGGTTCTCATTAATTATCTATTTTATATATAGTAGTGTATGTATGTCAATCCAGTCTCCCGATTCATCCCATCCTCCCATCCCCCCTTGGTAACCATAAGTTTATTTTCTATTCTGTAACTCTGTTTCTGATTTGCAAATAAGTTCATCTGAACCGTTTTTCTAGATTCCACATATAAGCAATATTATACGATGTTTGGCTTTCTCTCTCTTTTTTTTTTTTTTTTTTGGTGGTACACGGGCCTCTCACTGTTGTGGCCTCTCCCGTTGCGGAGCACAGGCTCTGGACGCGCAGCCTCAGCGGCCATGGCTCACAGGCCCAGCCGCACCGCGGCATGTGGGATCTTCCCGGACCGGGGCACGAACCCGTGTCCACTGTATTGGCAGGCGGACTCCCAACCACTGCGCCACCACGGAAGCCCAGCTTTCTCTTTCTGACTTACTTCACTCTGTATGACAATCTCTAGGTCCACCCATGTCACTGCAGATGGCATTATTCATTCCTTTTTATGGCTGAGTAATATTCCATTGTATATATGTAACACATCTTTATCCATTCCTCTGTTGATGGACATTTAGTTTGCTTGAAATCATTATCTTGATGAGATATATGTACTCCCATGTTCATTGCAGCATCATACATAATAGCCAAGGTATGGAAACAACCTAAGTGTCTATCAGTGGATGAATGGATCAAGAAAATATGGAATGAATATTATTCAGCCTTAAAAAAGAAGGAAATCCTGTCATTTGTGACAACATGGGTGAACCAGGAGAGCATTATGCTAAGCGAAATAAGCCAGACAGAGAAATACTACATCTTATCACTTATATGTGGAATCAAAAATAAAGTCAAATTTATTGAAACATTATCAAAAAGTGGTTTCTGGGGGTTGGAGAAAATAGGGAGGGGTTGGTAAAATGGTACAAATTTTCAGTTATAAGAATAATAAGGTCTGAGGATCTAGTTATAATGTGACTATAGTTGATAACACTGTATTGCATAACTGAAATTTACTGAGAGAGTAGAACTTAAATGTTCTCACAAGAAAATAAAAAGGGAAGGAAAGAAGGAAGAAAGAAAGAAGGGAAAAGGAAATATGTGAGGTGATAGATGCATTAATTAACTCAATGAGAGGAATTCTTTCACAATGTATATCAAGTCATCAATTGTACACTTTTAATATGTTACAATTTTATTTGTCAATTATACCTCAATAAAGCCAGAAATAAAAGAGTTTTCTACCAGCTCCATGGAAGACAGTGGAGAATTGCTTTCAGGATTCTGAAAATTCTTTTTTTAAAAATATTTATTTATTTATTTTTGTTTGTTTGTTTAGCTGCGCCAGGTCTTAGTTGCGGCACGTGGGATCTTTGTCGCGGCGTGCGGGATCTTCATTGCAGAATGTTTAGTTGCAGCATGTGGACTTCTTAGTTGCAGCATGCGAACTCTTAGTTGCGGCATGCATGTGGGATCTAGTTCCCCAACCAGGGATTGAACCCGGGCCCCTTGCGCTGGGAGCGCGGAGTCTTACCCACTGGACCACAGGGAAAGTCCCAGGATTCTGAAAATTCTTAATTGTTGACCTCAAATTCCGTTTCCAGTCAATCATGTGTAAGGGTAGAGTAAAAATATCTTCATACATGCAGGGACTCGAAAGATTGCCTCTCTTGCACAAGTTCTCAGGGAACCATAGGATATTCTCTACAACAAAGAGAATATAGGAATAAAGAGCAAGGCACGGAGTCCAAGAAGTAGGGGATGTAACAGAAGAAAGAGAAAAGGAGCTTTATGGCCTGTGTCATATTTAGAGAGCGAACACTTCTTATGGAAGCAGGACAGGGCTTCAGTAGGGATATTTCTAAGGAGGGGAAAGCGTAGGTGGAAACACATTTCTCCTGTGTTTGAGCAGAATGAGAGGAAATCTGTCCGTTCTCTTGGAGAGTTCAATAATGAAATAGTAATAGGCACGTAGAAAACTAAGTAAATGAAAGTTAAGACAGTTATTAAAACAAGGAAAACTAGAAGTTGTAAAGAAAGTATAGTAAATTATACTTGGCTCTGATATGATGTTAACCCTGAAGATTAACAACAAAAAATTGTAATGTAAATTGAGAAGATGCGGGAAAGGGAAATCTGTTTCCAAGGATAATGGTACAAGAGAGTGGATCCTTCATTTTTCATGCTAGAAAGTCCATAAATCATTTAGAAAAGTGAAAAATCAGAAAATAGCAGTACACATGTGTTACTTAGAAATATGAAGGTAAATACCAGAAGAAACATCTTAAGGAGTTGAAAGTGATTCTAAGGAGGCAGGCAGCTACTGATTTTCATTATGTCTTAGTAATCCTATTTGACTTTTAAATAGGTATGTGTAGGGACTTCCTGGTGGTCCAGTGGGTAAGACTTGGGGCTCCCAATGCAGGGGGCCCGGGTTCAACCCCTGGTCGGGGAACTAGATCCCGTATGCATTCCGCAACAAAGAAGTCCGCATGCTGCAGACTAAGACCCGGTGTAGCCAAAATAAATAAATTTATTTTTAAATAAAAATATAAAATAGGTACATGCGTTCTTTGATTAAAACATGATTAAAAAGAAAAAGAAGGAAGTTCTGAGAATGGACTTCTCTTGTAGCCAAAGAATACAGGCAAATTCCAACCCTTCCCCCACCCTTTTTCTTTTACTTTTATATCTCCTGCCCTCCCAACAGGAATCCCAGGCCTCTGGCCAGTGTAAAATATCTCTGACCTCTCCCAGTTTCTGGTTATAAGTATGCCCTAAATATTGCATGGAGGGAAATGGCATGCCTTTTTCTGTGTCAAAGACAGAAGAATAAATTCAAAGAAATGTTAATTTGGTGGGGGGGGAAGGGTAGAGGACTATATACTGAACAGAATTCATAAATTTAAGGGTGTGCAAAGAGGGGAGAAAAGCAACTGGTGGTGGGGGGTGCTGGGGAGGCGGTTGGGAAGGGGAACCATAAGTGGCAAATGAGAATTGTGTAGAATACCAAGAAGTAGAGCTTCAAAAAGGAGCGGTGCTCACAAGCTGCAGAGAAGCTGCGTGGATTGGGAAGTTGTTAGTTGGATTTTGGCAGTTAGGAAGTTGTTCTTGGCCTTTGAGAGAGAGATTACTATAGATCAGTGGTTCTCAACTGGAGGGCAGTTCTCCCCTACCCCCACCCCACGAGACATTTGGTAATGTCTGGAGATACTTCGGGTTGTCACACCTGGAGGAGTGCTACTGGCTTCTGATGAGTAGGGTCCAGGGATCCAGAATGCACAGGGTAGCTCCCAGTGACAATGAATTATCTGACCCAACATGTCAGTAGTGCTAAGGTTGAGAAACTCTGCTATAAATTAAGGAAAGGTGAAGAAAGGAACATTTATTGAGCATCTATTCGTTGAGCATTTCTTTGTTCCAAGAATTATAGGAACACGATCTAATTTGAAGGTAGTGATCACATATTATTGGGAAACTACAGAAGGGAAAAAAAGTAGTAGCTAGCTTGAAAGGCAAGCAAAGTTGAAAGAATAATTGAAATGCTTAGCACAGTGTTTGGCACATATTAAGTACTTAATAACTATTGTTTTTATTATTAACATGTTCATTAAGAATCAGTAAGTTCATTTACAGATGTTCATTAAGTGCTAGTTACTATAAGAGAAACAAAAATGAATGAAATATACATGTATTTGTATGCTTATGTTTCTTATTAGTTTACAAATTCTTTATAAGTAGAGTGTCTGTTTTACTTATTTCTCTATCCCACATAGAACTAATCTTGCCATAATTAACCTAAATACACATACTTTTGTTTAATAGAAGAAGGCATATTTACGAATTAGCCGTTCTTCACAAAAACAGTATATAACATTTAACTCATTGAATTATAGTTAATTCTTTGCCTTTTTTCCTCCCTACTAGACCATAAGCAGCACAAGAGTAGAACAAGTTAGGTTAGCCATCTCTGTAGCATTCAGGACCTAACATCATGCCTGGCACATAATAGTTACCCAGTAAAATGTTTGTTAAATAAATGAATGCGATCACAATCACTGTCAGTAGTGTATTTTTTTTTTTTTTTTTTTTTTTTTTTGCGGTACGCAGGCCTCTCACTGTTGTGGCCTCTCCCGTTGCGGAGCACAGGCTCCGGACACGCAGGCTCCGTGGCCATGGCTCACAGGCCCAGCTGCTCCGCGGCATGTGGGATCCTCCCAGACCAGGGCACGAACTCGTGTCCCCTGCATTGGCAGGTGGACTCTCAACCACTGCGCCACCAGGGAAGCCCAGTAGTGTATTTTTTGAATGCTAGCTGTTGACACCCCAGAGGAGGGGGAATATAATATGAAACTATTTATCAGATAATCTTCTGTTTAATGTAAGTCTTCTGTTTAACATATTTTCTTCCATGTTTAGAATTTCAGAACGTTTAATAAAAAAAGAATAGCTCAGCTGAAACTTCTCTTAAAGTCCTGCTTTGTTTTTCTTATCTCTGCAGTACCGAATTATCCCAAGGTCGTTACTGGGACGGGCTAGGCTCTCCTCCAGATTCCCCATCTCCTGGGAGTGAGGTGTATTGCAGCAGTGAGCCCAGTGACCCTCAGTATGACCAGAGTCTCCTGGAGAACTTGTTTTACACAGCACCTGTAAGTCACTGAATCTGAAACTTTAGGAATTGGAGAACAAGAGTATTAATAATATTCGTGGGTGTAGGCATCTTACCACTTGCCAGACAGAAAGCTATCCATTGTACATACCTTACTTAATTATAATCACAATCTGAAGAGGAGAGTATTATCCTCGTTTTACAGATGAGGAGATAAGCCTACTAAGATTGATTATTTTGTCCAAGGACACATCATAGCAAGTAAGTGTTAGAGCCAGGATTCACATTCAAGTTTACCTGAGACCAAAGCCTATAATCTTAATATATTATATGGCTTCCTAAGAGCTCTTTCAAGGAAGAGCTAATGTAGGTATACCCTCAGAACCCCCCTCGACTGGTATCTTTTCAGATACAGGTGTTCCAGAAACACCTCTACTCGTGGTGGACAAATACCTCTACTGACCCTTAAGACAGAACATTCTCTTTTCAGGCAGTTTTAGCATTTTCAAAGTTCTTTCTTATGTCAAGCCGTGTGTTCTATTCATTGGTTTAGCATCTTCTAGAGTGTATACAAAATGAGTTCATTTACTGTTCCACAAATAATCATATTTGTGAAGATTGCTGTCACATTCCCTATTTTCTTTTTCTCCAGGTCAGCAAAGATACCTGAAATACAGTGTAGTTTATACCAGCTCAGTGGAAAAGCAATGAGGGTGACCAGGGTGCAGAAGAAGCAGGGAGGACTTTTACATGAGATTGTCAGGAAGGAGCATCATGAGGGATAAGGGATTTTAACTGAGACTTGAAAAGTAGTGTTCAGAGAGATAAACAATATGAAATAGGAATGGAAAGAACGACCTGTTTAGAGAAACAGTTGTGTACTACAAGGCATCTAATTTGACTGGGTAAGAATTCGTGTGGAAGAGACATTGACGAGGCAGGCTAGCGCGTTGCAAGCAGTCTGTAACAGCCTTTGAATGTCGAGTGAGGAGGAAATGACATGACTGAAATAGTGTTCTAGGAATGTTAAACTGGCAATGATGTAGGAGGTTAACTGCGGGGAGAATAATGGGAGCAGATAGGAAGCCATTGGGTTATTGGAGGTGTGAGACAGAGAGAGAGAGAGAGAGAGAGAGAGAGAGAGAGAGAGAGAGAGCGAGCGAGAGAGTGAGCATGCCAGAATGAGAGTGGCAGCAGTGGGATTGGAAAGGAGGAGATGGACTTAAAAGATACTGTGAATTGTTAGGATTTCATGACTTTCTACCTTAAAAGTCATCACTGATACTATGTTACCTGTAGGAGAAAAGAGAAAGGGAACTTACATTTAGTACACATTTTCTGTGTGCCAGGGAATTTACGTTACCTGTTATTTATTAAGTACTGTGCCAAACGTTTTAAGTTCATTATTTCATTTAATTCTTTTACTAGCCCCATGAGATAGTGTTTTCCTTTTACATATCATGAAATAAAAGCTTAGAGACATTAATTACTAGTAATTAGGCAGAACTAGAATTCTTACCCTAGTCTGTCTGGCAAAAAGCCCATGTTGTTCCCACTAGACCACACCATCTCCTAAGTCTTGAGCATAGCATTAGCATCTGATCTTGACTTAACCTCCCTAACCTCATCTCCCACTTTTGCCCTGTAACCACTGGAGACTCCAGTCATACTGATTGTCTCACCACTCCACAGTCTAGCTTTTTCCATCCCCATGTCTCTTGCTCATACTGATCCTTCTACTTGTTGAAGGATGTTGAAATGCCCTTATACATCTGGTAAACTTCTCTTCATTCTTTAAAAATCAACTCATCACCTCTATGAAGAAACCATCCCAGACTCCTCTAAGCAGAGTTTGTTGCCTGAATGTCCACAGTATCCTGCACATACCTCTTCTATAGTCCTTATGTTGTATGATACAGTTCCTCATGAACGAAAACATGTCTTCATTATCTTTTTATTACCTGTAAAACAAAGGCCTGATAGAATTTGAGTACTCAGTGAATTCTTAGTGAATAAACGAATGTATGTGTGAATGGTACTAAGTAATCCCCCATGCTATCTGAAGAAAATAATTTTAGAAAATGTTTGTTTACTGGAAGAAGGAGTGAACCAATTGGCCTTGAGGCACTGGGAAGACCAAGGAGTTAGAATGCTTATGCCCTTCCCTGGGGTCAGTGTTTAATGTTCTTAATATTGGATAACATCCACAGCTTAGAAATTCAGCATTACCTTGTGGTTTTGTTTCCTGAAATTATGAGCTTTTGAACAACCTGGTTTATATTTACTCTAATTTTCTTCAGGCTGTGGACCCATCTAGCTTTTGATCACCCTGTCAAAACCATTTTTAGAAGCTGCCACTTAACAAAGAAAAAATTAAGAGCAAAAAGCTCTTAATTTCACCTTGGAAAAGTTACATTGCCTCCTAGAAGGACATTCTGATCATGCCTATTTAACTATTAATTTGTTACCCTTATGACAGGTCAATACGTTATACACCCTGAGATGCTGAAAAAAGGGAGTTGGAGGTGATAAGCTTAAAACTACTTTGGATTGGTCTCCTGCATTTATAACAGCAAGATTTTTTAAAAATTGGAGCCAAATATCTGTAACACTGTCTTCTTATTTTGCATTTGTGTTAGAGCTGATTAGTCAATTTCAGCTGCCATTTCTCACGATAAAATTACAGGGGGTTTACCCACCAGTTCTGCCATTACGAAAATTTGTGACGTGTAATAAACAGTTCGTCTTAGCAAGGTTAAAAGCAGAATGAATCATTAGGAGTACAGAGTGCTGAAAAAAAGTAGAATCTTTAGGGCTTCCCTGGTGGCGCAGTGGTTGAGAGTCCGCCTGCTGATGCAGGGGACATGGGTTCGTGCCCCAGTCCGGGGAGATCCCACATGCCGCGGAGTGGCTGGGCCTGTGAGCCATGGCTGCTGAGCCTGCGCGTCTGGAGCCTGTACTCCGTAACGGGAGAGGCCACAACAGTAAGAGGCCTGTGTACCGCAAAAAAAAAAAAAAAAAAAAAAAAAAAAAAAAAAAAATTGAGATGGGAACACCTTACAGGAATGTACTAAGTATTAGAAATACACATGCAGCATTTAACATAGTACCAGATACATAGAAGGCAGTCAGTCAGTAAATAGTGGTTGTTATTACTATTGAGAATTCGAAAGAAGAATCTATTTTCACTTATTTTCTTTGAACTGAACTTGTAGGTTATTTTTGTGAACTTCATATTATTTTTGTATAGCCAGGAGAAACAGGATTATCTCCCTGGTGTCAGTTATCTCTTTTGATTACTACTTTTAGAGAAATGTTTTCATTACCACTATCCCCAAAGCAGTTATCTTTTAGTGCCTCTCTTTTTGTTTCTTCCCCCCATAGAAATCTGATACCAGTGTCAGTGATGTCTTCAGTGGAGATGATGATGTTGTCCCTTCTAAAAAAATGAGCCAGTCAAAAGCTCTTGCCAGATCTTCTAAGGTTCTAGAGTCAAATGATCATAAGTTGAAGAAGAAGGCGGTGGGCAAGAAAAATAGGTGAGCCTCTTTATGAATGCTTGTTTAGAGTCAAAAGCAAAGGAAGATTATTTTCACAAGATCTCTTCAAGTGAAATCACCTGTGTTTGCCAACACTGTCAGACTGGTTGAGTTACAGTAACTCATTAAGTATTGCAGTCCTTTAACATGCAATAACATGAAAAGATGGATGTGATAAAATAGTTAAGGGAGAAAGCAGAATTCTAAGTTGTATGTGTGCTCTGTTACACTTAATATAGAAAATATGCATAAAGAAAACAAATGAGGGCCTCCCTGGTGGCGCAAGTGGTTGAGAGTCCGCCTGCCGATGCAGGGGATACGGGTTCGTGCCCCGGTCTCGGAGGATCCCATGTGCCGCGGAGCGGCTGGGCCCGTGGGCCATGGCCGCTGAGCCTGCGCGTCCGGAGCCTGCGCGTCCGGAGCCTGTGCTCCGCAACGGGGGAGGCCACAACAGTGAGAGGCCCGCATACCGCAAAAAAAAAAAAAAAAAAAAAAAAAAAATGAAAAGGAATACACAAAAGTGATGATAGTAGTTATATTAAAGTAGTAAATAACTGAAGTAAAGTCTGTATCCCTTGTTGAAAACCTAATTCTGTTATATCAGTTTCTGTACTTGTGTGGAGATAATAAGCCTTTGGATTACAAGAATGTTTCTACTTTTTTTTTTTTTTGGCTGCATGGGTCTTAGTTGTGGCACACGGGATCTTTGTTGCCGCATGTGGGATCTTTGTTGTGGGATCTTTAGTTGCGGCATGCAGGATCTAGTTCCCTGACCAGGGATCAAATGCGGGCCCCCTGCATTGGGACTGTGGAGTCTTAACCACTGGACCACCAGGGAAGTCCCTGTTTTTACATTTTTTGAGATTTATTTCATGTAGATTAGGACCAGAATTACAATGATTAAAGCCATTTCCCAATCCTTGATAACTTGTGAATTAAGATGCCTGCTGCCCTTCCTCCTTCCTCCTCTTGCCTGTACCAACTAGACCGTTTCATATTTGGCTTCTGACGATCCGCCTCACTGTCTATATGAACTCCTTTCAGAAACTTGATTGAACAACACATGCTATCAGAAACTCCAGAAGATGCCCAAGTGATGACACTAAGTGTGGATAGACTGGCCCTTCTGGGTAGAACACATTCGGTCAGAATCATCATCGAAACAATGGGAGTTCCTCCAGTTAGTCCTCAGGAGGCCCCTGGCAAAAAAAGCTTTCCTGGGAGACCACCTAAGCTGACAACAAAAAAGCGGTATGTCTCTAACGTGGGAAAACTAAATTTGACATTTCTGGAAAGTGTGTCTGGTAGTAATAATAAATAATTACATAGTACTTTATGATTTGTAAAGTGCTTTCATATGCTTCATTCAATCAACAAAAATGTACTGAATCCCCCACTAGGTCCCAAGCATTAAAAGTATGAGAATAAAGAAAATTAAGACCCAGGCTCCATTCTTCCATGCCTTACAGTCAGCAGGAAAGAGAAACATTTAAAGGCTGTCTGTTGGGTTGGCCAAGAAGTTCGTTCGGGTTTTTGTAAGATGTTACAAAAGAGATGTTTTATATGAAAAGTGCTGTGGGAACGCAAGACTGGTAAAGGCTTTGAAAAGAGCAGGTCGGTCCTCTGAGGACCTGAGGTTCTAAAAATAGGGCCTTGAAATATATGTAGGATTTATCAGAGAGAAAATAGGTTTATTATTTGGTTTGTTTTTTAATTACTTTTCTTGTTTTGATTTTTTAGCACCTTCTTTGTGGAATATCACTTTCCTATGGGCTTTTCCAAAAATGGATCGACAAAGTCAGCTTTGATCACTGAGGTGGTTCGACTCGCATCCAGTAAAATTACAGATGGAAGTAAGAGAGAACTTGATTTCTGCTCCTTAGATATTTTGGCTTTGGAAGAATTTTTGAATCCCTAATTATTCATATACTCCTGTATTATCATAGAATCTTAGAGGCAGAAAGAATTTTGAAGTGAATCTAATTCCTTTACTTTACAAGTGAGGAAACTGGTCCAGAGGTGCTATGACTATTCTGATGCAAGACAGAAAGGCAGTGACATAGCTGAAACTGTAACTCAGAACTCCTGATGCTTAGATCATGTTCTTTCAACTATTGACGTTTTTCTTTTCTTCCCTTTTTAAAAATAGCTTTTTCAAGGTATAACTCACATACCATACAATTCACCCATTTGAAGTATACAACTCAGTGATTTTTAATATATTCATAGGTTGTGTAACCATCACCACAATCTAATTTTAGAACATTTTCATCCACCCTAAAAGAAATCCCGTACTTATTAGCATTCTTTCCTCAATTCTCTCTTTGCCCCCTTTCACTAAGCAACTCCTAATCTACTTTCTGTCTCTCTCAATTTTCCCATCCTGGACATTTCATATAAATGGAATCATATAATATGTGATATTTGTGACTGGCTTTTTGGACTTACTGTAATATTTTCAACTTTTAATATTTAAGTTTTCAATATTTCGCTATTAAAGACAGTACTTCAGTGAATAATCTTGCACATGTATCATTTCTCATTTGATGTGAGTATATCCAGCACAAGCATTTAAAATAAATACTTATTTACCCTTAAAAACAGCACCTAAAATAATTTAATATACTCTTTTACTAGAGTACATTGTTTCACTTTCCCCATCACCATAAGGAAGAATTAGGGCATTTAAAATTTTTCATATGTTTATTTTCTGTATGCTTAAATTATCGATAGCAACAGAAGGTGCTCTGGAGGTTTGTTAAAAGCATTTGAGAATGTATACTTGATTCTGCTGGCTGAAGTCAGTGTGTTTGAGGAGCTTATATGCAATTAAACTGTTTTTATCAAACCCCAATGCAAAGAAAAATGTTGGATTCTTTTCTCAGGTCTTCCCCCTCTACCTCCTTCTACCTACAGGACATTTATGAGTTCCTTAAAACTTCTCTGAGCCTCACATTCCCCATCTGTAAAATTGAGGTACAGCAAGGACACAGTTCTGATATGCACGAGTTTCAGTTAACATAGTATCTACAAAGCAAGAACTGCCTGTATTACACAGGGGCTTAATGGACAGTCAAATGGGCTAATGAATGTAAAAGCATTAAACTCTAAAGTCGTATGTAACTAATACTAGCTCACATTTATTGGGCACTAAATTATGTGTCAAGAACTCTACTCAGAGTTTTATATATATTAATCATGTAATCCTTTAAAACACACACACACACAGATGAAGAAAGAGGAAGCTGAGGCATATATCAGTTAAGTAACTTGTCTATGATAACACAACTGGTTTATGGTAGAACTAGAATTTGAACTAGAACATTTCTGATTCCAAATCGTGTGCTCTTCATCTATATTGCTTCTCATGCATTAGTATTATTATTGGCCACAGCGATTGAGTTCTCCCTTTGTCCTTCTGAGAAAGATAGTATGGGACATCTGGAATAAACATCAAGCCAGGAATTGGATGAGTTCTAGTTCTGGTTATACCACACACTTAATTGTGTGACCCTAGACACAATAACTTTTCATCTCTGGGCCTCTCTTAACAATAATATGGAAAGGACAAGTTATTTTCAGGATCCCTTCCAACACTTTAAAAAAGTCTGCTTTGGCATATTGTTAGCAATTTATTTACATGAATTCTTCTTCCATTATTGCCTTAACTTACTTTTAAAAAAATGAGCTTGAGAAACAGAGAATTATATGACAAATACAATAATATAGTACCAAAACATACTTAATAAGGAGAAATCTGAGTAGCACCAGGTTGAAAATACAGTTCTGTTTGTACATAAAAGATTTTATAGTGTTTTAAAGTGCTTTTATATCTGTTACCTCAGTTGATACTCTCAGCACACCACTGAGGTGTAGTTATTGTCTTACTTCTCTTTCCGTGGTGGGATAAGCAGGTAAACTGGTCTAGTGGGTGTGTGCTTGCTGGGCCCAGTCCTTTTGTTAACAGTTCCTGTGGATGGATCCAGATAGCAAGACCCAGATCCTGCCCATGAGTACCAAAAGAAATAAAAAGAGTCAAGAAGTAAGATGGCAAGGATAGAGATCAGTAGGTCAAATGGGCAGTTTTAATGAATATCAGAGATAGTGGATTCTCTGTAACTGGGCCTTTTTGCATGGGTTCTTCAGATCCATTTTAAGGGTCTAGAAGTGAATGGACTGGAAGATCATTTTACAGGTGGTAAATTGTGGCTGAAATGGTTCATTAGTAAGTAACAGAACTTATTCATATCAAATGATTCTAGCCCCAAATTCCTTTTTTTTTAAACCTGTTAAATCCGCATAGCAGTGAGCACAGACTCAGATACTACCATCAATTTATCCCATTTACACTTGCTATTACAGCAGAAACCCCTTCCTTTCCATCTATGAAAAGACAGATTCCGTTCTGCCTAACACTGCAAACTAAGATCAGTACTTAGAACCTTGTACAAGTGTGACAGGAGAAGTCCCCTGGTCTTCAGCCAGAAAATAAACTCATTTTCATTATTACAGTTTTTGATTCAGTTCTTCTCTTCATTTATCCCTCATTGTCCCACATTCAGCCACCCCCCTTCTTTCATTACATTACCTATCAACTTGTCTTTTAAAACACTGGTCATACCTTACACCCAGTGAAGTGTTTGGTATGTCTATTTACACATCCTGTGCTCCTATGCTTGACATTCATTTGTCATAGCAAAGCAGAGCAACATAGCCCTGCTTATCTTCTCTGTGCTGTACCCAGGATTTTCTCTTTGTCTCTGTTCCTTCAGTCCTAATAACCCTAACACTTTTGTGAAATTACACTGACTGGATTCCTGAAAGAGATCTTAGTTAGATTTGAAAGGGAGGTGGGTGGTGTCAAGGCATGGATTGATGAGATGGCTCTAGTTGGGTGGTGTGACATGTGCTTATGTGTCTGGTTCTCCTTACAGTGGTGAAATTCCAGCAGAGATTTGTGTTTCCGGTACAGTTTGGTGGCCCAATGATAGAACACTGGTGGAATTCCAATCTTACTTTCCAAATTTACAGAAAGAAAACCCCACAGTTAAAGGTACTTCAAGTGATTTTGACCTTTGCCTTACCATTTATTCACACTTGGGATTTGGAGCATACTTAAAATTATATTCCTACCTAAACTAGGAAATTCTCCAGGCTCAAACAATATTAATACTTACGATTATTGTTTATTATAATTTTAAATTTCTATTTGATATTTGTTATAGGCTAGATATTATGCTAAAGGCTCTATGTGAACAACACTATCAAATTTAATCATTAAAACAATTTGTGAATTAGATACCTTATTATCTTCAATCTACAGATGAAAACAACCAAGATTTAGAGAAGTAACTTGTCTAAGATCACCCAAGCTAATAAAAGACAAAGCCAGGACTCTATCCTGAGTCTTTAGATCCTAAGTTCTTAACCTCTTTACTATGCTCCCTGCTATGGAGGGTTGTTTGGATTGATACAGGATAGTAGCCTTAATTTGAGGCTCTGCTTTCTTTTTTCAGACAGAATACATAAGTTATTCATCCATATCCAAAATAATATAATGTGGGTAGCAGTTTTATCAGCTAATTCCAAGTTTATAAAATGCACTTGCAACTGGTACAACAGAAATCAAACTATGTCATGAGCAGTTTTTACTTACTTCAAGTAAAAGAGTAGCTTTTATAATCTTTGACCTCTTTGGTATGGATAATATGAGGAATGCATCTTGTTTTCTTTTTGTTTGTATTTTCAGGAGATCTAAATAATACAAGTTCATTTTGGAAAATATAGCAAAATAGGAAGAGAAGGAAAAACATAATTTCACAACCTCAAGACAACCTCTATAAGCATTTCAGTATATTTGCATTGAATCACGTAGTTAAGGCTTTTTTCTGATTATAAAAGAATTATACATGTTTTTAATAGAAAAATATTTTTAAAACACAAAAATCACCTGTAATCTCATCACCAAGAAATAACTATTGTTAATATTTATGTGTATCTCTTTTATCTTTTTCAAATGAATACATTATATATGTAAATCTTTGACAGTATTAGGATAATTTTATATGCAATTTTTATCCTGCTTTTTTTTAATTTAACATTGTCTGAGGATTTTTATTCATTTTTTTCAAAAATGTAAATCTTTTCCATGTAATTTTATAAATATGTGAAGGTTTACTATATATAATTTAATACCCTATTTCTAATAAACATAACGAATATTGTTCATATTATTTCAATTTTAGTAAACATCATTTTAATAGCTATATGGTATTCCATTCTAGGAATGTGCTATAATTAATAATTCCTGATTTTGAACATATAGTTATTTCTCATTGTTAACTTTTAAAATATACATTGTATGTAAACTTCTTATATATTATTTATTATTTCTTCAGTATAAATTTCCAGAAGTGAAATTACTGGGCCAAAGAGTATGAATATTAAAAGCTTTTTATATTTATTGCTAAATTTCCTATCCAGAAGTATGTTGCCAGTTTATATTCCCAACTTCAGGCATATGACAGCCCATGTTTCTCCATAACCTTGATAGCATCAGGCATGTTTTATAATTTTCCCAGCTTTAATGGCAAACATTTACATCATTTTAATTGCACTTTTTATTTTTAAGCGTGAAGTTGAACATTTTTTGTAAAAACTAACTCTTAAAAATAGAAAAAGATAATCTTCTGACCTCTTTGTGACTCATGAAACCCTTTCTAATCTTCCAGGGAGAATTGGTAAAACCCAGAAGGGAGACCAAAATGACAGAATATGGGCTCCCACTTAGAGTTGCCTCAGTCAAATAATTAAGCTACTGACTTCATAAAGCATGGATTCCTTTATAAGTCATCATATGTTGCCACTTCAATTAAAGTCCCCTGTGGCTTCTCTTTACTTTAACCTAAACTTTTTCTTTCCTTCTTTTCTCAGCCTGAAGTCATTGGATCTGCATCACTACCTTTGAGAGCTGTCATTCAGTCTGAGCTGCTTTCTTTCAGTGACCAGCTTGCAGTGCAACAGGAAAATGGTCAGACTCCACTTGGCCCCCTCAAGGTATGTAGATATATATTCAGGTAGTCAAGTATTTATGGAGCATGTGTTATTGCTCTTGCAGCTTATATTAAAACAGGGCAACAAAAGTGCTAGGAAGGGGGCTTCCCTGGTGGCTCAGTGGTTGGGAATCCGCCTGTCAATGCAGGGGACAAGGGTTCGAGCCCTGGTCCTGGAGGATCCCACAAGCCATGGAGCAACTAGGCCCGTGTGCCACAGCTGCTGAGCCTGTGCTCTAGAGCCCGTGAGCCACAACTGCTGAGCCTGCATGCCACGGCTACTGAGGCCCATGCACATAGAGCCCATGCTACGCAACAAGAGAAGCCACTGTAATGAGAGGCCTGCACACCGCAACAAGGAGTAGCCCCCGTTTGCCGCAACTGGAGAGAGCCCACACACAGCAATGAAGACCCAGTGCAGCCAAAAATAAAATTAATTAATTAATTAATTAATTAATTAAAAATAAAAATAAATAAATGAATTTATTTCACATGTATAATTAAAAAAAAAACTGCTGGGAAGGAACTAAATGGTACAATGTGACAGTAAGTACCTGGGGGGAGGTAGGAGATGGGAAGGTTTCTCTAAGGAGGTGACATTTAAGGTGAGATTTGAAGAATGATGGGAAGAGGCCACCAAGTAAAAAGCACAGGAAAGATTGTTCCAGAGGAAAGAATGGCACATGCAAAGGCCCTAAAGTGAGAATGGGCTTCACTTCATCAAGGGGCAGAATGTTGCCACAGGATAGTGAGCCAAAAGGGAGATTGGGGCTTCCCTGGTGGCGCAGTGGTTGAGAGTACGCCTGCTGATGCAGGGGACACGGGTTCATGCCCCGGTCCGGGAAGATCCCACATGCCACGGAGCGGCTGGGCCCGTGAGCCATGGCCGCTGCGCCTGTGCGTCTGGAGCCTGTGCTCTGCAACGAGAGAGGCCACAACAGTGAGAGGCCCACCTACCGCAAAAAAAAAAAGGGGGAGATTGGACAGGCAGGCGGGAGCCATGTCACTCAGAGCTTTGTAGGTCAGAGTAAAGGGTTTAGCTTTTATCCTAAGAGCCAAGAAAGGACATTGAAGCATGGAAGTGACATCTGGTTTACATTTTAAAAGATTACTAGGTAGAGAATATTGTAAGGTGCAGGAGGGAAAATGTTGCGTTCATCCAGAAAAGAAATGATTGATAGTTTGGACTAGAGTAGTGGCAGTGAACAAGGAGAGAAGTGGCTGAGTTTGTGTGTGGTGGGATGAATGCTATGTGTAATTCATCGGAGAGAGGGTTCTTTCCTTTATTCAGAAGCATCAGTTTCTTAGGTGGAAGAATTTTCTTTTTTTAGAGCTTGCCCTAATCATTTTCTTTTAATTGAAGTATAGTTGATGTACAATATTATATAAGTTACAGGTGTACAATACAGTGATTCACAATTTTTAAAGATTATCTCCATTTATAGTTATAAAATATTGGCTATATTCCCTGTGTTGTACAATGTATCTTTGTTGCATATTTTATACATAATAGTTTATATCTCTTAATCTGCTACTTCTGTATTGCTCCTTCCCACTTCCCTCTCCCCACTGGTAACCACTAAGTAGTTCTGTATATCTGTGAGTCTGTTTCTTTTTTGTTACATTCACTAGTTTGTTGTATTTTTAGAGTCCATGTATAAGTGATACAGTATTTGTCTTTCTCTGTCTGACTTGTTTCACTTAGCATAATACCCGTAAGTCCATCCATGTTGTTGAAAATGGCAAAACTTTTATTCTTTTTTATGACTGAATAGTATTGCATTGTATATGTACAACGTCGTCTTTATTCATTCATCTGTTGATGGACACTTAGGTTTCTTCCATATCTTGGCAGTTGTAAATAATGCTGGTATCATTGGGATGCATGCATCTTTTTGAATTAGTGTTTTTGTTTCTTTCATATATATACCCAGGAGTGGAATTGCTCATTCATATGGTAGTTCTATTTTTAGTTTTTTGGGAAACCTCCATACTGTTTTTCACAGTGGTTGCACCAATTTACATTCCCGTTAGGTGGAAGAATTTGAGTGTGTGGCTTCACTATAGCTTTGTCCTGTTGCACTGGCAAGCTTTTGAAATCATCACAGGCATACATAAAACATTTCCATGACTCCTCATCACCCAGAGGATAAAACACAGGGCATACCACATGACCCCAGCTGACCACTGCAGCTTTCTCTGTTCCAGCTTCCCTGTTCCCATAGCCATGTCAAACTATGTAAAGAATTGCTAAAGTATTGTGCTGGGTTATACATCCATGCTTTTGTTCTTGATTTTCATGTTGCTTCCTCTTCTTGGAAGCCCTCTCTGTCCTCTTCCTGGCCTTCTTAGTAATAGATACCATTTAATTTTAAAAACTTGTTTGACTACCATTGCAAAAAATTAACATCACATTATTCTTCCACTACCGAAGTTTTATTTTCTGCTTTCCTAGTCCATTCTAGACTGCAAGGTTTATAATCAGAAATGGGTAATAAATAGAGTTGATGGACTAGAAATTGTTTCTGTCCTGGCTTTGTTGAGAGAAGTACTGTTCTAAATAGATTGCTGTCTATATTCAATAGAGCAAAAGAACTTTGCTGTGGGTTTTAAATAAAAGGAGCTGCACGTCCCCTTTATCTCTAGTAATTCAGCCTCGTAATAGTGACCACTTTCATTCTTCATCATTTATCCCACATCCTTTTTTACTTTTTAACATTTTAAGCTTTTAAAAATAACTTCAAACTTAAAGAAAAATTACAAAAATAGTACAAAGAACTCATATATCCTTTACCTGGACTCAGCAATTATTTGTCGTATTTGCTTTATAATTATCTACCTCTTCTGTCTCTTTCTCTCTCTTTTTGTCCCCCTCCCCACTCTCTCTCTATACACATACACACACAATTTCTTTCTGAACTATTTGAGAATATGTTACAGACATTAAACCTCTTTCTCCCTAATTTCTTGTGTGTATTTTCTAAGAACAAAGGCAACATTATACATAATGCTGTACAGTTATAAAGATAAATTTAACAGCAATAGTATATTCTGTCTGTAGTCCATACTCAAATTTCACCAACTATGCCAATACTTCCCTTTGTAGCATTTTTTTTTCCAGTCCAGGATCATGCATTGCGTTTATTTAGTTATTTTTAATGAATTAAATTTATTTTATTACCTTTATTCATATGATATGTGATAGAGCTAAAGGTCATAGGGTAGCTAATTCTGAAGAAGGGATGAACCTTTAAACAATTAATTAACCTCAGTTTACATAATGGTCTTCGTATTTGCATAGCTAATGGTAGGGTTTGATTATAGGCCATTAACAGTCATTAATAAGTGGAAGTGTGTCAGAAATACTACACGGTTTTGTATCTTAGACTCAAGAAGCAAACACCCATTGCAGTTAAATGTCATCTCTCTCTAATCTCCTTTAGCCTAGAACAGTTCTGCCACCCTTCTTTGTCTTTTAGTACTTTGATATTTTTGAAAAGTAAGGCCAGTTACTTTGTAGAATGTCCTCCATTTGGGGTTTATCTGAATCACTTATTACTATGATATTTGAAAGAATATGATTTTCTAACTTCACCATTAACTCCATCATTCCCTGTGCATTTATTAATTGGCACTCTACTATATAGAAGAGTTGTCTCTTCTCCCTTATTTATTTATATTGGTATGGACTAATGGATTCTTATGTTATTCAAAAGGTTATAATCCACTACTATTATTATTCATTTTGAAACTCAGCTTGTCCTGGATTTGTCCAGTGAGAGCCCCTTCAACTGGATTCTGTGTCCTTTAAATATGTCTCCATTCTCTTCTGAGCACTTACTTATTTATGGCACAAGATGATGTTTTAGGCTCATCTTGTATTATTAATAAATCATCTGCCTAGCTTTTCTTAGTCCTGGTAAGGTGATGTATGTGCAGTCTATTAGTGTTCCTACTATTGTGGTATTTGAGGATGAATTAATTTATATCCTAACAATCTGATGCTGCTCCTAGCTCCAAAATTCTGATTCTAGAAAATATTCCTATTAACTCTCTTCCTTTTATGTTCTATAGGTAACTGTGGAGCTTGTTATAGATAACAAGGACTTCCCTGGTGTTAATACAAAGTTAAGTAGCAACACCCAACATAGTCCACTTTGTGCTCTTACAAGTCCAGATAAGACACTGCCAGAATGTAGTCAACATGTTACCTGTACCAAAAATCCACAAAACCTAAATCAAATTCATGAAGAAACTGTAAAGAAAACACAGAATTTGGTGCTCCCCACCCCAAAGTCACCAAGCCCTGTTGTACCAAGTCCTTCAACCTTCACGGCTGTGCCAGCCTCTCACGATTTGATAAATCAGATAAATGTGTCAACAAAAGAAAGTGCTTTGCTGTTGCATGTGCTATTGATGGTGCCAGATGGGAAAGATTTCATTACTGGAGAATCTGAGAAACAACCATCATGCAATGTTTATTTAAATTGCAAGCTCTTCAGCACAGAAGAAGTCACCAGATCTGTCATCGCATGGGGCGCAACAAAACCCGTCTTTAACTTTTCTCAGGTAACTTTGTACATGTCTTAACATTCCATATGCATTAAGGATGAAAGCAGGAGTTGGGGAGGGGAGAGAAGTATGTTTCCCAAATCATAATTCCATTGTAAAAAAACAACGAGGATTTTCAGACTGGAGGTACTTTTATAATTATCTGGTATGCAGATCCAATCCCACTATTGTATGGGAAGAGGAAAAGACGTTGCCAACATTTAAAAACTTTTTGTATGTCTGTTTCTTTCTATTCTATCTCAGTTGATATGGTTTCCCACTGTTTCTTTTGCCTGAATTCTGAGTTCTGTTCCTTTCTGCTTCCTCTAGGGCTTTGATCAGTTGAACTTCCTTCTTTCTTTTCTGTTTCTCCAGTCTCTCCTTCTTTTTTTATTTATTTTTCCTCAATCTCATTTATTCCTCCACTGATTTCAGTACTCATCTTACTTGATTTCTCAGTAGAATTTGATGCTATCACTTAGATTGTTTCCTTTCTTGATTTTCGTAACTCTCTCCTCTTATTTTCTTCCTGACTCAAGAACTGTTTTTTTTCAGTCATTGAGCCAGTAGGAAAACTAGGAGAAGAGTCGTGATCCCAGTACTTCTTCCTCTCTCCTACTTTTAAATATTAGTGTTCCTATTCATTACTCTATCCTTGGCATTCTTCCAAACCAACCCTCTTTTTCCCATGGTCGCCACATCTACTCCCATAGCTTCAGTTGTGTGAAGATGACTTGGAAATCCACACTTCTTTCAGGCCAGGCATTTCCCTGTAGTTTCAGATCTCTGTGTCTAACTGCCTGTTGGTTGTCACCACCTGGATATCTCAAAAGTACTTTCCTCTTGGCACCTAACACATCACCTGGCAAATTGCAGGTATCCAATAAAGATGTGTAAATGGAAGAAGAAATTCAGATGTATTCAAATCTGAATTTATTATTCCCTCCAAATCTGTTCCTCCTCCTCCTGTCTGCCCTAATTCGTATTATAATTTACTCAGAAACCCAAGCAGAACCTAAAAGTTGTCCTTGAGTCTTTCTTACCAAATCCAGTAGATGTTGCAAACTTAATTATCTCTGGAATAAATTCTCTTATCTCCACTCCATTGCCACTGCTTTCATTCAGACCCTCACTCTCATTCCACCTAGCCTTCAGACTGTCCTGTTTCTTGTCTCTCCCTGTCCATTTCTTCCTCTGTGCACCAACAGGAATGATCTTTCTAAAACACTAACCTGAATATTTTACTCTCCTGCTGAAAGCCTTTCGGTGATTACCCATAGCCTGCAGGATAGAATCCAAACCCTAAGTTTGGACTGCAAGACCCTTTAAGACTACCTATACTTCTCCAGTCTCGACTCAGGCCACTCTTCTCCTCACACTAGATAGTCCAGCTGTGCTCAGCTACTTGCATTTCCTGAATATCCTCTTTTCCTACCTGTGTCCCAGAAGCCCTATCTATATGAGTTTTGTCCTCAGAGAATTCATGCCATTTTGTATTTGGCCTTTATGTGTTTGTCTCTAACACAAGACTGTGGCTTTAGACTGAGGATAACAGAGTGGGTTCTATTTTGACGTCTTCAGCTCCTAGCACTGTGCTTGGCACACAAATAGGCTTTAGTAAATGCTAGTTGAATAAAAGTATAAATTAATACTTTGTCTCAGATGTGGGGTTTTGTTTTGTTTTTTTCCGGCTGTTCCTCTCCCCAGGTGATTCCTGTCTCTCTGTCTTCCAAATGCCTGGAAAGGCTTAAGAACAATGTGATGGTAATTGAAACTTGGAATAAGGTGCGGAGCCCAGGACAGGACAAGCTGCTCGGGCTGGTGAAACTCCCTCTCCATCAGTTTTACATGTCATTCAAGTAAATAGGACCTTTTGAAGTATTCTTTTTTTATATCTTTAACTTTGTATGAACTGAAGAGGAGTATTTGTGGTTTGCAAACATGAACAACCCAATAATTCCTTGGAGGACTTTTCTCAATTTCACCACAGTTGCCACTCTTTCTCCTATGTTATAGCAGTATTACAGATACTACTTTCCATGTTTTAGGCCCTAAGCTAAGAACCTTACATATATCAAGTCATTTTAATCCCCACAACAGTCCTTCATGAGGCAGGTAAATTTTATTTCCCTTATTTTACACATGAGTTAACAGAGGCACAGGAAAGTTAAATAACTTGTCATATATATTGTAAGTAGTGGAACCAAGGTTAGAACCCAGAGAGTCTGGCTCTGTAGTCCACTCTCCTCACCAAGAAACTCAGCTGCCAAGTTATCACCTCAAATATTGATGGTGTATCTCTCTGTCACAAACTTCAGTTAGTATTGTTCACATCAGCCATTTGCAAGATTTCTGTACTGAGCATTGTTTCTTAGACCTTCAGATTTGATTGCTGTACCTCGCTTATCACTACTCAAAACCTAGATGGGGTATTGATTTATCTGAAGATTATTTCTATCCTCAGTACAGACTGTTCATTTTTTGTTTCAAGATAGTGATCTTTAATTATTTTAGAACTGACCTCTTTCAGCCTTCTTATGGTTCTGTGTTTTAAATGCTGTATTTTACATTTTGCAAAGAGCACTGTTGTGGGCACTGTTTAGCAATGGCTCACTGTCATGTGAGCCTTTCTATAACCCCAGGAAGTATTGTCATTATCCCCATTATACAAGTGAGGAAACTTATTTAACTTGGAGATGTCAGCCTCTCTGGCTTTGTTTTCATCATCTGTAAAATGAGGGTGATGACAGATCTCCTGTCTCCCTCTTGGAGCAGTTGTGAGGATCCAGTGAGAAAATAAACGGGTAAGCCTTCAGTGAACAGTTAAGTACTTATATGATGGTAACATTGGGAAGCCTGGTCAGGCTAAGGAGTGCTGCTGGAATCATGGATGTCATTGTCAGCTGTAAGCTTTTGGCTTTTTCCCCTTTTTTGTTGTGGTATTAGTTTGGTCTGGTATTCCCCTTTCCTTCTCATTTCCTTAGACCCCATTCATTGCTGAGAGAGCATAAAGTGATAATAGCTATCAGTTACTAAGCACTTATCATGTTGGTATTTTATATTTATCTCAGTTTAGTCCTAACAACAGCCCTTTGATGGAAGTTTTATTACCTACATTTTACAGATGTGGAAACAGACTTTTAAAACTTATATTGATTACTTAGAGTCATAGAGCAAGTAAGAGGCAGATCTGAGATTCAGCATGGTGTAATGAAGAGCATTTGGACTTTTTTCTCATCTGTGAATAGTGGATAATAGCAACCTTTGCTGTGTCAGAAAGATTATAGAAACATTGTAAAGTGCTTACCACATAGTAAGTACTCAGTAAATGGCCGATATTATTTGTAATACTACTCAAATCTTATCTGCCAGACTCTAAAATCTATACTTTTTCTGCTGACTACACTGCCTGCCTCTAAAATAATGCTATTCAGCAAGCCTTGGGGCCATGATGGTACAGAGATAAGTTAGACACAGTCCCCCCGCCTGTCAAATTGCTGAGTTTGGAACTTATCTGCCTGGTCATTTTTATTTGATGGATTATGGATAGAATCATGTATTTTTTTGAACCACCATTACTTTTCTAGTTGTAGATCCTTTTTTTTTTTTAATTGTTTTTGAGGAATTGGTATACTGTTTTCTTTGGGGTTTTTTAAAATTTTTTTTTATACTTTATTTATTTTTGGCTGTGTTGGGTCTTCGTTGCTGCACGCGGGCTTTCTCCAGTTGCGGCGAGCAGGGGCTACTTTTTGTTGCGGTGCGCATGCTTCTTATTGCAGAAGCTTCTCCTGTTGTGGAGCACGGGTTCTAGGTGCACGGGCTTCAGTAGTTGTGGCTTGCAGGCCCTAGAGCACAGGCTCAGTAGTTGTGGCGCATGGGCTGAGTTGCTCCACGGCATATGGGATCTTCCCAGACCAGGGCTCGAACCTGTGTCCCCTGCATTGGCAGGCGGATTCTTAACCACTGCGCCACCAGGGAAGTCCCTGTAGATCCATTTTAACAAACTGAGAAAACAAGCCAAGTAAGAAATGAAGCAACTCTATGACATGATTGATGACTGTTACTTACTCATGCACAATTTCTCTCCCTTTAGAGATCCCAAGATTTCTCGCCTGCTGCTTGATGCTCAGTATCCAGTTGTTGCTGTCGACAGCTACATGCCTGTGATTGATGTGTTCTCAGGCCACCAAAATGGGAGTCTTCGAGTCTTTTTAGCTATGGGTTCTTCAGATCAGATAATAGCACTGCAAAGATTAAAGAATGAAGAAGGAACACTTCCTCCCTTCAACCCCAGGCCAGCCCATCTCCTGGACCAGCCATCTGTAGTGTCTGTTGCTATGGTAGTGACTAAACACTTGATTGTTTACAAAAAACATAATCTTATTTTAAGGCTTAAAAGGTGATGTTTTGATACATACATATGCTGTGAAATGATTATCACAATCAAGCTAATTAACATATCCATCATTTTATCTAGTTAACTTTTGTGTGTGTTTGGTGAGGACACTTAAGATCTACTCTCTTAGCAAATTTCAAGCACCGTAATCTCATTTTATCTTGCGTGTTTTAATGAAACCATTGCCCCAAATTCTTATTTCAATAGTGAAAGGCTCAACAAAAGAACATACTTGCACTTCAGTGCTTGCTGTAGCTCAAAAGAATCATTGGTATTTTTCTTTCTTTGTTTAAATGGATACCTGTGTCCCTCGGAGCTCCTTGAATTTATAAAGAAAATGTAATTGGACAACCAGATCTTAATCTTCTAATTTACTAACTTAATTGCCTTTTTAAAAAAATTGAAGTGAACCTAAATCTGCTCTAAAAAAATAGTCTCAATGAAAAAAAAAGAAAAGGTAATCTGGGGGAAAAAATGGGGATGGAGATGAAGAGTGATCCCAAATGTAAACCAGCAAAATATTCTGTTTCTTGACCAAATCCATGTTGGAAAGTTAAAGTGAAGTTCCTTGCTTTTCTACTAATAACTTAAAAGTTATTCTGTACAGTGCTGTTCAATTGAGAAAGCACATTGACATACTTTATGTTTATTCCCCTAACAACTACATGAGGTAGGTCATTGTCATTCTCTTTTTTAGGTGATGAAACAGAATCAGAGAGGTTATGTTACTTGTCCAGGGTCACACAGCTGAGAATGGGAGAATTGGTGTTCAGACACAGGTCTTCTGACTCTTTAAATCCACTGTATCATGTCCTCCTCTATCTTACATTTGATGTCTTTATTAGTATAGCCAAGTCTCAGTGTCCACACCATTTAAGTATGTTATGTTTTTTAATCTGAATGACAAATTTAATGTCTCTAACAGAGAAAGAACTATTAAGAAAATACCTATTAGTAGGTTATTGGTTTTGTTTTGGTTTTGGTTTTTTTTTGTTACTGTTTATTTGTTATGGACTCTAAACTTTTTCTATTATATATTTATCATATTAGTAGTAGAAGTGCCTTCAGTAACAGTGTATTCACTACCTCCCCATTAATAAACAGTCTCAGTGTTATTCCTAACTTCATTAGAAATAATAATTAAGGACTTCCCTGGCGGTCCACTTAACCACTGGGTTAAGACTCCACGCTTCCAATGCACGGGGCATGGGTTTGATCCCTGGTCAGGGAAGATCCACATGCCATGTGGCATGGCCAAAAAAATAATAATAAAGTAAATGAAAACTTGTTTCAAATATGTGTTCTTTATCCTATTAAGGAAATAGCCTTCTGTTTTTAGTGTATGAAGAATCAGGAACATCTGATTAAATTTTATGAGATGCCTTTTTAGCCTTTATTGAGATAGTCACTTTTTTTTTTTTTTTTGCGGTATGCGGGCCTCTCACTGCTGTGGCCTCTCCCATTGCAGAGCACAGGCTCCGGACGCACAGGCCCCGCTGCCATGGCTCACGGGCTTAGCTGCTTCGCGGCATGTGGGATCTTCCCTGACCGGGGCACGAACCCGTGTCCCCTGCATCAGCAGGCGGACTCTCAACCACTGTGCCACCAGGGAAGCCCGAGATAGTCACTTTTTTTCCTTCCTCTATTAGTGCACTCTATTACATTTATGGATTTCCTAATATTGACCCAGTCTCACAGCCTAGAGTAAGTCCTGCCTGATCTGACTACAGTGAACAGTTGTGAGATTTATAATGAAAATTAAGTATCTGTTTTAGTATCAGCCAATTATGCTTATTTCTTCGTCTGTTCTCAGACTTCATAGAGAAGCATGAATACGCTATACAAATTACTCTTTAAAGCTCCCCAGTATTTCTGTTTCATTTAATAGGCAGGGGACCAAGGAAATGGACTGATGGAGCACCACTTTGAACTCCTTATAGACAAGATTAAAGGGCTCGCTCCTCTTCAGGCAACAGTCTGGGGAGAAGCAGATTGTTATGTCCAGTACTACTTTCCAGTTCAAGACTTGCAACCCAGTGTGCTGAAAGGACCTGAATTCCTTGAAAATGGTAGGTTTGGGAGATGAGGCTTTCTCATTCTTGTGGGGCTCTTTTATTGAATATGCTTAGGAATTTTTTTTCCTGAGTCAGTTTTATGTTCCTCAGTATTTCCAGCCTTACCTGGGAAGTACAGGAGATAGCCTGAGTTTTTACTTTTCTTAAATTGTTTTTTAATTTTATTCTGATTTGATTTCAAATTTATGGAAAAGTTACAAAAATAGTACAAAGAACTTCTGTATACCCTTTACCTAGGTCCATCAGTTATTTACATTTTGTCTCATTTTGTATCATTTACATGCCTACTCACTCTTATCATCTATTAACATACAGTTGATTCTCATTATCCACTGTAGTTATATTCTATAAAGTCATCAAGAGCACTGAATTAAGAGAATACCAAACCATTGCTCCTGGGGGAAATATGTACATATACATATCTCACATAGATCATAATCTTAAATCCTAAAACAATTCATCCTTATCAGAAGAGAAAACAAGGTTCAGAGTGTTAGTGACTGAGGCGGCCCCACTAACAAGTGCCAAGGTTGGCATTCAAACCCTGTCCAACTGGCCCCAGAGCCAGAGCCCCTGCACTACATTGCACTGTCCCTTGCCATCTCACCCTCTGGTCATCTCTGAGAGCTAAAACAAGAAGACAGAGTGTCACCTTGTTTGATCTCAGCTGGGAATGAGCAAGTTGGGTGACTCAGATTTTCTGCTATTCTGAGCCTGTCTTTGAATAACCGTGAAAGTGCTGCCAGTATTGGTTTTGAGGTGCAAATAATGGACTTGTATCCAGGATATATTGATATAAAGAACTCTTACAAATCAGTAATGAAAAGACAACCCAATTTAAAAATGGGCAAAGGATCTGAAGGGGCACTTCTCTAAAGATATACAAATGGTCAATAAGTACATGAAAAGATGCTTAACATCATTGGTCATTTGGGGGATAAAGATCAAAACCACCACAAGATACCACTTCACACTCAGATGGCTATAATTTTTTTAAAAACAGACTAATAAGTGTTGGTAAGGAAGTGAAGAAGTTGGAACTCTTACACGTTGTCTACCAACAAAGGAATGTCTTCTGTATTACCATGGCATCTCAGGGGACCAGAGCTGCTAGGGAAATGGACCTTGGTAGGAGTAATACAGTCAGAAGATACAGATTCCAGTTCCAGGTCTGTGACCTACTAGCTCTAAGACCTTTGGGTTGACTATGTAACATCAAGGTATCATATCCTCATCTGTGTAGCAGGAGAAATAATACCTGCTTTGTTTTCTTTACAGGAGTATCGTGAGGATAAAATTGAACAATACTGGATATTAACATACTGTAAAACTACATATAAAACACTTCTTTTATTTATTTCTTTATTTAGGCTGCATCGGGTCTTAGCTGCGGCTTGCGGGATCTTCCGTTGCGATATGTGGGCTTCTCTCTAGTTGTGGTCTGCAGGTTGCAGGGCATGCAGGCTCTGTAGTTGTGTCACGTGGGCTCTAGTTGTGGTGCGTGGGCTCAATAGTTGGCAGTGCCCGGGCTTAGTTGCCCCACGGCATGTGGGATCTTAGTTCCCCAACCAGGGATCGAACCCACGTCCTCTGCATTGGAAGGCAGATTCTTAACCATTGGACCACCAGGGAAGTCCCTGTAAAACACTAAATGATGTGTTGGATTATTCTGAACTGCTTTTCTTTTCCAAAGGATTCACTCTGAAGCCTTTCAGGTCTGCAACCACACTCTGCGTTCCAGACCCCATCTTTAATAGTGAGCACCGTCACTCTCTCCTGTTGCCAGCTGAAATTCCAGTGCAAAGGCACCTACTCAGTGCCTTCTCTGCATACGGGCTTGTACCTGGAGGTGGAGTCCAGTTTGAAATCTGGTGCAGGTACAGTGTGGAGAACCCATGCCTGTGCCTAGGAAGGAAGTGCACAGTCACAGAGCATCCTTCCCTTAATTAGCCCAGGTTGAATTATAAGCAAGCAAAGAGTCCCCTTCTGCCCTGTTTAATATTATTTAGGTTTGATAATGACTCTTGTCCAGATTTTACTGAAATCTGTTCAGTTATTAGGCTCTTGGGAACAGTTGTATCTCATACTTCTAACCGCTACTTACATTTGGAAGAGAAGTCTTAGTTTTATCTCCTACTGTCACTTAAATGTATCAGTCACCTTTTTTCTGCTTCTCTTTCTGCCTTGTATAGTTCAGGCCCTCACTATATCATGCCTAAATTATTGTAATACCCTCTTAACTGGTCTCCCCACTTCTAGAATCTTTGCTTGTAATCCATTCTTCCCACCACCAGAAGAGTGGCCTTTGTAAAATATAATTCCACTCATGGCACAGACTTTGGCAGATCTCCAGGAAAGATAATGGCATGAATACAGATGTTTAACCTCCCCCTTTGCATCCTAACCCCCAAGAAACCAACTAAAATACTTTTAACGTGGGGAGGAAATTGAGTAGGTACTAACATCACCCCTTCAAATTTAAGGGGCATGGGCCTGAAGCAATAGAAGAGATTGGAACTGCACTACTTAGAACCACTTGTGCTGCAGGATGGATGCTCTCAGGAGAGGCTACTCCCAAAGGGCCAAGCCAGATGCAGATTCCTCAAACAGAAAACCTGTCCGAAGCTGGGCTTTGTCTTGAACACAGGGTATAACTTATGGGGTTCTTCCTCCAAGTACTGGGCAGTAAATCCAGCCAGACACAACCACAGCTGTATACCAGAAATAGAGAACAATCAGGCACCAAAGATAACTAGATACTGAAAGCTGATCCCTGGGGCAGAGTGAATCATTCATCCGCCTTATTCTTTCATCTGACAGCTTGTGCTTTTGTGGCTTACAGGTACTATTATCCTAATGTGAGAGACCAGATGGTCGCCAAAGGAACCTTGCCATTATCAAGGATCTGTGCCATTGTAACCATGCAGCACCGTGAGGATGTGGGAATGCAGACCTTTAATCTCCCTTTAACCCCCAGGCTTGAGAATAGGAATGAACTAAGGAACCAATCATCAGGTAATTGAAGACTAATTTATCTTTCCCTAGTATATATAAATATCCCTTTTCTCTCATAAATTAGTGGTTCTTCACATTTTGTGGTACTTACCCTTTTAAGAATCTGATAAAAACTATGAGATACCTTCTCTTAGAAAATGAGTGTAGAATATACACTGCAAATTTTGCATATAATTTTAGAAAATTCATAGTTATGTAGACTTGGTATATAAATGTTGCTTGTCTCATCTCACCTTTAACTTCAGCAGGCATTTGATAAGCCCTCATGGCATAAAACCTAAGTATCATATAGGTGTACTCAGAGAATTATCATTCCAAGGCAACATGATGTAGGATTGGAAGAATATAGTCAGCATGAACTGGGAATTCACTGTGAGGGAGGAAGAGGTCAGGATTTAAAGTTAGAAGGGATTAGTTAGAATTTGGAGTTTTGAATTATATCCTAATGGTTCCAGCTGTATGACCCACCCTCCAAATATATCATGAATAACTAGAATTAGCCTTCTAAATCAAGTTACTGTTCATTCTTACTGGAGAGTATCTGCCCAAACAAAAGGTTTTATCTTGCTATGATTAAGATTGAGTTGTTCCTCCTGACCCTCACTGATCAGCTTGTTCTGTTGTTCCTTAAAGCTTTCCCTGAAATGTGATAGAATTTTTATAAAAAGATGGCATGTGAAGGTGTTTAAGGTGGTGGCAGTAGGAGGGTGACAGAAATATATGAGTGCAAAAACCTTTTAAAGGTTTAAAAAAGAAGAAAGGTTAGAGTCCATCTCAATTCTATAAAAATAACTGGGATTAAGTTCTGCCTCTGATAGTTAATGTGATTTTGGCAAGCAGTTGAATCTCTGAGCCATAGTTTCTTGGATATAAAGTGAAAATAGTGACGTCTGTTCTGCTTTATTAATCCTAAAGTACAATAATATAATGTGATTCTGACCACAGACAGATTGTTTCACTGCTAAGGCCCCATATTGTTCATTAGGATTATAGTGTTTATCCTCTTCCTTCCTTCCTGACTAGACTTGGGGTTTGGTAGAACAGAGATTATTCCAACCAACCTTCTTTTCATTTTTCCTTTTGCCCTCATTTTTTAGGTTTACTGGATGTGGGCCTAAGATACAGGTGTACTCCAAGGACAGCAGAGGGAGTTCTTGCATCCCGAGCCGTCTGCATCTCAGTCCAGATTATCAGAGCCTGTGGTTTGCAAGCAGCAGCCAAGTAAGTTCACCTTAGAAAAGCAATTCTCAAAGCAAACCTTTCTCCACTGCAGTCCACATGATATGTGATGCCCAAATAACGTAAAACTTTCTTGCGTACAATTTCCAGTTTATTAAACACAACTCTACTCTTTTTCTCTTAAGAAAGCATATAGGAATATAAGTGAATAAATCACTTGTAAATTTTGCTGTTTTAACTGTTATTAGCAATTTAGTTCCTTGACCTTGTCCAGCGATTTTATCCTCTACCCTACTTACCCTCTTATTCCCAAGGTCAGACCCTATGCCCACCAACCATGCCAGGACCAATCACCACTACTCAATAGTCTCTCATGTTCAATCTCTGAGTACCACCTCCTATTTTCCTAGCTTATTCCCCTTTAGTCTGTTCTCAATACAGAAGCCAGTGATCTTATGAAAACTTAAATCAGGTCTTGACACGCATCTACTTAAAACCCACCAATGTCTTTCCATCTCATTCAGAGTAAAAGCCATAGTCTTTAAAATGGCTGTAAGACCCCACATGATCTGACCCCGTTATCCTTATGACCTCCTCTCTTCCTGGTAGTTGCTGCTCTACTCACTCCACTCCAGGCACTGGCTTTCTTATTACTTCTGAACACACCATGCTCTTTTTCCCCTCAAGGCCTTTGTCTTGCTATTTTCTCTGCCCGAAACACTGTTTCTGTGTATAAACAGCATGGCCTTCTCTTCCCTCCTTCAGGTCTTCACTCATTCTTCTCTCTAATTTGGATGTTCTTCCTCCTTTTGTCCTCTAAACAAGCTTCTGTTTTCTTCAAGACTTTGCAGCCTTCCTCTGTCTCTCCTACATGTAGATAGAATTGGTGCTTTGTCCTTTGTCTCTTAGCACCTTGGTTGCAGCACATATCACTCTGTTTCAATTATTTGCATACATTAGTTTTCCTCACCTAGGCTGTGAGTTCCTGTAGACACAGATACTGCCTGAACTCCTCTCTGTCCCCGCCACCACATAGCATAGTTCCAGCACATATCAGGTGCCCAGTAAGGAGAACTAGATCACGATCCTGAGGCAGACTAGCTCACTTTGGACATGAGTTCAAGAAAGAGACAAGTGCTCCTTAACTTTTTCCCTTGTTACAACTTAGAGTCAGATTATTTACCTTTAACTTCATAGTCGCTAAATAACTAATGGGATTACTTCCGTGTGAGATCTGACACTGAAGTAGCTGGTAAAATGTTCAGTCTAATTAATATTTTTCCTCACTAAATTCTCCAAATAGACTTTTCCAATAATTGCTTGAGAACATCTTAGTGTTAGTGAGATGCCAGGGCAGTTTTTTAATCATGTTTTCCCATATATTCAAACTCTTGATGGTTTCTCATTGTCAGTAGCAGTGGTCTCCTAATTTTAATTTTACATTCCTATTAATAAAAAAATAAAAATTTAGCAGACTCTCTAAATATGTGTATACTTATTCATGTATAAGTCATCTTCATGTACTACTACACTAATATATACACTATAAAATATACCAGAGAGTAGTAAGACTTTAATATATGAGATAACAACTCTAGAAGTTTTAATAATTTTTTCCTATGCTCAAATAGTTTACCCTATGAACCGCCTAGATTGTACTCACTCCACTTTAGGGTAGTGGTCCACAACAGGATAAGGTGCAACCTGCTTACTCAACGTGGCATTCAAGACCCTTCAAAATATCTTAATCTGAGTCTTGAAAGAAGGGTAGGAGTTAATCATAATGCCCAATCTTCAGCTTATTCTGGTCAAAGAGAAGAACATGTGCCAAGGCCATGGAGGCATGAAACTTGTGTATAATGGAGTACCTGTTCTGGGTAAGACCCAGCCCAGGTCAGAATTCTTAAACATGGTGTTAAATTAACTACTGTTCAATTGACAGAGAAGGACTTGGAATTTCGATACTCAGTAGACCTCAGAGAGACTGAGTAATAGATAAGAAACTCAGTTGCTTTTCTCTCTGGGAACTCACAGGGAAAGTCAGGTTAGATGGCAGGCAGTTTTTTGTAAGTCCCACATTTGGTCTGTGTTGCGCTTTTAAGAAAAAAGGGCAAGAAGCCAGACCAGTACAATGGAGTGTCCTTGTAGTATCACTCTAGTAGGCAGATGAATATTGTCTCCCTCATATACATGTACACTGTGATATCGAGATTACTAAGAAAACACATAGTGGCATTGCCAAAAACCTAAATAGGAAACACATGGTTGGTTAGTGTTCTTGGTGGCCTTGTGGAGGTGGTGATGTTTTCTAGGCAGTCAAGCTGATTTCTGATATTACCTCCTTCTCATTCCCACCCTTCTCCCCTACAGGGCTTTGGCTGAGCAGGAACCTGCTCTGCAGTTTAGTGCCACAGTCGGGGTCAATGCCTTTGTCACCACTCATCTGTCCTTCCTGCCCAAGGGAGAACAGCGCCAAACCCACCCTGTGGCCTGTTCCTTCTGCCCTGAATTCTCCCATCACAGTGAATTCTCATGTAACTTGGTAACTCAGCACTGCAGTGGAGAAGCCTGTTTCCTGGCAGAGTTGTTGGAGTTTGCAGAAGTTACTTTTGCTATTTATCATGAAGATACCAAGTCAGGTGAGCACCAAATGACTCACAATCAGAATTAAAAAGGGCACTGTTTTGAATGGTATAGCACTTCCTAGGAGATACATGCTGAAGTGTTTAGGGGTGAGGAGTCATTCTCTGCAATTTACTTCTGAAGGGTATAGCAGAAATATGTAGAATATGTATTGAGTGTGTTTGAGAGAATGTAGAGAGAGATAAAGCAAATGTGTCAAGATGTTAGTGAGTGATGGGCTTCCCTGGTGGCGCAGTGGTTGAGAGTCCGTCTGCCGATGCGGGGGACGCGGGTTCGTGCCCCAGTCCAGGAAGATCCCACATGCTGTGGAGCAGCTGGGCCCATGAGCCATGGCTGCTGAGCCTGCGCTCTGCAACGGGAGAGGCCACAACAGTGAGAGGCCCGCGTACTGCAAAAAAAAAAAAAAAAAAGATGTTAGTGGGTGAATCTAGGTGAAGGGTATATAGGAGTTCATTGTAGTATTCTTTTAACTTCTCTGTATGCCTGAATTTTTCAAAATTTAAGTGTGTGCATACACATACTTAATGATTTAATTAAAATGATTTGGAGGGCATTCAAGTTTTGACTGGAGCAAGATGATCTCTAATGCACCTTCCAACACTGAAATTCACTGAGTGTAAGTGGAGGATTATATGGCTATATTGTAATACAAGCCCTTTGGTCAGCAGACCACCAAATAATTTCTCTTTCTTTGTTCGATTTAACAGCCAGTGATATAACCAGTATCCGCTCATTCAAAGATTATCTGCTTGGAGTAGTAAAGATTCCAACAAAAGATCTGCTGATCAAGAGATCTGGTAGGGATCCTGGATTATCACTTTCTAATCCTACCCTTTCCCATTCACTTCCCTGCAAGAGATCATCTTGTCTGGCTCTCTTGCAAGATATGCAAAAAAAAAAAAAAACACCTTAACACATGCTTCTGAACTCTCCCAGATACCTCAAAGGTTTTCTCAAAAACATTTTAAGTCCTTTCCTAATCATTTCAAAGGCCTTCTAATAAAGCAAAGAAGCTCAAAACATTGTACTGTCATCTTACTCCAGGAAAGATAATGATACTATTTATAATAAATATGGCAATACCCATTGCATTATATAGCACTTTGTAAAATATTTTCTCAGATCTTTTTTGAGCCTCATGGTAACTCTTACTGATGGGGATACAGGATTATCTTCATTTGACAGATGAGAAAACTTAGGCTTACAGAGGTTAAGTGATTTGTCAACCACACAGCCAGGTAGTAGAGTACTAAAAATCAAGTCCAGATTTGCCCATTCTTTTTCACTATACTCTCCTCTCTCACTGAAGAAGGAATAAGGGTATGAGGTAAAGACCCAAAAGAAGGCACAACCACCAGGGCAGTAGTCTGGAAATATTGGTCCCGTCCTACATTTTACTAGCTCAGTGACCTTGACAGAGTGACCTTGACCTTTCTGAGCCCCACTTACCTTATGGATGGAGACTGTTAATGCTGACAAGTCTACGAGGTAGGAATCAATGAAATAGGCTATATAAAGTACCTGACACATAGAAGGCACTCAGTAAATGTTAGTTTTCCTTCTCTTGCCCATCTTCCTCCCTGGGATTGTATAATCTAGTTTCCAAAATTTTATCACACATCTCCCAAATTTAATTGTGAATTGAAGTTTGAGCAATACTCAATAAACAGGTACTATGTGCCTGCCAGAGAGAAGCCTCTACAACTTGATATAGGGTTCAAATCTCACTTCTGTCACTAACTGTGATCTAGAACAAGTCACTTCATCTCTCAGATCCATAGTTTCCTCATCTCTAAAAATGGAAATAATAAGATCTTTGCAAGATTATCGAAGCATTCAATGAAATTATACATGTGAAAGATCTTTGCACAGGACTGGGCACATAGGACACCTCAGTTTCCTTCCTTCTGAAACTTACTACAGAGTTTGTCAGAGAATAGGCACCATCTGAGAAATCCCACCTTCACAAATTAAATTTAACCCCTTGGAAATAAACCTTTTAGACAGTTTGGAATGTATCATTGGTCTTTATATTCTGAGTTATTCTAAAGTGAACATTCTATTTTGTTTCTTCCTGCCAGTAATCTCAATTACAGAATCACAGAGCAAGAGGAATGATCTAATTCACTTACATGCTGAAGTGGTGTGAAATTTTTTATGTATTTGTATTTGTACATTTTTCTGGGGATAACTTTCATTAGAGCCAAAGGGGCCCGTGACCAAATAAGCTAAGAAGCACTAGGTTGTGAGGAAATTAATACCCAAGTGATGAGAAATTACTAAAGCCAAAGCCATAGGTTCTTAGACCGACCAAGTCAAGTGGAGTCATAGAGATCAACCTCCTCATTTCAGTGTCCTCATTTTATAAATGAAAACTTGGAAGGCCCAAAAAAATTAAATGCCTTTTCCAAAAATCATAACACCTTAAGTGGCCTTTGGCAAATTAATCTCAATAAGTCTGAATCTTCCCGTCTATAATTTTAATTAATACAAAACCTTACTCAGAAAGTTGCTGTGAATATTATACCAATTCACAATCTGTTTTACATAATTATGAAATCCAAAAAGCTCAGAAAGTCAAAAGTTTTTTATTAACTCATTAAGCAGCCAAACCTGACCTCAACTGACAGGAGACTATTTAGTCTTTATTTTCTGACTTAGGCCACTGCCTGATTATATAGCTTTATTGGAACACATTGTGCCCATTCATTTACATATTTTCTGTGTCCACTTTCTCACTACAACAACATAGCTGAATAGTTGCAACAGAGACCATGTGGCCCAAAAGCCTAAAATACTTACTATCTGGCCTTTTACAGAATAAGTTTACCAACCCCTGATCTATGTGACCACTGACTAGTACATAATATTCATTATGAAAAATATTCATAATTTATGTACCACAGTATCTTTCTAAAATCTGAAAATGTTTAAATTCAGAAACAAATCTGACCCTAAGGGTTCTAGATACGATATTGTGAACCAGGACTTCCCTGATAGCGCAGTGGTTAAGAATCCGCCTGCTAAAGCAGGGAACACGGGTTTGAGCCCTGGTCTGGGAAGATCCCACATGCTGCGGAGCAACTAAGGCTGCGAGCCACAACTGCTGAGCCTGCGTGCCACAACTGCTGAAGCCCGTGTGCCTAGAGCCCGTGCTCCACAACAGGAGAAGCCACTGCAATGAGAAGCCCATGCACACCAAAGAAGAGTAGCCCCTGGTCACCACAACTAGAGAAAGCCCACAAGCAGCAACAAAGACCCAATGCAGCCAAAAATAAATAAATAAATAAAATTTAAAGGAAAAAAAAAAAGATATTGTGAACCTATAATAGGTGGTGTGTAAACTTTAAAGCCAGCTAGGCCTGGGTTCAAATCCTGGCTCTACTACCTGGTAGCTATAACAACTTGGGCAGGTCTCTTCCATTTCCTCATCTGCAAAATAGGGATTATTATCCCATTTAATCCTCAGAACTTCACAGGGTTATTAAGAGAATTAAATGAAGTAATATATATAAAGCATAAGAGAATTTCTGACACATAATAGATGCTCAGTAACAAGTAGCTAATATTTTAAATTGTTATTTTGAAATCTAGTGCCTGGTCCTTTGTATGTGTTCACTAAGTGGCAATTCCCTTGGTGAAAGACCTGGGGCTAGACCCCAGATCTCCTGATCTTATCCCATGCCTTCTCCATTGTACTCATAGTACCATAATAATATTACACATTTTTTATTTTCTTTCAAAGCTCTTCCAAAATCATTATCTCATTTGACAATTATAATAAGGTTGTCTGGTAAGCAAGATCAGCACTATTTTTCCCATTTGTCAGGTAAGGAAATAGGGCTGAGAGAAATTAATGGCTTACCCAGACTGAACCACTAGTTTTGGGCTGAGCCAAGAAGAAAATGCAGGTCTTCCAGCTCCTAGCCTTTGTTCTTCCACCTGATCTCATTGTCTTTCAGTGGTCAGATGAAACAAACTTCAACGCACTGTGGGTATATGTTTTCTCTTCTGTCTTGGACCAGGGTGATAGTGGCTATGGGGTGGAAAGTGGCTAAGTCTTTTTACTTTTAAAACAATAATTTAAAAATCTTCCTTTTCTTTCATAAGGGATCACAGGATGGTATCCTATCATTTTACCAGAAGAGGGGGCCCTGCCTCACGGCTTGGAGCTCATGCAGAAGATTGTGGGTGGTCTGGAGCTTTCCATTTCCTTCACCCATCCTGGAGACAGAGAGCGAGTGTTGGAAGCTGCTGAGCTATTGGGCTGGAGCTTTGAGAATAATCTGAAGGATTTTGTCAAGATGGATGAAGAGGAGCCAGCCACTGTTACCATCTCCACCCCGAGGCTCTGGCTGCCCATCCATTGCGTGCTGCTTGCTGGCCAGAAGCACATTCACAAGAATACATATTGCTACCTCCGCTACAAGCTATACGATCATGAAGGCTTTTGGACACCTCTCAAGAAGCCTAAGGAATCTGCAAACAAAAAGCAGGTCATGGTTACTTTCAAGGCATCCAAAAGAGCAGAAGTCTCTAGGAGCCCATCACTGCTTTGGTACTTCAGAGAGGAGAGGTTAGAGATCCAGGTTTGGCGGGCTTATGGCAATGACAGTGTGGAGAGGCCCCATCAGACAGACAGCTGGATTGGCTCAGCCTATGTGGACCTGGCCAGACTTGGGGAGAGGTCAGCAAGGACACTAACTGTCAGTGGTAAGTGAGGAACCAGCCTTAGCCCTTGTGGTTTGAGCACCTGCTGCTCCATGACAAGCACTGTGTGAGACACCCTCTCAGACATTATTTTCTTTGATCCTCCCAGCAATCATGTGAGGTAGGTATGAAACCTGTTTTTCAGTCATGAAAATGGAGGCTCAGGTAGGTTGGGTAACTGCCCAGGGTCACATGTTAGTAAGTGTTCTTTCCATTGTTGCATGTTGAAAGATTAATAGTAATTTAGTAATGCTTCTTAAAACTACAGAGATTTCAGAAAGAGGTTCGCTGCATGCTTTAAGAAGGGCATTATCTAGTGACAGTATACCTTAGTGGAATCTAAGGTATACTATCTGAGATCTAAGAACTGGTGCTGAACTTTGTAGCCTTAGACTACATCCAAATTCATAAGGTTGTTGCACCTAACATAGCGTCTAGAACATTGTAAGCCCTCAGTTAATACATGTAAAATAAAAATGAGTGAATTTAGGAGACTACCTTTAACCACCTGTATAAGAGCCTATATTATAATCTAGAATGTTGGTTTTAAAATACATTGAAAAGCATACCTGCTAATGAGATTAGGGTATCCTCTCTCTCTGGTCAGCACATCTTGGAATCATAAAATCTACATGGTAATAAACTGGTCTGAAAGGAGAAAGGTAACATTTTGCAAGTGGCACTATGGGTGCTTTTCTTTCAAACATTTGTTCAGTATTTGCTACATGTACTTGGCCCTGGGAGTTCAAAGATGAGTCAGAAATAGTTAATGAGCTTATAGTCTAATGGGAGAGTAGGGTAGTAAATAAACAATTACAGCGAAGTATAAGAACTGTGAAAAAGGTATTCTCAGTGGCACTGTGGGAGCACAGGGACACAACATCTCTTTGGTTCAAGGACAGCATCCCAGTGGAAGTGATGATGCTTGACCTGAGTTACAGAGGATTTAGGAGTAAGTCACGAAAAGGGGGAAAGAAGGGTTTTCTAAACGGAAACAGCGTGGGTGAAGGCACAGAGGCAGGGAGCAGTTTGATATATTTTAGGTGCAATTAGGTGCCATAATTTGGTACTGCTGGATCACAGGATATATAGGTTGGGAAATGATGGGAGATGAAGCTAGACAGCTGGGCAGGAGTACTATGTTGAAGGCCTCTTCTAAGCAGGAGAGTTTGGACTTTTTTGTGAGAGCTATGGAAAGCTATTTTAATGGCTTCTGAAGAGAAGAGTGACACAGCTTTGCTTTCTAGATAAATAAGGCTGGCAACTATAGTACAGACTGAATTGGAGATGGCCAGACTAGACCCTTTACAAACGTCATATTTATTCATCTTAACATTCCTGTAAGGTTAGTTATTTCCCCCACTATACGGTTGAAGAAACTGAGTCACAACCCTATTTTAGCTCTGTTAGCCTTGTGCTCTGACCCTGTTGTTGAGCGGGTGGCCCAAGCTAAAGAAGGAGAACTGAGCATCTGGGTGATCGTCCCAGATTCTCTGGTTCTCTCTGGACCCAGCAGGTATAATTCTGGCTCTGTTGAGCACCTCATCAAATGCCTTGTGCCCTGTTTTATCTGGGCTGGCCTAGAGTCACTTCAAAGAGACTACAGAAAAAGTCCTCGAAGTGTGCAAGCCTCACTTGAACTAAAGTTCTTAAAGACAGGCTTTTAACTTCACTCTGCTGGAGCAAGTAGGTTTGGGAAACTGAATATAGATTTAGGGATCAGAACTCAAACACAAATACCTCTTTTTATTGAGGGATACCAAAGGCAGTATTCAACTTTTCAGATTGTCCATTCCCTCATACTTTTCCACTCCCACCAGCTTTTTATCCTCTTGCCTTGAAATCAGACCTCTCACTGCTTTCCATTGTTGCAGGTAGTGATGGGGGAGGGAGGCAGTAAAAACTCTTACAGTGTGTGTTAACTTCACAGTTTCTCTGCAAATTGGTATATTAGGGCCTGTAGCCCTGCCAAAGGAGAGAGGGCCGCAAGCACCCTCAGAGAGCATCTCCAGATTTAGAGAGAGTCCCTGCTTGCCTAGGCTTATCCTCCTTCATCCTCTTGCAGGTGTGTATCCTCTATTTGGACGAAATGCTTCCAACCTCTCAGGAGCTGCCTTGAGAGTTCATGTGGTTCTCTCCTCTCTTTCTTCATACTCTGGGCCCACTAATGAGCTGGACTCCATGGACTGCAGCAGCCCCAGTGAGTCTGAGCAGCTCCCCAGAGGAAATGATGAGCTCCAGCTCTCTCCACCACATGACCACCAGAAGTCTCCAGCCTCCACCCAGGTCCCCTGCAGCAGCACCACAGCTGAAGTCTGCCTGGCCCAGGAGGGCCCTACTGCATTGGATGGAACTTTTGCAGTCAGTATCCTGGTAGAAAGAGCAATGCACTTGAGCTTGAAAGGTATGTTCTGCTCACTTATCTGTAAATAGGTATGTGACTCCACAGGCTATGGTCCTATCTTCACAAATCTTTCTAATCATGACAGGGTCTGGAAGAATTGTTAATCATCTTAATCATAATTATATTTCTCAAGCCTAAAGGTTTAAGCCAAGTGAAAGCCTTTCTGAGGCCCTAAGTGGGCCTTGTCAGTTATCCTAATTTTGCATATCATAATTTCCCCAGTCCAGAAACCTGAGTATCAACTTAGATACTTCTCTTTTCCTTCTCCACCATCAAATCATCAGATCCATTAAAATTGTTGTATCTCTTAAATTTCTCTTAGATCTCTACCTTCTTCTCCATTCCTTCCAACTCAGGCCCTCTTCATTATGTACCTAGGGCCAAGGGTTCTTAGCATTGGATCCATAAGCCCACAGGGATCCAAGGATTAAAGTCAGGGTAGGTGAACTTGGATAGGAAAATAATTACATCTTTATTTTTATTAATCTCTAACTAAAATTGAACATTTCCTCCAGTTGTGAGTGTAGGCAATAGACCCTAGTAATATTAACAGTACTTGTGATGTTGTCAACAATAGAAATCACAGGTATTTTCATATCACATTTTAGTTACTGTAGATATCTTGGAATATCATTTATACCTGTCACTACTTTAAAATTACAGTAGTTATTAAACCTACAGTTAGATCTTGTTATGCATTAATAAAACTATAGTGATTACTATGTCACTGTTTTTTAATGCTTTGATAACTTATGCCAATATAATTTCATTTCTTTGTAATCTTATGTATTTTACAATTAGCATTAAAAATATATATGTATATATTAGAAGAGGCCCATAGACTTCACCAGACAGCCAAAGTAATCCATGGCACAAGGAACCTCTGCCCTACTTTTTAGTCAGCCTGTAATCTCTCCTAAAATCTTCCCTTTTGCCATCACCCTTCTCTTTGGCTTGCTTAATTCCCACTCCTCTCTCAAGACTCAGCTCAAACATCACCATTTACCAGAGTTTCTCTGACATAAAGGCTGCCTCCTGTTTGCTGTCCTAGCACTTTTGCCCTTTTTATCATAGCATATATCACATGTACTAACATTGTTTGCATGATTTTCTTCTCCACTAGGTAGGGGCTGTTTAAGAGCAAAGACCTTATTCATTTATTCATTCATTATTCATTCATTCAGCAACAAAACTTATGTCATACTTGCTATATGTGAGCACTGTCCATGGTGCTGGGGATAAAACAATGAACAAAACAGACAAAATAGTGCCTTTGTGTAGCTTACATTCTAGTAGGAATGTATTCAGCCCTGTATTTCCAATAAGTTGTGTGTGTTAGTGACTTTGAGCAAGTTACTGTCTCTCTGTGTCTTGAATTTCTCATCTGTAAACGGCTGTGATTAACAGTTCTGAGATGTGTGATGCTTCTGAGAGCCAGAAAACCATAGCCTTATGAGTCCAGAAGGTTTCAATATACATCTTCTGGTTTGGCCTCCCTACTCGGTTCCTATCAATTCTGTGTTGCCTCAGTTTTTCTGTGTATTCTTATTACTTTGGAACAGAAACAGAATTCATGCTCCTAGTAACTGTTGTCTGTCTTTCATTTCTGTTTCTCCATATACACACTACCAACAGACATTACTTCCAGGATTATAAGCTTCTACAAAGACTCTGAGGTTCTCATCCTTCTCATAACCTTTGTGTGTCAGAGACCCTGAAACATTCTATCTCAGGACAAAGTCTTCTCCACATAGTCTTGCTGTGCTGTGTTAGAGATACTGAGGTCCTCAGAATGGGAGAAAATATTTGCAAATGAAGCAACTGACAAAGGATTAATCTCCAAAATTTATAAGCAGCTCAGGCAGCTCAATAACAAAAAAACAAACAACCCAATCCAAAAATGGGCAGAAGACCTAAATAGACATTTCTCCACAGAAGATATACAGACTGCCAACAAACACATGAAAGGATGCTCAACATCTTTACTCATTAGAGAAATGCAAATCAAAACTACAATGAGATATCATCTCACACCAGTCAGAATGGCCATCATCAAAAAATCTAGAAACAATAAATGCTGGAGAGGGTGTGGAAAAAAGGGAACACTCTTGCACTGCTGGTGGGAATGTGAATTGGTACAGCCACTATGGAGAACGGTATGGAGGTTCCTTAAAAAACTACAAATAGAACTACCATATGACCCAGCAATCCCACTACTGGGCATATACCCTGAGAAAACCATAATTCAAAAAGAGACATGTACCAAAATGTTCATAGCAGCCCTATTTACAATAGCCCAGAGATGGAAACAACCTAAGTGTCCATCATCGGATGAATGGGTAAAGAAGATGTGGCACATATATACAATGGAATATTACTCAGCCATAAAAAGAAATGAAATTGAGCTATTTGTAATGAGGTGGATGGACCTAGAGTCTGTCATACAGAGTGAAGTAAGTCAGAAAGAGAAAGACAAATACTGTATGCTGACACATATATATGGAATTTAAGAAAAAAAAATGTCATGAAGAGCATAGGGGTAAGACAGGAATAAAGACACAGACCTACTAGAGAATGGACTTGAGGATATGGGGAGGGGGAAGGGTAAGCTGTGACAAAGTGAAAGAGCGGCATGGACATATATACACTACCAAACGTAAGGTAGATAGCTAGTGGGAAGCAGCCGCATAGCACAGGGAGATCAGCTCGGTGCTTTGTGACCGCCTGGAGGGGTGGGATAGGGAGGGTGGGAGGGAGACGCAAAAGGGAGGGGATATGGGAACATATGTATATGTATAACTGATTTAATTTGTTATAAAGCAAAAAATAAAAAAAAAAAAGAGATACTGAGGTCCATACTGTATGAGTTACAATGTTGGGAAACAGTTTTTGCTTTTTTACTGCCCTACCAAAGCAGCCCATTTTTGACAAGTCTGATTTGTAAAAACTGAATTTTTTTAAAAGAGAAAAACCAATACATGAATGAATTTAAGGAAAGCACAAAAAAAGCTTTAATTTTTTATAAGAACTGTTTTGGTTTTTTGTTTTTGCATTGAAAATAAAATTTAATGTGCAAAAATATGGTTATGTTCCATTTTAGGGGTTGCCCCCATATTGCAAAAACCAAATATACTTGTAACTTCTCAATTAGACAGAGTTACTTTTTTTTTTTTTTTTTTTTTTTTTGCGGTACGCGGGCCTCTCACTGCTGTGGCCTCTCCCGTTGCGGAGCACAGGCTCCGGACGCACAGGCTCAGCGGCCATGGCTCACGGGCCCAGCCGCTCCGCGGCATGTGGGATCTTCCCGGACTGGGGCACGAACCCGCGTCCCCTGCATCGACAGGCGGACTCTCAACCACTGCGCCACCAGGGAAGCCCCCAGAGTTACATTTTTTAAATACAGCTTGACAATTGACAATAGTTCATTGAGCATCTCCTTGTGCCAAATTTTATTCTCTTTTTTGTACATTAATTATCTCATTTAATCCTTACCACAGTGGGGTTATTTTATGAACAGATTACAGTACGTACCCATTTTATGAATGAGGAAACTGAAGCTCAAAAAGGTAAAATGACTTGAGTTACATAGTTAATAAACTCTACAGAGCTGGAATTTGAATCCAGCTATGTCTGGACCTAAAACCCATGCTCTTTCCTCTATACCATCCTGACTCTTGGGTATGAGATAAACCATGTTTACCAGTTAGTCCTGTTTACTCTCTGTATTTTAAAGGGTGCTTATGAGTACATACACCCAGTCCTGTGCTTATATTGCAAGAATGGTGGTTCAGTTCATCAAGTAGTAAATCTGTGCCAGGCCAGTGCCAGGTAAAGAAAGTGCAGAGCAAATGACACATGGTTTCTGTCCTCCAAGAGCTGATAACCCAGATAAGGGGATTAGCAACTACATGATTATTGATGTATAAAGCAGAATGCTCTAAGGACCAGAAGGGTAGGCAGTACAGTATCTAGTGTCTAGACATGCCGATGGCCAAGAAGCACATGAAAAGCTGCTGAACATCACTAATTACTAGAGAAATGCAAATCAAAACTACAATGCAGTATTACCTCACACCAGTTAGAATGGGCATCATCAGAAAATCTACAAACAAGAATTGCTGGAGAGGGTGTGAAGAAAAGGGAACCCTCTTGCACTGTTGGTGGGAATGTAAATTGATACAACCACTATGGAGAATAGTATGGAGGTTCCTTAAAAAAACTAAAAGTAGAATTACCATATGACCCAGCAATCCCACTACTGGACATATACCCAGAGAAAACCATAATTCAAAAAGACAAACGCACCCTAATGTTCATTGCAGCACTATTTACAATAGCCAGGTCACGGAAGCAAACTAAATGCCCATCGACAGATGAATGGATAAAGAAGAGGTGGTACATATATACAATGGAATATTACTCAGCCATAAAAAGGAACGAAATTAGGTCATTTGTAGAGACATGGATGGATCTAGAGACTGTCATACAGAGTGAAGTAAGTCAGAAGGAGAAAAACAAGTATTGTATATTAGCACATGTATATGGAACCTAGAAAAAATGGTACAGTTGAACCGGTTTGCAGGGCAGAAATAGAGACACAGATGTAGAGAACAAACGTATGGACACCAAGGGGGGGGAAGTGGCGGGGGGGGATGGTGGTGGTGTGATGAATTGGGGGATTGGGATTGACATATATACACTAATATGTATAAAATAGATAACTAATAAGAACCTGCTGTATAAAAAATAAATAAAATTCAGGAAAAAAGCACAAAAAATATATATCTAGTGTCTAGAGAGTTTAGAAACAGAGAAATCAAACATGTCTGAGAAATCAGAACTTTTAAGAATGAATATGATTTCAGAAAGGTGGGAATGAAATTCCAGGTGGTTATCTCAACTTGAGCGAAGATATTGAAGTGGGAAAGGGTATGTTCTAGGCCTCCTTGGAGCAAACATGGGGAATTGTGGTGGCAGTTGATCCTCTTTGGCTGAAGTTCATGGTCATTACAAGGGATCTATAGAGAATCATGAAGATATAAATAAGAAAATTGCTGAACTGCAGCAAGGGCTCAACTAAGACTAATTGACATGATTTTAGAGTGGCAGTGGACATACTGGTGGCACAATGCTGACTTTTTCCAGCAGTGCTTGGCTTCCTTTCCCTTCCAATTGTAACATATGGCAAGCCATTCCCTGGGCCTGTGCTCATGCACCTTTCTTAGCCAGGATTCCTTTCTCCCTTCCCCAGTTACCAAATTCTCCCCAACATCCTGCTCTTCCTCTTAGTCACCCTGTTCCAGCCACGCTGGCCTCTTTGCTTTTTCTTAAATGTATAGGCAGACTCCTGCTTGGGGCCTTTGAATCTGGTGTTCTCTCTGTTCTTCACTCCTGGCCTGTCTTTACTGAAATCACTGGCTCAGCAAGGCCTTCCTTGGTCACCCATCTAAAATTACAGCCTTTCTCCAACAATACCTGTCCCTCTTTCCTGCTTTATTTTTTCCTATGGCCTTTAAATAGTGTATTTTGTTTATTTTCTGTCTTTCTAGAAAAAGATAAGTCCTACAGAGACAGAAATTTTTTGTTTTATTTACTGCTAAATCCCCAACACCTAGAACTGTGTCTGACACATAATAAGCAGTGAATATTTGTTAAATAAGGAGCAGATGAATATGAGACCTTGCTCAAATGCCCTTTTTCTCCTTTTAATACGTACTCTGATTTTATGCTTTGCCTCTCCTGCAGGAAAGTTGCTTATGTGGAAATTTAGCAGAGGAGATGTTGCAGGGATTAATAGATTCATTCAACAAATAGTTATTAAGCTTCCACTGTGTCTAATACAGGGTATAGGATCGTGTCCTCTTACACAGAAGGTTTCTGTCACCTTTTCTCTATTCTCACTGCCTCCTTGCTTGTTCAGCCTTCAGAAACTTGGACTAAAGTGGTAGCCCTTTCAATGATTGCTGCGAACAATATTCTCTTTCAATATCTTTTTCATTATACTACTGAGGTTATACTTATTACTTTGTACTGAAAATGTTTCTTAATGTGTCTCTCCACTAGGCTGCCTGTTCCTTGGGGACAGGGACTGTGAGTTTATTTCTGTATCTCAACACCTGGGTCTTCCTGATGCAACTAAGCAAGCATAATCTGCTCTTGTTTGTGAATATGATGCTCAGCACCTCTCATATTTCTGGTATGAGTTACAAATCTGTAAATCACTTGTTATTTGGCCTCTTTCCATTTAGCCAGGGTAGATCAAGCTTCAGAGTGGACACTTTCAGAGGTCTCTTGTCTCCCAAGTCCTACCCTCGCAGTGATAGGCCCATATAGTCCTTCGCCCTGCAAATATTTATGCTTCAGTCAGACCCTGTGCTGGGCCCTGAGTGTACAGACCTGCCCATCATCTCTCTGAAATTGCCTTCCAAATGATGATATAATAGAAGGACTTCTGGAATGGGAGTCAGAAGACTGACTTCTGGCCCTAGCTAAGCCATTAACTTGCTTAGTGACTCTGGGCAAACCCAATTCTCTTTTCCTCAGCTGTGAAATGTGATGGTCATATAAAATCATTTCTAAGGTTCTCTTCACCTCTCATCTTCTAAGAATATGGAGCTGAGGGCAGCATATCCCACACTCTGAGTCAGTTATAAATGGCCAAGCTTTTGTGAAAACCATGTAGATGCTTCCTTAATATCCAGGTTGGCTGTCGTCCTGCCTTCAACAGTGTTCTCTGTGTGTCTGTCCCTCTCATGCCTTAGAAGCTTCTTCCTTGAGGAAGGAAACGAATGATTCCTTAGTGCAAAGCTGCATGCAGAGGATTCACTAACAGTCCTGAATTATGCCTTAAACCCGAGGCAGCATAGTCCCCACTGTGGTCCTGGTTCTGAAATACAGGAGTTTCTTGGATACTTTTGTTAGAAAAGGCTCTAAGGAACCTTCAAGAATCAGCTTCAGTACTCATAAGACTTGTGTACTTATACTCAACATGACCGGTATCTCTAGCCCTGTCTTACAAATGAGGCAATCAAGGAACAGAAATGTAAAGTGATTTGAGGTAATCTAAATTATACTCAGTGAAAATCAAAACCATCTTCAGTATCATCATCCTTTAGAGGCTCTCTTTCAACTACCCAGGCAGAGTTACGGGTCCTTCTCTGTTCCCACAGTCCCCTGTGCTTTTGGCATAGTCTTTATCTTATTGTATTATAATTATCTGTGTCTCTGCCTCCAGATCAAGAATCAGATCTGACTCATCTGTGCAGGTGTGCCACAGAGCAGCTGTCAGTTAATGTTAGCTTAACAAAACTGAACTAGGTTTTTATTAACATAAAAATTTGGGCATTGCTTCAGGGAAAGTTTCCATCTGTTCACTCCAGGCCAGAGGGAGAGCTTTTCTCTTAACCAGGTAGAATTAATTATAAGTATTGCAATGGAATATCCCTGGAATAGGAGTTAGGAAACCTGGCTGGATCTTCCAAATGCTAGTTTACCAGATGTGTGACAAGCAAGCCACTTTACCTCTCTGTTCCTTGGTTGCCTTATTTGTAAAATAGAGACAGAGACACCCATCTTGTGTGATTATCAGGGATGTCATCAGCACAAGTTTAGTGCTGATAAGAAAACTGTAAGCTGTAAAGTGTTAAAAATAAGGGGTGGTTATTTTAATCTCATTGAAGCAATCATACCATTTTTGATGCATAAAACTACTACTTTCATACTTATGTAAAACACAGGAAATCCAGTGAAAACTCTTAAAATGGTAAAGCTGGCTCATCTCAAGTCCTCTTAACTGCTCTCAATGTGTGTCCCAACCCAGTAGGAAGTATAGCAGTTTTCATCTCGGCTGCCTCCAAAAGTATATTAGAACTTGACCTTTTCCAGGAAGGTAAACAGGCCCAGCTAAATTTCCAAGCACAAAGGGAGAGCCAGGGAAACCTGATAGACCCAAGCAGATTTCTTTATCACCTGCCTCTTTGGCTGAAAGGAGTATTTCTGTTCAAGACTGAATAAGGAACTCTTTTTTTCCAAAGTAAAAATAGTACTTCTCTTTCAGGGACTTTAGCTAATAGCAGCCTCAAAAATAACGAACCTTAAAAGGGGGGGTTGGGCTTCCCTAGTGGCGCAGTGGTTGAGAGTCCGCCTGCCGATGCAGGGGACACGGGTTCGTGCCCCGGTCCGGGAAGATCCCACATGCCGCAGAGTGGCTGGGCCCGTGAGCCATGGCCGCTGAGCCTGTGCGTCCGGAGCCTGTGCTCCGCAATGGGAGAGGCCACAACAGTGAGAGGCCCGCGTACTGCAAAAAAAAAAGTGGGGGGGGGGGGGGTTGAGGTATGAGAGAGAGATCGGAGCAGTATTGGTATATATCTAGAATCATAGAATTTTATCGTAGGAAGTAATTTGAGAGCACATGTTTCTGAAGAAACTTGATGCCCAGAGAGCCAGAATGAAGTACCCAATATGTCACACTAAATCAGTGGCAGAGTACACCAGAACTGAGGGGTCCTATATCTCAGAACTACAGTTGGTCCTCTCTGCTGATCTCTCTCAGAGCTTTCCTGGGCAGATGCTGCTGTCCTCTGTTGGCGCACACAGCACACACACAAGGCAGCTTCTCTCTCTTCTCCAACCCTGGCAATCATCTGTAGACAAAGGGCAGCAGGGAGTCTACAAACCTTTAATAAGGGCCGTGGGCCTACTCTGCATTAGTTTAGTGAGGGAAACACAGACACACACAGATTATTGTAGAATACTATGGAAGCTGTCAGTATAGAGGGAGATTATCTCTCCCTAGCTGTGAGGATTTATGACATTCTGTTGGAAGAAATCAGTTGAGAAGCTTGAGACCTATTAATACTAAGGAAAATGGGAGACAGAGAGAGAGAGGTGAGATTGAGAGAGAGATGGAAGCTGTGTCAGGGAGAGTCCAGTTACAGGAAACAACTCCCTCCAGCCATTTTATTTACTTTTTTTTTTTTTTAAATTTATTTTTGGCTGTGTTCGGTCTTCATTGCTGTGCGCAGGCTTTCTCTTGTTGCGACAAGCAGGGGCTATTCTTCGTTGCGGTGTGCGGGCTTCTCATTGCAGTGGCTTCTCTTGTTGTGGAGCACGGGCTCTAGGCGCGCGGGCTCAGTAGTTGGGGCTCGCAGGCTCTAGAGCGCAGGCTCAGTAGTTGTGGCGCACGGGCTTAGTTGCTCCACGGCATGTGGGATCCTCCCAGACCAGGGCTTGAACCCATGTCCCCTGCATTGGCAGTCAGATTCTTAACTACTGCGCCACCAGGGAAGTCCCACTCCAGCCATTTTAAACAGAGAGGAGTTTAATATAGATTACTAAGGTACTTCAAGTTATTGGAAGGGCTCAGGGAGTGGGCTCTAGGCTAAGCTTTCAGGAGAGAACCAGTAGATCTTTTAAGTTTGAAATACAGTGCCAACACTGCAGCCCAGTGATCGGAAACTCTCATCAGCACTATTGACATCGGGCCTCTGGGGCCTCAGGGACCAAACCCTGAGTAGAAAACTCGGTGTCATCCTTGCTAGTAGCAAAAGCAAAAGGGAAAGGAACATGTATGTCCTCTGCCTCACGTCTGCCTTCCAGATCTGTTGTAATGGCATATAACAGATAGAGACCAATTTGTATCCATACTGTAGCACAAAAGAGTCTGTGACCCTTTCAATCTCCCCATTAAAGGAATACAATACAGTAAAAGTTAGTGGGGGTGGATGCTGAGCAAGTCAGTCCATGTAATACTGTTGAGTTTCACAAAAATAAAACTTTTTAAAGAAGATAGCTCACTAGATAAAGGTACCATTCGTGCTATTCTGTACATTTTACATTAGTAACAACGGGTGCTATATTATTGATTTCCATTAATTATTCTTTGCTTACTACCATTTTATTAGAATCATTTTTTCCTGCTCTTTCAAGAATATGCTTGTAAACTGGTTTTGCCAGGTTGTAGCCAGTGGTTTTTTGTTTTATTTTGTTCCTCCTGTAGTTCTTCTGTGTATCTTATTGTTTCTCTGCCTCCTGGTTAAGCCTTTTTCAGCGTCCTGCTTTGTTGGCAACTCTTGCACACGCCTCAGCTCCCTCCTGCCTCGCAGCCACTACCAGCTCTCACTTCTAAGGCTAGCATTCCTCTTCCTCCTCTTCAGTTCTCTTTCCCAAGGCCTTGTTGCAAAATCTCCACTCCTTTGTCTCTGTTCATCACCCATTTTCTTTCTTTATTAATTATCCCCAGTAAGAGGAACTAAAAAGTAATGCCATCTGGTCTGGTTGTTAGAAGTCACGAGATTAAATAACATGACATAAATTTTTTACCAAGATTTGGGGGGAAATATCATTTTTAGTTTAAACAAATAGGGCTGTATTATGGAAGATAATGTAAAATCCTCATGAAATTTTAGATAAAATACAAGCCTGTTAATAGATGTCATGTGTGTTGTTGCTCTTTCAAGGCAACAAGAACTCCAATGCTCCAGATTTTAGTATTTACTTATCTCTAAAAGTTGTTACTTTGGTGGGAAAATTTGAAAAGAATTGGTCTACTCTAATGGAAATTAGAGAGAACAGACTTGTGGTTGCCAAGGGGAAGGGGGGTGGGGGAGGGAAGGACTAGGAGTGTGGGATTAGCAGATGTAAACTATTATATGTAGGATGGATAAACAAGGTTCTACTGTAGAGCACAGGGGACTATATTCAATATCCTGTGATAAACCATCATGGAAAAAATATTTTTAAAAATGTCTGTGTGTGTATAACTGAGTCACTTTGCTATACAGCAGAGATTGCCACAACATTGTAAATCAACTATACTTTAATAAAAAATAAAATAGGGCCTCCCTGGTGGCGCAAGTGGTTGAGAGTCCGCCTGCCGATGCAGGGGATACGGGTTCGTGCCCCGGTCTGGGAGGATCCCATATGCCGCGGAGCAGCTGGGCCCGTGAGCCATGGCCGCTGAGCCTGCGCGTCCGGAGCCTGTGCTCTGCAACGGGGGAGGCCACAACAGTGAGAGGCCCGCATACCGCAAAAAAAATAAATAAATAAAATAAAATAAAATAAAATAATTTTTTTTAAAAAAGCACTTAATAAAACTACAAAAAAAATTGGTCTACTCTAATGGAAATTCTTTTGATTGAGGAAAACATAGCAAAGCAAAATTGCAGGCACTTCTGTTTCCCTAAAGAATGTTGAAGTTGGAGAGATCTAATGATGGGGGTATAACGTTCAGAGATTCTGCCTAGAGAGTCAAGAGAGGCTTCTCAGAGTAGAAGGTACTAGAGTCTGTCTTTTAAAGGCTACTTATTAAATGTTACACTGCTTGTGGAGGGGAGTAAAATCAGCATTCCTGAGTCTAAATGTGTTCATTGGATTTTCTGTCCACAGGGACAGCCTGGGGTCTTTGGAAGAGTAGTTACTGAAAGGAGCAATCAGAGAAGGAGCAGGGTGGAGCCTCAAAGATTAACTTCACCTACAAAGTAAAGTGGGAGTATGCATTTGGGGAAGCCTTGAGCTAGTCAGGTAGAAAGAAGACAAACCATTTAGAATCCACATACAGAATTTGTTCCTCTGGATCACGTAAATAATATTTAAGACATACTTATTTTCTTCTCTTCTCTTTCCTTCATCTGTAATCCTGAGTCATAGCATTTTAGAGCTGAAAGGGATCTTATGGAATGTATAGAGTCTACTTCATTATATAGAGTCTGTGTTAATCATCACTGTCGAAAAGAACTTTGTACTGTGATGGAAATGTTCTATATTTTTACTGTCCAGTATGGTAGCCACTAGCCACATGTAGCTATTGAGTGCTTGAAATATAGCTGTGTAACTAAGAAACAGAATTTTTAATCTTATTTAATTTTCACTAATTTAAAGTAAAATAGCCACCTGTGGTTAGTGGTTATCTTGTTGGACAGCTGAGTTAGACTATCTAGTATTGTCATCCGTCTTCATTTTACATTGTTTTAAGAGAAAATAAATGACTGAGTCTCCCACATTGGAAACCCCATCTTGTAAAATTAGCATCAGCACAGTACTCAGTGTTTTACATTCATTTAACTCTAGTGGAGGCAATACAGGCAATGGCTGAGAGCTTGGACTCTAGAGCCAGAATGCTTGAATTTGACTCTAAGTTTACCGTTTAGTAAATGTGTGACCACTTAATAAGTGTTTGATCTCTCTGTACCCCAGTTTTTTCATCTATATAATGGGAATAATAATAATATCTTCCTCATAGGTTTGTTGTAATGATTAAATGAGTTAATACATGTATAGTTCTTAGAATAGTGCCTGGCACATAGTAAGTGTTATATAAGTGTTACCTACTATTATTATTTATTTTTAATGTTTACAACATCTGAGGAGGTGTAAGTATCATATGCCCCATTTGAGGAAGCGGTGGCCTAGATAGGCCTTGCCCAAGGTTACACAGAATGTGTATGGCAAAGCTAATCATTGATCATCTGACTTGTAAGTCCAGGCTCTTTGCAGTTCTGTCTTTTGCCTCTTAATCCAATATTTTCCATCATCCCACAGAGTACAAGGAGATGGGAGAAGTTGTTTCTTGCTGGGTAGTATTTATGAACTGAACCTTGAAAGGACAGTTTCAGTAGCAGAAACATTTCAGACACAGGGAATAGCTCAAAGAAAGACCCAAAGGTAGGAGAGAGCTAAGAATGGCTCTTCTTGTACCTGTATAATGAGAGACTTCCAACATATTCTTTTTGGTACCCTAAAGTATAGTCACTCCACTCTTTT